>NC_090923.1:428845358-429148388 GCF_040938575.1 Ambystoma mexicanum
TTGGATGTCCATCAAATTTGTGGGATAACCTTGAAAACATCTTTTGTGGTAGAATCTTGAAAGTTGCTAGGGGGATACCGGCAGCCGTGGTGAGATATGAATTGGGGCTAATCTCAATAAATGCAAAGGTCACATGGAACACACTGTCAATCTTCCGTAAGATATACATTTTCCCAATGGTGCACCACAAATGAACATTCTTCATGATTTGGCAAATAAGCAATCAAATAGTCTTTTCGGGCTGGATAAACCAATGCCATCAAATTCTAACAGACATAAATAGTGACATAGTCACATTGGCGGAAAACCCTGACGCTGTAAAGAAAAAGTTGTGGGAACACGATTGGATAAGCAAGGCATAAATAGAGCTAAATATTCGCTCATGAAGAATGTTCCTCCACGGCGATTCTGGAGTATATGGTACTATGAAAAGGATTTTGCAGTAAAATGTGAAGTGCAAGCGAACATTCTAAAATGTCAAGTGTCTGCGCTTTTGATCCAAATACGTCATGGATCTACAGTTCAGGTGAGATTGATATGATGGGTTATTTATAACGCGTTTAATATCCAGAGATTACTAAACGCAGACCCGGGGATATCTCCTGTATCGCTACGTGTTGTCCTGCTTCCAAGGTGAGCATGTTGCCGCTGAGCTATCCTCCCAGGACGATTGATGGGCAGGGCTCACTGTCTGAAGCCTTATCTACTTCAGGGGTTTCCGACACGGATGCATGCTAGCTCCTTTTTTATCGATACATGTATGATTTCTATCTATTCCTGTTGCCTTCGCACCACAAGATGGGAAATGTTGGTTGTCATACGCAGACTACCTTTATACTGCTGGACTGAACACAGAAAGGTCTTCAGCATTGATGCAATAGTTGTCTATGCGAAGGAAAATAACACTCCCAAAAGACCATTTGTTTGATCAAAGGCCATACAAATCCATATGCCTGTACATGAAGGATTGCAGGTACGGCTATTGGTTCACTGTCCAAAGTTAAATACTTAATCACTCATTTTAATGAATAAGCACTGTTTCAGCAAATTAGAGTATGGCGATCCAAAGCTCAGCACAATTGACGTGGATTAGTAAGCGTTACTGTAGATCGACTATTCAACTTTTTTTTTAACCTTTTTTTGGGCAATTTAAGAGCACAGCATCGGCTTTATAAGATTTAGCAGATATATATATATATTATCAACAGTGATAGTACACAACCTTGAATTGACTAGCATCTTCATAATGGGGTCTGGTATACAGTACAGTTCATTCTTGTCCCAATATGTGGCTGCATTGTTAGCGAAGTACGAGCAGAATTCTGACCAGATATCACAGGGTCTTGATGTTGGGGGTAAGGTGCAAACTTATTGGTCTTAATTTTTCTGGGCCAGAGTCATTGCTATTAACCATTCTTTCTCCCTTGGGGTGGTGTTTCTTTCCATTTTAGAAGGATGGCTTTTAGCGATCATGCAACCCATATTCACAAATGCACAGTGACTTTTACTCTGGCTATCCGGCCATAAACCGAACAGTGCTCCAAGCGGATTTTGTTCTAGCGGGCTGCTCATCACTCCGCACATGGTAACTAGGATTTTGTCCCAAAAATCATTTGGTTGAGAGCAGGCATAGAACATGTGTAAGTGATCGGCTGGAATGTGTTGGCACCTGGGGCAGTGATGTTCCACTGGTTTGAACATCCTGGCGGATGTGTAATATAGCCTATTTTGTAGTTTAAATTGCATGAACATAAACGTAAAGTTTGATATCTTCCTGGTGTGTATGCACATGTTTCTCCTTCGGTTATCAGTGAGGTCAATACCCATTTCTTTGGACCAACTACAGTGTGGGCATTGAGAGGGGGGGGGGGTCATTTTGTCCAATACCATTTTATAAAGAGTAGAGCTAATGTGTCTGCAATCCCCAGAGTTGACATTGTAGGCCAGCGTAGGCGTCTTAGTGGGGGGGGGGCAGGTTCACACGGGTATTCGAGCCATCTAGCTGACGCTGCAGCCGTCTATTCTATTCTGGCCATATCGAACAGCCGCCTGATATTTTGCGATGTGGATCTTCCAGGGATGAATTGGCTTGATTTGGGGTGGACTAGATGAGGTATCAAGGGAAGGAGGCGGTTGGCCAGGACCTTGCCAAACATTTTAGTGTTGCAGTTTGAGGGGCATGTAAGAGCCCTTTCATTGCTAGGCTTGTTGTATTTTAGGAGTACCGTGATCACAGCCTCCTGGAGTGACTCCGGCATCACAGACTCTCGAAGGGACTCCTCCCACACAGATCAGAGAATGGGGGCAACTACTGTTGTGTATTCCTGGTAAAACTCATGGGTGAGGCCATCGGGGCAAAGTGCTTTCCCTTCAGGTAAGTTGGAAATGACCGCCATGTTTTCCTCCAGTGTGATGGGACACTTACGTTTTTCACTGGCCTTGGCGCTAAGGCATGATAAAGGGGTATTCTGTAATGGTGACTGTGGCCTGTTCTGTGTCTGTATCCTGGATGAACAGGGGGACACTAAATGGGCAGTGTACCTGGGAGCTCCCACCCCCCCCCCCCCCCCCCCCCCTCCTGACTGAACCATTCTTGCCAGTGTTCTCCCAGGTCTAACAAACTTCCCTAAGAGCATGAGTTCAAATTTTCCCAGCTTCATTTGTATTTGTGCTTGTAGCTGGGGATTAGAGGATCGAGAATGCTCCATTTCATGCCTCTTAAGAGCTGTTTCCGATTCATCTAGGTCTCTCCTTGTGCATTTAAGAACCCCAGCCTCTATCGCCATACCCCCGATATAAACCTTAAAAGCCTGCCATCTGATACCCTGAGATGTGAAATTGGCAGAGTTGCAGGTAAAAGTCTCTCTATCTGCCTTGATAACTGCTCGGAACACTGTCTTCCAGGGCGGCCGACTTGAACCTCCAGGAACAAGTCTGCTATCCAACTTCAATGATATGGTCACTGGAGAATGGTCCGACAGTGTACGAGGTCTAATATCCACATTGAGGACCTTCCCCATTAGTAATCCGGATATGAGTAATAAATCGATCCGGGAGGACATATCGTGAACCAAGGAGTAAAAAGTGGATTGTCTGTGGATGTGTTGTATGCCATGCGTTGCATAGGTCAATTTTGTATGAGGATTGAAGTCGGTGGGTGGCTCTGAATTGGGGACAGGGTGCAGAATGTGTTCTTTCGAGTGAGCAGTCTACGATCAAATTCATGTCCCTGCCCCATAATAGGGATATTCCACAGTATCCACCCATGATTGTTACGCTCACCTAGTCTCTGCAGAGGCATTGGGGCACGGTTGCAGTCCTCCCTTAACTTGAATCACCCCTTCAGGCCTCTCCCTCAGTAGAAAAGCTGTGAGCGGTGGTACGTGGGGATACTGCTCCTGCGTTGAGAAGAATGTGTGAGTAAGCCAATCTGTGATTGTTGTACCTCTCGAACCCTTCACCCCAAAGTATGGTTTCTGTGAGCATACGCCGGCCCATAAAGCTCACATGTGAATTATGGAAGATAAGCTCTGGCATGGGCGCGTCGAATGGGATCTAGTTCCTTTGCTGTCCCCTGATAAGGATTAGTCCAGTCCAGCTGCGACTATGCTTCTTATGATTGGTAAGTCTTTCTTGAGCTCTTGTGATGCTGTTCCTTCTGTTTAATATCTTTATATGTTGCTCCTATTTATGCCCGCAATAATGTCTCTCTTCAGTTTTCTTCCCTTAGATGGAAATGCGGCCTCAATGCAGCTGTGAGACGCGGGTGGATGGAAGATGGATGCTACCGCAATGTTCGACAGCAGGTAAGTGATGGTTAAAGGAAAGCGCGAAGTAGGGCGAAGCGCAACCTTAAACTGTTTTTTCGATGTCTAACCTTGTCTTCTGTTTTTCCTTGCAGGCGCTGATGTCTACGATGGAGCGTGTCGTGCTGCGGTGTCAAGAGGAATATTACGGCGTTCCTGAAAGCGTAAAGATGAATACTTGGTTCGCCGAAGAGATGTACAGGTAAGAGCAGCTTCCCCCAGTTGGTAAGTATGCTGGTAGGAAGCAGGATGTCTAGGAAGTGGCATCTCCAAAGGGTTTATAGTGATAATCTCAAACAATGTCGAAAGTCATTATTTCGAAAGAAAAAAAAAAAATTCCAATGTTTTTTTTTTCGAAATGGGGGGGTTCTCCCCAACACCTGTTTTTTGGGGGTTTTACCCCTTTTTTATTACTCCCTGACCCCAAAATAAATATATAATTTAAAAAACGGAATTCGACTTTTTCTTTTTTTCGACATTTTTTTTTTTTTTTACATCTTTGTCATTCGACATTATTTTTTCGAAATTATGACTGACCACCTCTTCAAAGGTAAGTCTGACCTCAGGCACGGTGAGCGTTACGCTGCTTGCAAGTGCCGAATAACGCGAAGCGTCTGTCTTGAGGATCCGGGCAGCTTCTATAGCTGAGATTGTGGGGATGGCCATTGGGGCCGGCTTACCTGCCACTCTTAGAGAGAGCATGTGCAAAGGCAATCCATTAGCAGCCACACCCAAGAATACACTTAATGGATTGAATGTTCAAGGTTAATGCATCTGAAGTGCGATGTCTAATAAAAGCTTTTTGGTGTTCAATGGATGTTCTTGTTTACTTTTGTTCATGAGTGTCCACCCAGATCTCCTGTGCAGACGACCCCCTGCATGCCTATGCCCCTGACTTCATGACAATGATGCCCCCTACCAGGTCAAAGAACTCTGGAGTAGCAATGTTGAGCCAGTACATATTTACAAGAACCAGTTCCGTTCCCTCCAGGGTGCAATGAACTACCACGTACCTTCCCTCTGGGTCCATGTGTATTTTCCTTTCCACAAATTTCAGGGATTTATCTATAGTATCATGACTCCTCAAGACTGAAGAGTAGGAGGTGAAATAGCTATTCTTCCTTCACGAAGGGGCTATGTTACGGCATATACTTTAGCATGGGTTTCTTGCAGGAACAGAATATTAGCTCCATGTCTTTATACATAGGTCATTATTGTGTGTATTTTTAGTACAGTTCCCCAGGCCATGGACATTCCATCATAGTATTTTCAGCTATTCTCCATCCCCAAACTTGAGTTTTCGTCCCCCAATTCCCTTGCGCTTAGCCATCTAACAGTTCTGATTGTGGGATTCGAGGTTGTTCCCCATCCCCTACCCAGCAGTGTCTATCTCCCCCCCCCCCCCCCCCCCCAAACTGGCCCCACGTACCAACATGGCGCACACAGGAATGTTTCCCACAGTTCACACAAAGCAATTGCATAAAGAATAACGAGGTGGCGGTACTTAATGTACACTTCTATCAACACATGTTACCCCCAAGGATTATTAATCATGAGACTGGACTATAAGAACCAATGGACGGGTATATTTTTATTTGGCAGGTTTGACAAGAGGATTGTGTACAGGAATCTGTGCTTCAATGAACTTTACAGCCTCGCTCGGGACAGTGAAACAGTTTGCGCTGTACTTGCAGCCACACCGGGAATAACGTAGCATACTGGATGCTACGCTCCCGGAGCATTTTCTTCACCCCAGTGAACTGGTGGTGCTCCAGTTGCACAGATAGGGAGAAGTATGGGAATATATGGATGGTCTGGGAGCCCTGTACTTTCTTCTCTCGGGCCAGACGACGAAGATGGTCTGTCTCGATAGCTCAGTATTTTCGCGATGATGGGTCTGGGGAAGTCTCCTGGCTTGGGTCTGGGGGCCGGAGCATGATGGGACAGCTCCACAGTAAAGAAGGGGGGGGGTCTGGGAGTCTCAATAGGTCTTTGAGCAGGTTTTCCACAGCCAGTTCCATGTTTCCTGTTAGGTCATCCTCCGGGACCCCAACTATGTGGATATTATTTCTGCAAGATTGCGATTCGAGGTTTTCACATTTTTTTTTACATATCTCATGTCTTTGAGAGCAGCCACCGTATCCTGGAGTACATACATTGTCCTCAGTAGCTCCTATTGTGGTCTCTGCCTCAGTTTTCCTGGCCCCCTCTTGAGTCAGTTGGGATTGCATTGACGCCACATTTGCCGTGATGTCATCCAGCTTCTCGTGCACCGCAGCAAATCCCTTTGCCATTCCTTCCGTCCTGTTTGTCGGATCGGCATGAGTGAGGGGCCAGGGGTTGCAAGGGCTGGGTTCTATCTGAGTTTGGCTTGATCTCACAAACTTGACCATTGCGCCAGGCTTCTTTCCCCCGCCTGACCCTTTGGTCATGGTGGGAGACCGGGATCCTGCTCCGGGGCTCAAGTGACCAGTACAATTGAAGATTGGGTCTGACCGTAAATTAAAAGGCTCCAGCCTCCCCTCTGGCAAGGGGGTGGCGTATCCCCATAGCCAGTTTTTCACTGGGTGTCTCGGGGGAGGGAGGAGGGGGGGTCGAAATCCCCTGACAAGAAGATCAATGGTCCACCCTAGGCATGTGTGCTGGTGGCCCGCCCCCACAGTGCATGTTTTCTGAAGTCTGGTTCAGTGGTACACAGTGGGCTGCAGGCGTGATGTTTGCATGCGTTGCAGGTCGCCGGGATCTGATGCCTCAATGACGCCCACCCTGCCCTAGGGTCTGGTGCAGGTGTGAGGGTTTGGGGGGGGTCTGTCCCAGTAGTGTAGGTGCAGTTTCTCCAGGGTGAGCTCACCAGTCCAAGGGGCCCAATTTGATCTGTCACAGAGGCGGGTATCCTCTGACCTCTAGTGGTATGAGCGGGGTGATGGGACACTACTGTATAATGGATGCGGCCAGGCCGGCGTCGCAGTCATGAGGGTCTCCCCTGTATCATTCCTGCCAGCTAGTGCAGGACAGTTGTAGTTGGGGACTATTTTGGGGCTGTTAGCTAGGCCCAGAGGTCACACAGCTTGCCCAGGAAGGGGGAGGTGCTTCTCACCTTAATCCGTTGGCACAAGGAGCGGTCTCTCCCCCTGCATATTGTTTGTCTACGGAGTGTATGCAGCCCAGGTCTTGCGTGACAGGACTTATAATCCTTCTGCTGGGAGGCAGCGTGGGTCAGTGTTGCGGCATCTGTCCCTCACCATGGGTCCATTGTGGTCCACCGATCAGGCCTGAAGGCCATGCAGTTTGATCAGGGGTGGGGTGGGGGGGGGCCTCTCCCTGCCTCACTGGTACGGGGGGCCTCGCCTCCCACTGCGTTTTGCTGCTAGTCCATTGTGTACTGCTTGGGTCAGCCGTAGAAAGATGTGAAACCTCCCTCCGGGGTGGTGGCGCCGGTCGCGTGGGCTGTCTGTCCCTCACTCAGGGATCCCGTGTCGGGGCTCATAGAGGGCCGGGCTGGAGCACCGCTTCTCCCCAGATCCAGGGTTAGTAGACAGGGTAAGTCGGCTCAGTGAGTCTCTGGTGTACGGACCCTGATTCAATGACACGCAGTAAGGCTGCCTCAGTGTTCACTTCGGTACCGCGCCAGCACAGCCAGTGCTGGAAACCAGAATGGGCCACGGGTGATGCCGTTCACCAAGGATGCTGGTTGGTACCTGCAGCTGGCCGTATCTCAGCTTCGGGTGGGGGGGTACGAACTTTGGCCACAGATATACCTCAGTATCTCATATGCTAATCTGTACAACCACATCCACAATGTCCTTGGATTTTGTCGCCTCTTTACAGATCTTCCCACCGTTATGCGGAGCCCTCTGGCTAGGCAGCCATTCCTCTTGGTTGCTCAACAGTGCCACCGACTATTCAACCTTTAATTGAATACTACAGACTTGATTGTCCCTTCAATACTATACGGGCTAGAGGTAAACCATCTCTGCATTGGACTGCACTGGGATAGCATAGAATCTTTGATCTGGAAGAGAGCCCTGGGACTGACTATGTATGTCCCAATAGTGGCATTGCGGTTTGAACTACAAGACTCCAGTTGGTTGATTTTTTTCGGTTTGCAGAATCCATATTGGAGGAATGTAATTCTCCAGCATTGGATCTTTCATGGATTCACATGCTTGGATTCACATGCTTAGAATATTCCCCGTCGTCAGACTGGGACCCCTCGGTACACATATATAGCCTTTTCCAATAGGAAATCTTCCGACACTTTTGTGTCCTATCTACGTCCTTTTAGGACCCGCCTACGCATGCTCCGTAGGCCGTCCCCGTATAAGAGGCCCGCCCCCGCGGTTCCCCTTCAGATTTCAACCGTCTCCAAAGTAGTGGGATCTCCTCGCGTTGTCTTACTATTTTGTACAAGGTTGCATTACTGGAATTTCAGTACAGAAAATGTCCTCCGTGTCAGGAAAAGCGCTGTTCCGCCCATGCGCGACGTGCGGCTTGAAAAACGTTTACGAGGGGGACGGACATATGGATTGTATATATTGCCTCCACCCTCATCATTCGACGGATAACTGCGACATATGCAAAGGGTTGTGGCATGGCTGAATGATGGAGCGGGGGCATACCCCCCTTCGGAGGTAGGCTCCACACAATCGGCGAAAACATCACGCCGCGCTACCTCGTCGGAACCACCGGCGAAGAAATCTCGACCGACGGAAAAAGAGTTGTCTGGAAGTCACTCAACTAGAGACTCCTCGTCAAAGAAATCATCTTCATCAAAGGAAAGGAAATCCTCCTCGGGCGATCATCATAGATCGACCACGAGTCGAGTAAAAGCAAGCCAAGTGTGGAAAAGGCGGGACCGCCAAAACCACCTGCTAAGTCACCGTCGACGGCGGCCCAGTCATCGGCCTCCACCCTGCCACTTACGCAGGTGGCATCCACCGACAACGACGATGGCCTCGTCGACGGGGGTTCTACAGGAGACCTGAAGTTTTTGATCCGATCCCCCCGGATACTTTACTACAAGAACAGGCTGTGTTGCTGTCCTCGGAGGACGAGAATGAGAGAATAGCTGGCCCAGCAGACCTAGGGCTACGAGTGGCTGACAAGTCGTCGACGAGGGGATCCGTTATACCGGTATCTGCCCCTCTTCTCAATCCTCAATCTGTTTTGTCGTTGGAAATTCTGTCCACGCTTCAATCGTTGTTAGTCGTTGGACCAGAGACTACCTCAGGCAAACCTGCCACAGTCGCCCGTCGACGAGCCGGGCCCGTCCCGTCAACCGACGCACCTACGCACGCCAATCTCAGCACTGGCACAAGAGGAAGGTGAGCTGCCAGATTCGGAGTCTGACAGGGGAGCCATGTCGAATATCTCATCAGCCCCCCCCCCCCAGGGATCCAACCTGGGAGTCGGAGGTGGAGTTGGAAACCCCTAGAAGCCCAGCTCACCCGTCCCCTCCGGACGACATTGCGTCATTCCATTCTATGATGGAGAAGGCATGCAAAGAATTTGGTTTGTCCCAGGAAGAACAGAAAAAGGACTGTTTTTTTGTTCGACCACATGGGTAAGAGAAGGAGGTCGGTGTTCTCGATACCAATACTAGACCATGTATGGAAGGAGGGGTTGCAGACAATGCGTCACCCGTTTTCAGAGCCGGCAGTGAAAGGACGCCTGGAAAAAAGTTTAAGGCTCCAGAGTCTACCCACAAGTGTTTATCCTCCCAACCAACGCCAGACTCGGTGGTGTCGGCGGCAGCGGCGAGGAAGGCGAAGGCCCAGCACAAGTGCACGAGGACTCCTGAGAACGAAGCGAGACGCCAAGATGCCTTTGGCAAAAAAGTGCTATCCGTGGGAGCGACCACAGTAAAGGCCGCAAACTCTCTGGCAATTGTTGCCAGATACGATAGGGAGATGTGGCACAGGCTAGCTCTGTTGCTTGATCATCTTCCGGAAGAGCATAGGAAGGCAGCGATGTTACTTGTCCGAGAAGGTGAGGAAGCCTCAAATCACGCAATAAACATCGCGGTGGACCTCGCTGAGTCAGGCTTCAAGCAAGTCAATAATGGGGTCGTATTACGTCGACAGTCATGGCTTAAGTGTACCTACTTCAGGCCAGAAGTACAATACAAAGTTTTAGATATGCCCTTTGAGGGAGACCACCTTTTCGGTGAGAAGGTGGACGAAGCCCTAAAGGGAATGAAAGAGGACTCGGACACGGCACGTTCATTGGGTGCCCTCCAGAGTGGCAGAAACTACAAGTCTTTTCGTCCCTTTAGAGGGGCTTCAGGTAATTCAAGATTCTCTGCATCTGGAGACAGATCCTTTGGCAGATCAGCTTACCCCTCCCAGGGATACAGATGTGCCTCCCAAACGGCAAACCGTCGCCGGAACTTCCAGACTTCCAGACAAAGACCATTATATCCGTCGTCGTCGAGAGAGAAGCAAAATAAAGATCAGCAGTGACATACAACACATCGTTCTGGGGGGGAAGTGTTTCAGCATATGTCGACGAATGGGAACGAATAACGACGGATCAATGGGTGCTGGATACTATAAGAAACGGACACTCTCTACAATTCAAACACAGCCCTCCGCAAATTCCACCTGCGTTCACCGCTCATTCCCATCTGAAGATACTGCAACAAGAGGTAACACTCATGTTAGCAAAGGGCGTGATAGAATTAGTTCCAACATCACAGAGGTCAAGGAGTCTATTCAAGATATTTCGTCGTAAAAAAGCCGAACGGCAAATGGCGTCCCATTTTAGACTTACGCGATCTCAACAAATCTTTGAAGAGCCTAAAATTCAAGATGCTCACTCTGCAGGAAGTGATCCGCGCCGTTCAAGAGGGGGATTTTCAGGCGTCCCTGGATTTACAGGACGCGTATTTCCATATTCCAATGTGTCGGAAACACAGGAAATTCCTAAGATTTGTAATAGGGCGGACTCGCTACCAATTCACGGTTCTTCCTTTTGGGCTCAAGACCTCCCCCAGAACGTTCACGAAATGCCTGGCTCCAGTAGCGGCCTGGCTAAGGAAGCAAGGCCACCATGTATACCCATACCTCGACGACTGGCTGGTAAGGGGATCCTCCCCAGCGTCGACCAACACAAGTTTACAAGCCACCATGCAGCTTCTACAACAGCTGGGATTCGCCATAAACTTCGAAAAATCCTCTCTGCAGCCATCGAGATTGCTGGTATTCCTGGGGGCACAGTTCGAGACCCAGTTAGGGCTAGTGAAACCTTCTCTCGACAGAACCTCAAGACTCAATCAACAAGCATGCCGACCACGGCGAAACACCAAGATCTCAGTGAGAAAATACGTTTCGGTCCTAGGGGCCATGGCATCCTGCATCCATCTGGTGGAAAACTGTCGCCTATTCATGAGGCCAGTCCAGGAATTCCTCGTGGACCGATGGACGCAGGCTCAAGGATCGTGGTCAGACAAGATAACCATCGACGACAAGCTGCTTCGGACCCTTCAGTGGTGGCAGAGTTTCCACAATCTGAACAACGGCGTACCCCTACAGGAGCCGGAGTTTCAGCGAACCATAGTCACGGATGCGTCCCTAACCGGATGGGGAGCTCACATGGGTGCTCTCCAAACGCAGGGTCGCTGGTCTCCAACGGAGTCACTCCTACACATAAACGTGTTAGAACTCAGAGCAGTACGATGGGCCTTGAAGGCATTCCTACCACACATCAAGGGCTTGCGAGTACGAATACTGACTGACAATAAAACGGCCATGTTTTATCTGAAGAAACAAGGAGGGACGCGATCAAGAACTCTTTCCATAGAAGCCCAGAAAACATGGCATTGGGCATTAAAGCACGAAATTTCCATCGTGGCTCATCACCTTCCAGGAGTGAGGAACTCCCAAGCAGACTCCCTCAGCAGAAGCATGGCCCAGATACACGAGTGGGAAATGGACACAGTTCACCTGATGAAAGTGTTCGAGAAATTCGCAAGCAGATGGCCTCAAGAGTGCTCCAGGGGGGAGGCATTCTCCTTCCCATGGACGGACATGTTCCTCTATGCTTTCCCCCGTTCCCCCTCATACGGAGGACAATACAGTGGATACGCAGATACAATTGCCGGGTAATTCTAGTGACACCGTACTGGCCAAGGCAACCGTGGTTCTCCGACCTGCTTCACCTGTCGCTGGAACATCCCATAGGGTTTCCGAAAGCCCCGAACCTACTATCCCGGGACAAAGGCACGGTGTGGCATCACGACCCGGACAGTCTCAACCTTACAGCCTGGCTCCTGACTTTTCGGAGTTCGGTGCTTTAGACGTTTCGGAGGATTGTCAAAAAATTCTGCGGGCGGCTAAAGCCCCTTCTACAAACAAATCCTACTCCTGTAAGTGGTGGAGGTTCTGTGAATGGTGTAGGGGACAACAGGGCCTACAACCGTTGTCGGTGACGCCGGAACAAGTTCTACCTTACCTGCTCCTCTTGGCGGAGAGGGGATTATCCTTCACATCGATAAAGGTGCACCTGGCGGACATCTCGAGGTTCACAAGGAAAAGGCAGTCGTCTCCTCTATTTAGCGACAGACTTGTAAAACACTTCATGAGGGGTTTATTTCGAGCTTTTCCCCCGGAAAAACGTTCCCCCCCCCGACATGGAGTCTCAACACAGTGTTGGCAGGCTTAATGAAACCGCCTTTTGAGCCTATGGCCACGTCCGACATAAAATTCATTTCGTGGAAGTTGGCATTCTTGATTGCTATCACATCAGCTAGAAGAATCTCGGAACTGCAAGCGCTGGTCGTAGACCCGCCATACCTAAGATTCTTTAAGGACAAAGTAGTCCTGGCAACTAATCCTATGTTCGTCCCAAAAGTTCCGACAGTGTATCACAAACACTCGTCCATTGTTCTCCCTACTTTCTTCGCCACACCATCATCGGCAGCAGAAAAAGCTCTTCATACCCTGGACGTTAAGAGGGCTCTGAAATTTTACCTACATCGTACACAGGAATTCAGGTCTACTAGACAACTGTTCGTCGCATATGGTCCGTCGACGAGAGGAAAAGCAATCTCTAAACAAGGATTGGCTCGATGGGTCTCATCGACGATTGCGTTTTGTCACTCTAAGGCCAGAAGGCCACTGCAAGGACATCCTAGAGCCCATTCTACAAGACCGATGTCCTCCTCAACAGCTTTATGGGCAGGAATTCCGTTGACGGACATATGCCAAGCTGCGGCATGGTCAGTGCCCCACACGTTTACCCGCCACTACTGCCTTGCCAGGCAGCATGCGGACGAGGTGCAGATGGGAAGAGCTGTCCTGCGCCATCTGTTTCAGTAAGGTAAGCTCCACGCTGTGGAGAATCTGTTGTCTACCTTTTTAATGACAGTTTATTTTAGGTGGGTAAGGTTATATGCGGTAACTTATTCCTACTGTACATATGCATTGTGTAGTATGTTGAGGGTATATTACATTACATTCTCACCGCCGTCTCAAGTGTTACTGCTATACAATCTATTCTAAGCATGTGAATCCATGAAAGATCCAATGCTGGAGAAGGGAATAGTTTCTTACCTGTAACTCCATTTCTCCAGCATTGGTATCTTTCATGGATTCACATGCGCCCGCCAACCTCCCCGGAATGTAATGTATTTAATTGATAAATTTAACCCTTCCTACTTTGGAGGGGCCGAAATCTGAAGGGGAACCGCGGGGGCGGGCCTCTTATACGGGGACGGCCTACGGAGCATGTGTAGGCGGGTCCTAGAAGGACGTAGATAGGACACAAAAGTGTCGGATGTTTTCCTATTGGAAAAGGCTATATATGTGTACCGAGGGGTCCCAGTCTGACGACGGGGAATATTCTAAGCATGTGAATCCAAGCATGTGAATCCATGAAAGATACCAATGCTGGAGAAATGGAGTTACAGGTAAGAAACTATTCCCTTAATGCATGTGTACTCTTTTCTTTTCACTGGTCGAATACAATCTCAAAAACGGGGAATGTACGAGTTTTGTAGTAGTTTATCAATAAACCGTTGGGTTGTTTACCATTTCCTAACCTTTACTGGAGGATGCAGTTCCTCAGTTTCAGGCTAAATCTTGTGACTGGTGAGATTACATGAATTTGCTCCATTAAGATTAAAGTAATGTTTTTTATTTAAAGAGAATAATCTGAAAGAACAGAGTATATTGTATTGGCTAGTCCTGTTCTTTGGGATGTAAGAATTGCGCTTTTTAGTAAATTTGTTCATAATGTTTCGTGGTCACGAAAAGCAGCCACGATCTTACAATTGCACTATTCAAATTTCTTTGAGGTGAAGGAATAATCTCGATTAGAGAAATGTATTTTAGCTTTGGACATAAGTGATGTGCTGATTAGGCTTAAAACTGGGATAGTTTAACCCCTTAAGTGCCACCGACGAGTCGGCTCGTCGGTTTTGGCACTTTGCTTTGCTCGAGCAAAGCTGTAATCCAACCCCTGGGCTATGTGAGGGGGAGGTCCCCCCTCACTGCCAGGGGGCTGGATTACCTTCAGTTTAACGTCGGCATGCGTGAAACAAAGTAAATTCCCTGCAGCAGCCATTTTCGGCTGCTACGAGGAAGAGAGAAGGTAAGGGCCCTTCTTGCTCCGCCTGTATTTGAAGCCGGAGATCGAGGCGGGTATCGTTGGAAAGGGGAGATTCTCCCCTTTACAACGATACCCATTGTGTGGCATTGCTGCCCGGGGATCTGGCGCAGGGTGAGCGATCCGTGGGCAGCAATGTCACCGGATCAATACAGATCCGTTTGGAACATGGGGGGGAGGGAGGGGCTGCTTACTAGGTAAGCGGTCCCCTTCGGCTCGTGGCCCCAAAGCTTGGGGCCACAGCGCCAGAGACCCCTGGGGGCAGATGATCACTGCCCCCAGGGGTGGAAAAGAAAAAAAAAAGCGAGGGGAGGTGGGAGGGGGTTTGGGGCCCTGGGGACCACTAGGGATATGGCAAGATGTGGTGTCCCCCCCCCCTTTCCAAGGACACCACATATGAGGCATTGCTGGTCACAGATCAGCGCAGAGTGCTCGATCCGTGACAAGCAACCCACTTAGACCACCATGGATCCGTTTGTGAGTTGGGGGGGAAGGGGGCTGCTTCAAGTAAGAAGCCCTCTTCCTCCCCCCCCCCCCCCCCCTCTCCCGGACCCCAAAGCAAGGGAATGTAAAAAAAAAATGAAATGATGGGAAAAGGGGGTGGGGGTAGGGGTGGAGGGCCACAAGCCACCATGGATTTTTTACTGAATGAAAGGGGGGTGCCCCCCCCAACCGAAGTAGAAGGGGGGGCACCCCTTGTAACCCTCCTTGGGGGCAGATAGCTGCTCCTAGGAAGGGGCTTCTGACCCCAGGGAGGGATGCATGAGGTGGGGGCCCGCCATTTGGGTTGGGGGGGTGAGTGCCACCCCCGTTGCAGTACAACATTTGCTGCCAATTTAGGTTCCCTGTTTTCCTTGCTGCCTTCGACACCCTAGGCCCAAATCTGTAGGTTGCCCACATGAACAAAATGAGCAGTGGCGAAAGGCTTGGAGTTACCGGTGGGTTACCCTTTTCCTTTTGCGCCCCCCGGTAGGTGCAACCACACATGTGAGGTACCGTTTTCATTTGAACACCTGTGGGAACGCGGGACGGTAGGCCATGTGGTGTTGGGGGCATGTTTTGATGGGTGAGCCGAGCGAAATGTGCGGAAAATGTTTCCCCCCCCGCGCCCCCCCATTTCGGACTTTGCAGGGGTGTCTGGGTAATACATTCTGGGGCGATTTGGGCAAATCATACCTATGTGGATTCCCACGCGTGTCCTCTTTTCGGAAATGCATGTTTTCATTGGCGGCTTGGACACCTGAGGCCCATATCTGTATGTTGTGCCGGTCAGCAGAGCGTCTGAAATTCCAGTCTGAAAACAGACTTGGGGTTACTTGTGTTGTAGGCTTTCCCCTTGGCGGCCAGGTAGGTGCACCCACACATGTGAGGTACCGTTTTCATCGGGACACCTGTGGGAATGCGGGACGGTAGGCCATGTGTTGTTTGTGTGATTTTCATAACGTTTTGACCCATTTGCTGGTGCCCTTTGTCACACAACCCTTTCTTTTCCCAAATGTGCCCTACATTTGGTCGCTGCTTTAGGCACCATACACTTTTGTAACCTGCACAAGTCAGCTACCCTTGAAAAGGTCGGCCTGTGTTCTTTCAAAAAATGTATGCTTGCCGTTCCTCACCACATTGGTTTTCCCGATTTACACATGCTAAGTGCGTCTGTTCAGGCCGTGAGCGTAAAACTCCTGTGTACCATGGCTCAGTGTTTGGCTTGTGGTATTGCTTGTTTTGTAAAACACTACAAAAAATGTGTGCTTTCCTAATTGCAAGAGTCTGGGGATTGCTTTTCTCAAGATTCATAGAAGCCATTGCCGTACCAAGCCAACCATGTCCATACCTTTTTTTTTTCTTCAGTCATTTTCCCGCTTTTCCCCCATCTGTGGCATTTTCCCCTACCTAGTGTTTGCCTGACATACGCAAATCCCCCCCTTCCTAAACTTGGAATTTTGTCTACTTTTCAGAAATATATGCCTTTCCGTCCTCCAATTCGGCTTTCCTACCCTTTCTCCCATTGTCTATGCATGTCCAATTGCCAAAAATGGCCAAAATCGCCTACCTCTCACAAAACAGTTGATAACCACATCAAAATATTTTTTTTCCCGTTTCCACTCAACCTGTTCTTGAAAGCCAGGAAATTGGGGAACTCAGCACAGCAAACCATTTGTTCCTAGCTCTTACAAGGTAAAAACCACAGGCTTCTTTGTACATCATTTTATTTGCATTTCTTGGAAAAAAAAAACATTTTCGTCCCTTTTTGCTTATTTTATCTCACTCCCCTACAGCAACCTAAATTCCTTCAGAAGTCTGCTCTGGTTCAGAACACCAATAAAGTATCTGCATAGTTCCTACCTGTTGTCTCCTGTGCCTGCATACGCTTCATCGCCAAAAATGCAGGCACAGGAGACTGCAAGTAGGAGCCACACAGAGACCGTAAGTACAAAAGGTAAAGATGTACTTTATTGCTTCTAGTTACTGTAGAAGGTTCGGTAGGAGAAAGATTCTCCAGGTTCCAATCCAACCCAGCATTCTGTTAGTCTTCCCTCCACTACAGCTCTCTTCTCCCGCTTGACTGGTCTGTCCACCTAACCGTGCCTTTCAAAATCCTGCACACCACCCCAGTCGTTTACTCCCTGTAGAAACCCATTGGTTCCTTCAAGAACTTCCTGGTGGAATCACTCTTAGAATACCTTGACAACCTGCACCTTCTAGGGACTGAACGCACCCAACCGAACTGTGGCTGTCTACTGGAACAACTCAACACCAACTCTCGGCCTCATTGACCTACCCGTACCTCTCGAGCAACGCACCTCCAAACCGCACCCTGGTACATGCAACAACTCTACCTCAGCAAGAGTCCTCAGGAAAACAAGAGAAAATCTGGCGCTGGGTCAGGATCTATCTGACCTGGCACTCCGCAAGGAACTCTGAGCAACCTGCCAACAACTAATCAACACAGCCAAAGCCTCGTACTATTGAAACACCATAGCAGATGCTGACAACTAAAGCAGAACCCTCTTCAAAGGCATCAAGCGGTGTCAATCCGCTACCTGACCCCACCATACCATGCTCCATTGAAGAATCCAGCCACACCTTTGACAAAATCAGAAGATTCGCCAGCACTGACACCAGCTCTGCTTCCACAGACCCACCTCTCGAAATCTCCACAAGCTTGACAACATTCAAGCCACTCTTGACTGAGGACCTGGTAGAAACACTGGCCACCCACAAAGCTACATCATATAGACAACATCCTCCCAGAATCCATCCTCAAGAGCCTTGAAGCTCTCCATCCCTACCTGGAGATCATAAACAGCTCCCTAAACCAAGGCACCTTCCCACTGACCCTAAAGACAGGTCAAATCCTCCCTCTACTAAAGAAACCCATTCTGGATCCTGACAAACTATTGGTGCACTAGCCATCATCCCCTTTTAGGTAAGATCATAGAGAAAGAGGTAACCACACAACTGCAGCATTACAAGACTTAACAATCTCCTCCAAACCTACCAATCGGAGTTCAGACCCAGACCCAGATGCAGCATGGAGACAGCAACCATACAAGTGGTCGACATTATCAATGATGGCCACTCCTGATTCTACTCAACTGCTCAGCTGCTTTCGACACGGACTACCAGGCGTCTACACACACCCTGCATCGGTGCATGGGAATTGACAACCTTGTCCTACGCTGGTACAAGTCCTACCTAGCCAACCGCCAGCAGTTTGTTCAGATGGCCTCCTCTAGAACCGTCAACTGGGGAGTCATGCAGGGTTCCATCCTCTCTCCCCAGTCATCTTCAATCTGTTGAGCCGCTGGGAGCCCTCCTAGCCACAAAAAACATCCACCAATAGGCTGATGACACACAGCTTTACCTAAGATCGACTCCAAGGACATCCATAGGCTCAAAAACTGCCTCTTGCTGATCCATTCTTGGATGTCCAGTTCAAACTTGAATCTCAACCCCTCAAAGACCGAATGCCTACCATTTACCAACAACACCCAGACATACAGACCCGATTATCAACCATGAACTCTGAGGGCTTCACGCCCAAGCTCACCTCCTGCTCCAAGTCCCTCGGGTTCCACATCGACAAACTTCAAGACGCATGCAAGACAGGTTGGCACCGGCTCTCCCTCCTGTGGAAAGTCAAGCCCTTCCTCCCACCAACAGCTTTAGATCCACTGTTCAAGCATTGGTCCTATCCCACCTGGATTGGGGCAATGCACTCCTTGAAGGCCTCCCGCTGTCCTCCATTGTGCCCTTGTGAGTTTTTCTACACACGGCTGCACGCCTCCAGGCATTTCGCAGATAAAACTACAACACCCCGGCCCTCCTTGACTGGCTCCAACTGCACACACACAAACCATCTTAAAGTCTTGCTGCACAATCTATAAGGCCGTCTCCCTTAAGTCACCTAGCTACCTCATAGAGAAACTCTGCATCTTCGGTAGATGGCACACCACCAGAAGCTTGGGTAGGGGCAGACTTATCTGCCCCTGCTAAAAGGAAGATCAGAAAACAAGCCTCATCTGCCTACTCCCCACGACTATGGAACCTCCTCCCCATCTGCATCGGATTCGCCATCACTCTCCTACAATTCAGAAAATAACACCATGACCACCTCTTTAAAAAGCCTCTCTACCCCCAACACTTAAGCCATCACATCGCCACTCGTGCCACCTGACTCGCTAGATGCTGTCTGCCCCTCTCTGCCACTCGCTACAGCTTTACCCCCCCCTCCTCTACCCCTCTGTATCCTACCCCCTGCTGTATATCTGTTCGGTTACCTCTGAAAAGCACTCCCTTATGCATCTGTACTGTTTTATACCTCTGTACTGTTAAAGTGCTCTGTTGCTTCTCTGTGCTCAATAAATACCATAATGATTGCATATGCATACTACACACCTCCATCTTTTATAAATGCAAAAAGACAATATGATACACAATCTGATCCCCACACTGGCGGAGACCTTACAATCGCATTCAACTTTACCACACCATACCGGCACACCCGAGACACTTTGCTTCTAGCCAAGCCTGCCACAAAATGGATAATGAGCCACGCTCAACTCTCCACACATCTGATCTCTCTGCCACACTATAGTGTCGGAAGATGACCTTAAACATCAGATTACCCACCTCATAATGACGAGTTTCATGTCCCTCAGAGACATGACTACTTTAAACATCCTATGACCAGTTTGTAAATACCAGTACAAATGCACCTTACTTTACTCCAATGTGCAACATAAAAATACATGTTTCTTCGGAGATCGTTGGTTAATTGCCACCTTGGAAGCAAAGATTGTGCAAGGTAGTGGTGAGCATAGCGGACTCGTCCATTGTGTGGCAGGCTTGGATAGAAGGTGGTTGGTTATTTTTTTTTCTTTTGCGTGTAGCAAGGTGTGCCGGTATGTTGGAATAGTTCAATGTGAGTGTAAGATCTCTGCCTGTATGGGTATAGATTGTGCTTAAAGTGCCGGATTTTGACCTACTTTCTTTTTGCATTCGTAAAGGAGGGAGGTGTGAAGTATGCCTATACAATAACTAATGGAATTCTGGATTGAATTGGAACCTGGAGAATCTCTAGGTTCCAATGTGATAGTTAAAGTTACCTACATGGGAACCTGAACTATAAGGATGTGCTATCCCTTTCTCCTACCTGACCTTCTACTGTAACTAGAAGCACATATTTTCCTTTTTGTACTTGCGGTCTCAGCATGATTCCTGCTTGCTGTCTCCTGTGCCTGCATATTGCATCCATCCTACAGTTTTATGTGCAAACGAATGTGGAAATTGATTGACACCCAAGAGCTAACAAACTAGGAATTGATTCAATATAAAAGAGCCAATTGTGGCAGCAGTATGGGGGAAACGCTGTGAAAAGGGACCAGGTTCTTTTTGTCAGTCATACCTGACTGATCCTGTTTTGGAAGACCAGATCGAGAACCTGCGTTAGGCAAACCTCCCAAAGATTTCTCGTCACACTAATATCAGAGCAGCCTTCCGCCAAAGCAGAAGCTCTGCAAATGATTGACACAAATCTAATAACCGTCCTGGGCGAGATGGGTTCACGATGAAGATTATCCATGCCAATTGCGCTGGCAGTCTTGATTCTGTTAAAGACACTGAGGCAAGCATTATGCTTCAACTTCTTTACTTGTGCTTTCAGCACTTTTAACAAAATGCAAACATAAAATGTTTCAAACTTCAATTTTCTTTCTTTTAAACTACATTTTCCAGTCTTATGTAGTCCATCTCACTTCCTGTCTCTGCCTCTTCCTGTTTCCATGTTCCACCTCTTCTTTGGATGCTCTGAACTAGTCCTGCACTCAACGCAACTAGCGCTCAAAAATCTACTGAAACTTAACGAAATGTGAGCTGTTCTGGTAATCTCCTGTCAATACAGAGATCATCATTAAGAGTTGGCAATGCATTCCCTATTCACATTATTTCGTCATAAAGTATTACAAATGTTAAATAGCCAACAATAATTAAAACACAGTATCTCTATGTTCATACATGGTAACACATTACTGGGCGGATAGTAAAGCTTGCCTCTGTGTCTTTAATAGAATAAACACCCACTGCGCAATTAACAGGGGTGATCTTCATTATATGTCAAGACTGGAGGCGAGCATTATGCTTGTTCAAATCTCTGCACTAGTACTCCTGCGGCTACTATTTTGAAGTTGGTCTTGAATATGCTGTTGCTTGCCTAGTCTCTGCCTCCATAATGTCCGCTAAGGCTAAGCCTGTCGCGAAAGCTTTGGACACCATAGCTCCTCTCACTGAGTGTTCCGAACTGTGTTAGATCTATGCCTGCCTCCTGCATTATCTTGCACACCCATTTGGCAATGGTTGCTGTCGCGGCCACTCTGAACGGTTCCTACAGGTAGTCCGCATTTGCAACACTCCTGCTGAAGGCAGCTCTGCTATCTTCAGCTCGTACTCTCGAATACACTCCACGCTGCTTCGGTTGTGAGTGCAAGTAAGGGTATGAGATCGAGGAAGAATATGTTTTTGTCATCAGGGTAAACGCAACTCCTTCTGGCCCGTATACCTTCTTGACTACATCTAGGGCTTTGACGTCTGCAACTCTTCGACTGGACAATAGGCACAAAAGCATTGCTAGTTTCCCAGGTAGTTGGGCAACGGTCAGATACTTGTTTGCCGACCAGCTTGTGAGGAACCAAAGTACTATGTTTACGTCCCATAGATATGAGTAATTGGATGCCAGCGGATCTCTGAACCTTGCTCCCTTAATGAGCCTGATCACTGCCGGGTGGTCTCCGACCAGTGCTGCTTCTACCGGTGAGTAGCCAGCTGATATAGCTGACTTGTACACTCCCATGGTCCTAAAGCCTTTGCCTTCCTCCCTGAGAGGTGCTAGGAAGTTCAGTGCCGCTACTATAGGGGCTGCAACAGGAGGAATACCTCGCTCTTTACACCATGTTTCCAATTTTCCCCATGCTGCGTCGTAGCTCCGACGCATAAATGGTTCTCAAGATTGAGATGAGCTGGGCAGCATCTCCCAAAATGCCTTGCAGAGCCTGTCTCCCGATACCTTGCACTCCATCAGCGGGAGTGTGCCCTTCACTCTGAGGATGAAACGACCCAGCTGGGTCCATGATCGGGCATTTGTCTGACTGGAGAACCAATAGGAAATCCGCTGGAACTTCCATCAGAGTCGGAAACTAGACTTGTGTTTTTCAAATGGACGCTACTATCGCGAAGGACCCTCTCTGTGCACTTTGGCTAGAAAGTCTGCTTAGAATTATGAACGGAGGGAAGGCATAATGTAGTTCCCAATTGTTAGGAAGAATTGCAGGCAGTACCCTCTGGGAACACCACATACAATTAGGACTACAGGTGTAAGCAAAAACCAACCTTTGGTACAAGTATGTACCACACACTTTTTGGTAGCGAGCTGAGCAGCCAGGCTTATGTGAGCAGTAGTTGAAGTTGCACAGAAGTATCACAATCACAGTGGTTCAAGTAGACACTTACACTCAAGGTATCTTGGTAAAAAATACTTACACATTTATTTACACAATCATTTAAAAAACATTCACTAGTAGAAATCAACTTAATATGAAACGCCAATATACTACAGTAACAAACACTAAGGTGTAGGGACAGTTTGTGCTCCCCTGAAAAAGGAACCAAATGGCACGTCAATTACTTGCAATGGGAATAGAAAGATATAAGTTTATACAATGGATTAGAAAACCCTTCTGTTAGGCAATGCAAAGGTTCAGTGTACCTGGAGGGTTGGTTCAATTCAATAGGCCAGGCCAAAGTCAACAGTCTAGTGGTCTTGGATAGGACAGATCAGTTCTGGTAACAAACGGAGAAGTCCTTGCCGGACAGTGAGCCAGCCAATCACGCCAGGGTGCATTTGGGTCTCCTAAGAGACAGAGCACAAGGAGTTTAGGGCACCTCCCTCACTTCCTGCCCACCCAAGACACTCAGACGCCAAGGGCAGACTTTGGCCAAAGGCCTATGAACAAAGGGACCAAACCTTCTTTGGTGCGCAGAGTTAAACACCAGAAGGACCGCTCCACAGAGAAACAGCGAAAAAAGATGACCGGAGTCTGTTTTTTACAGAGGGGTTTTGGACGCCATATTGAAAAACATGGCGGCTCAGATTTTTAGCTACTGGTGTTCACGGTCGGGAAAAATCATGGTAGTTCATTATAAAAACACTGCCACCAGCCATATCAGTAGGAAAGGGTAGCTTTTGGCAGCTACAAGAGTGTTTAGACCTAGGGGATTCTAAGTAACCCCTCCAGCACTCTATAGGAAGATAGTGTGCGCTGGGTCTATGAATTACTAGTAAAGTCAATTTAACTTTAGTCTCTGGGGAACAGTAGTTCACCCCAGAGAAGGTATTTAAACCTTGGGAAGTCAAAAGGACATCCCTGTGCCACTGCACTAAAGGTGCTGTGTGACACAACAATGAAAAGATGATGCCTGTGGAGTTATCTTAAAACTCCATAATCGAAGAACATAAGAGTAAAACGCACATAAAAATACATGAGTGGGGAAAAAGGGCTCACACTCTCTCCAGGAAAAAAAAATCAAGTCCTCAAAATCCAGCAAAGTTGCTGGGGGTCTCTAAGGTGAAGGGAAGAAGCACATTTTGAGAATTTTCCCTAACACCCATTCCAGTTCTGTAGAAATGCATCTGTTCTTTGCGCACATGGATCTAGTCTCCAGCTGAAGAATCACTTCACTTGTTCAGCCTGGAGGCAAAGAGGTCTGTGTGCATCGGTCCCCACAGTTGGTCTAGCTGTTGGAACACTGCTCTGTCGAGCTTCCAGTCGCTGGAGTCCATCGGATGACATGGGTTCCAATCCGTTATCACATTGAGAGTCCCTGGGAGATACTCGGCCGTGACTGAGATCTCTGCCTGTAGGCAGTAATGCCAGAAGTCTTTCACCAGATACACAAGGAGCTTGGACTTTCCTCCCTGGTGATTTATATATCCGACTGCTGAGATGTTGTCCATCTTCAGTAAAATGCAACAGCTTACTCTGTCTTTGGTAAATGCCTTTTATAGCTAAAACCCTGCTAGCAGTTCTAGACAGCTTATATGCAGCTGTAATTCGTCCATGCTCCATTTCCTCCCCTTTTACTCTGACGCAGCAAGCGCCAAAGCCTGCTCTGCTGGCGTTCGACTCTAGGATCAAATCTGTGGCTTTCTCGAAAATGGCTCGCCTGTTCCATGCATCCATGTTGTGTAGCCACACAGTAATTCTGTGTTGGATTCTTGATCTAGTGGAATCGATTGATGGTACCTAAGACCCCTACAGCAGGGTCTGATCTTCAGCCTCTGAAGGGCTCTGTAATGTAAGGGCCCGGGGAAGATGGCCTGTATGGATGCCGCTAGCAGGCCCACTACTCTTCCTAGTGTTTGCATGGAGACTATCTGCCTGTCTAGGCAAAGCTGTATCTCCTCATTGATCTCCTCACTGGGAGCTCTAATGTCACCTTTCTTGTATCTAACACAAATCCTAGGAAGTCGATCCTCCTTGTTGGCGGCATATCGGATTTCTCTCTGTTCACTAACAACCCTAGAGATGTAGGTCTTTTACCCACTTTGTCTGATACTGCAGCGTCTTTGTTGCTTGCCAGCAGGAGAATGTTGTTGAGCTATAATATTATCTGAATTACTTTCTCTCCAATTGCTGCTGCAGTCGGTCTCTTTATCTTGGTAAATGCCCATGGTGCCGATGCTAGCCTGAAAGGCATTGTCTTGAACTGCCAGTATTGCCCTTTCCGGTAAAGTGCTGGGAAGGGCCTGTATTTGTTGGCTACGGGAAATGTCAGGTATGCATTTTTTTAGATCTATTATCGTGAGCCAATTGTCTTTCCTTGGGGTGTCTCAACTGATGGATACCTTCCATCTTGAAATGTCTCTATACTACTCAGCTGTTAAATTCTTTGAGATTTATGACTGGTCTTACTTTTTCCTTCCGTTTAGTCGGAATAAGTTGCTGATAGAAATTGGTTATTGGCCACAGGACTCCAGGTTTCTTGCTTGCTATGTGTGAGCTCCTGGAGGAGGGCCTGGCCTACCTCTGCCATGAGAATGGGGCTTGGTCGTCTTACTCTTGGACAGGGTGTGACATGAATTCCAGCTCCAGCCCACTGACAGTCTGCCGTACCCATGCATCGCTGGATAGCCTGTCAGTTGTGCTGGAACTTGGTCCTCCACCTAACTGGCAGATAGGCCGGGGTCTCACCTGTGTTTGCTCCTTGGGGTCGCCCTGCTCCTCTACCTCTGCATCCTCTGGGGAACCTTCCTCTAGACTGGAACGAGCACTGCTGTCGTGACTCCCAGTAGTGGGCTCTTGGGCCCTTAGTTTTGCGGGCAGATGGGGACCGACCGGTCGATCAAACTCTTGTCCCAGCAAAAACACGATAAGGGGATATCTTCTATCAAGGCTTGCACTTTTTTTTAACAGGAATCCTTTCCTCTCTGCAGATATCAGAGTTTGCATTTCCAAACAGGCAAATGGCTTTCTGGACCCAGTTTGCTAGGGTATCTGGGTCTATCTCCTCTCCTGTGTCCTTTGCGCTCTCCACCAAGTCCATAATCTTAGCGAAGGGCCCTGTGAGATGTAAGACTTTTTCCTGGCAGCTTCTCATGGCTCTGTCCATGCCCTTCTTGGGATCTTTGGCTGATTTGGTGACGGAAGCCAACATCTTCGGTCGAGCTCTGGAGCTTCTGCTACTTTGCCTGTTAGGTCTGGTCATGGGCATTCTGCTCTTATGCGCTGCTGGTCTCCTTGTCTAGAGTTTTGCACGTTATTCGTGCCATGTACATCACCACCCGGGGAGATGGCTGCCAGGCCGATCTTGGATTCGTAATGTCCTCCTGGCTGAACGTGTCAGCTATGTCTGAGGCCAGCACTTCTAGCTACTTCTCTTTTCATACCCTTTTGGCGCTCTTAGGTGCTACCCACCCTTCTTTCAGCTAGCTCTCCTCTTGCAAGGAGGCTGAGGCTCCCTGTGACTTTTCTCCTCACTCTGCGTCTGTGTTGCCCATATTGTCTTCCCCTGGGTCGGGGGTCTTGAGGTATGGCACTGCTGCCCTTAAGAGGAAGGCTTCTTTTAGTTTAGCAAAGGCGTCAGCTACCTCATGGGTCTTATGTTCTACCCCATCATTTGACCCGGTTGAGTCGACAAGGCTTTCCTGTTGAGGGTCATGTTACTCCCTGTGGGCTCTTGACAGCCCTTTTGGACGTGCTCTCTGACCCGTTTGTGATTCCTCTCTGGAATCCCTCCTAGGACGTGCTCCACATGAAACACTGGTTATGGTCACTCGCCACCAGCGAAGTCAGCTTCACAGTATGAGGCGACTGTTCGAACAAGGATCTACTGACCTCTTTACTAAAAACAGCTGAGTATTGTGCGGCTGGGGGACTTGTACTTCCATAACTCCGCTAATATGCAGCCATCTACATGCTGCACCCTCATCTTATCTTATTATGCTATTAAATACGCTTATAGAAAATGCTCAACAGAAATAATTGTGCTTATCTGCTGAAGAGCAGGAAAAGTGGAGCATGGAGACCAGAAGAGGCAGATGGCCTAAGACAGGAAGTGAGATGGACAACAGAAGAAACTGGAAAACGGGGAAATTTAGTTTAAAAGAAAGAAAATGGAGTTTAAACAAAATACAAACAGAAAAGTTTCAAACTGCTGGAGAGCACAAGTAAAATAAAAAGATGAAGCATAATGCTCACCTCCAGTCTCGACATAGAATCCTATTTTTATGTAACCTTTGCCTTAGTGTTGGCGCAACTGATTTGACACTTTCAGAGGGGCGTGCACTATACAGGAGGCTCAAATGTCCTTGTATCCAAACCAGGAGATCACTCTGCGTGTGCTACGCACAGTCTCACAGCATTATTGCGCTTAAATGTACAACTACACCAGGGTCTTGTTTAACAGGCTAGATGGTACGTTCAGCTGAACATATTGGAAAGGTTCTGTACGTATCTGAAAAAGCAGAGGATGTCCTGTCCTATGATCATGATTACATTAAACACAAAGTATTTGACTGTGTACGGGTGGTATCTTACTGAAGCTCCACTAAATCCAGTGTTTGGGCCGATAATGAGGTGCTTGTATTTGCACTCGCCAAATGTTACCCATAAGAAACGGAAGGTTTGTTCTCCAGCCGTGATTTGTCAGTTGCGAGAAATAAAGTTGTAAGGAAGCTAATGAGTATATTTATTGGGTGCACAGTTGAAATTTAAAGTTAATTCTTTTAGTTTAAAACTGAAAATATTCATTTTTTATTTCTTTTCTTTAGGTGACTTTTTCCTTTGTTATGATCCTCATCGTGATTATTGGGGTTATCTTACTCCGATGACTGTGCCTAGAATCCAAGGCATGGCAGCTGTATACAAGGATTCAATCTACTATGTAGCTGGAACCAGAGGAAATCATCAACGCGTCCTTACTGTAGAAGCATATGACATTGAACAGAACAAGTGGATACGAAAAAAGGATCTGCCTTGTGACCAGTCCTCTAATCCATATATTAAACTATTGCTTCTAAAGGATAAACTCCATTTATTTGTCAGAGCAACTCAAGTCAGTGTTGAAGAACTAGTTTTTCGAACAAGCAGAAAGAACTCTCTTTATCAGTACGACGAGGTTGTTGACCAATGGAGGAAAGTCTATGAGACTCCGGATAGACTCTGGGATCTTGGCCGCCATTTTGAATGTGCTGTTGCTAAATTATATCCACAGTGTCTACAAAAAGTTATTTAATTCAAAGAAACGGACTCCTTGTCATTGATGCTTCATACAAGCGTGAACATGGTTGTATGAGAACATTTCTCAGTATTTAATACAAACTGAAACTGGACAGTTTTTGTACGAGTGGATTGGGTGCTTTTTAAAGTTGCAGTTTGGGGACGTATTTACAAGCTCCATTTCTTGCCTGTTTTTTTCTGAGTTCTGGTTTACAAAGTGCAATTATCAGCATTGTTCATAGATCTACATTGAATCATGCCATTTAGGTTTTTTATTAAATTGAACTAGTACATGTATAGATAAGACAACTATGCACTAGAACGAATTGCATTAACTAGTTTTTGATGTGTGACCATTTAATACGGGTGAAAACTGAGGCAATATTGCAAAGTCTTATTGTATGTGCATACCATGTTACTATTTAATCTAGGACCAGTCACTCAATGTTTCTGGTATACTGTGTGTAGTTATGCTAATTTCCTTTTCTTCTACACTATAACCTGTGTTTTGATCAAACATGGCAAGTTGCAGTGCTGAAGAATATTTCAAAAATTTGGACCGACTTAATTTCAAAACAAAACATACTAATCTGTAAACTGGTGCTTGAATATGTGCCATACTTCTGCTGAAATATATATATGGTGCTGGTAAGTGGAGTTTACGTTGTAATTTAAATTGGTTTTGCTGGTCTAAAATGTCATGTGACAAGGGAATGGTAAACTGATATGACGCATGTTGTGTCACTATTCCATATCTGAAATGTGGTTTGCAATAAAAACGTTAGCCTTACTAACCAATCCAAAAGTTCAGTTCAACTTGCTGGTTCACTAAGAATAAAGTTCTTGTGTGCCATTTCTGTTCTGCTTAAACATGTTGCCAGTGGAATAGTGTGCCTGTGGCTAACAATGTTGATAATCTGCGCACCAAGCACATTAACTCAGTGAATCAGATGAAAGACATGAGGAGCGTCCTGGTGGTATCGATTTAATTCCAAACCTCTACATTTTCAAAGCTACACATTTTTCAAAACCCATTCATTGTTGGGGTTTTATTCAAATGTATTTAAGTAGCTTGCAGTTTTATGAAGACTTGTTTGCTAACTGCTCAGTCTGTTTTATAGCCATAGATTATCTTGTGTCGGAGCATGAAGCAATGAGGATATTTGGTCCATGCGTGTGCTATTTTTTTTTTAAGGGCTGAGTAAAGCAGGTCTTCCATAATGGAAAAGAGGTAGCTCTTCAAAAGCAATAACAATTCCTAGCTGCACTGACACATTTGCGTTATGTTCGTAATTCAAAAACCACACAGACCTGTGACAGCAGTTGAGACTAGTATGTTTTGTTTTGGGAATACATTCGTTCACAAGAATGTTCTAACGCATTCTGTATGTTTCGCCATTGTTCTGGTTCCATCTACCCCACGCACTCCTTGTGCACAATAAAACTAAACACTGCAATGGTGTCTAATAAGGGTTTATACTTTAGTTTCACTATTGCCCGACCTGGATGACTACTGTGAATTGTGAAACCTTGCTACATTACATACCTCATTCTTCAAATGTTTGCTTTGTTTGTGTGTGGCTGTGGGAAGTTCGTAGAATCAACCAACCTGCCTTGTGTGTGGGTGTCCTTTTGTTTTTTAAAAGAAAAAATCCTGTAAGAAAATGTTTGTCTGCATATTTCTTGTGAATAACAAATTATATATTTGCCATTTGTTACAAGCGGAGCTGAAGCAAATGCATTAATTTGTCTGTGTTTAAATAGGAGGTTTTCTTCCACACTAAACGTGCTCTAGACAGCTGTAGGCTTTTTAAAGCACCCTTCCTTTTTATATTGTTGCATTTGTGTAAAAATGTCTATTTTAAAAATGTTTTGTTGTTGTTTCTTTAATATTCAAATTTCTTGCTTTTTTGACAATCTTTATATTTATTAAAATGTCCAGCAGTACTTGAAAACCGAATTTCATAAAGTTGGCAGTTAATTGGCTGGAGGATCTAGTATGTGCTTCTTTATCAGTCGTTCTTATTTATCCACACGGCTCCCCTTTTTATCCTGTGAAACCATGCAACAAAGGGGTTTCAGGTGACTATCAGTTTATTATATAAAGGTAACTGGAAACTTTGCACAAGAGAAACCTGTCAAATTTCAGTGGTCAATTTTGCACAACGTGAAAAAAATGCAATCATATATTCACTTAAGCACAAATTTCGATTTCTGATTTTTATTGCTAGAATTGCGATGGGTCTTTCGATGAAAATGTAAAAAGTGGCTGGTTATTGGTCAGTCAGCCATTTGTGTGGCCAATTGAAAAACTGCCGCCAAACTCGGAAATTTGCACTTTGGCTCAGGTGTGGTTTTTTTTTTTTGGTGGGGGGGGGGTAGGGGTTATTGCATCTAATGTAGATTGCAAAATGATACCTTTGACAAGAGGAAATAATCTAATCGACCCACAAAAGGACATGCGTGTATCTGCAGTGCGTGCCAAGGTGCTGGTGTGAATGCATTTTGGCTACCTGTTCTGTATCTCTTACCACATTTCTACCACGAAAAAAATATGGAGGTTAATTTCTTCCAGTCATCTTTCTATAGCAAAGTGCTTTGCCCCTTCTCTCTGCCAGAACCACGTGCACATATCTGATCTTTGGATTTTACTGCTCTCATAAAAAAGCAGTTTTTTTCAATCGAATCCAAATATGTTCTGCTCAGGTATGAAGTACTGTAGTCCTTAATGTGTGGTTTTTTTATTTTTTGGTTTTGCCATAATTGCACATTGTGTTTATTCTGTCATGATTTTGTTTAAATAAAGTATGTCTTAAAACCGAACTGAAATCAAAAAATATTTCCTCCAATTAATCTGTGTGGCTAAATAGCCTTTTCACCAGAATGCCAGTTTATAGAAGGGCACACGCCACGTTTTTGTTCAAAAGGTGCTATTTCAGTCGCCAACAGTTTTCTTTCTTTACAAAATAGTCTCAATAGGGTGCATATCTTACATAAACGGTCTGTGTCAAATGATTGTTGCTTACGATTTGTAACCACAATTTGGTGACTCCACTGTTATTAAATTTTCCTTTTTTCTGGCATGTACTGGTTGATAACGTTTAGTGTGGCCTGGTATAGGTTACTATGGTCCATGATTTGAACTTCTTTTGCAGTGGGCAGATATGATCGTCAGTCTCTTAACATGATGTGCTTTATCTTTTTTTCATGTTTTTCTGTTTTTCCACGCTTATATTTCCCTGCAATACACATGGTCCAATTTGTGATCGTATTGTTAATTTCTTTATGTATGATTGTTTAATATGTGTCTGTTCTATGTTTTTCTGTTCATGCTTGAACTTTGGGTAAGAGTGATATGTTTATGGCACTTCAAGTGTCTCAGTATCTGAGCCAGTAGGGGTGACCTAGCCACCTTAGCTTAGTTCTCCAGCTGTGAACTCTAGAGGCCTTTATTGCAGTGTTTACTCTCCTAGCTTGTGGGCAGGGGGGCACCATGTGTTAAGTTATTGTTAATAGAAAAGCAAGCAATCCTATTTTTTTTTTGTACTGGGATGGATTTGACAGGCAACTAATTACACAGTTGATGGTGTGGGAATGGTTGGATTAGGTCTATATTGGTCCATAAGGAATTTGTATTTTAATTGCTGAGGCCAGTTCCACAATTAGTTTTGGTGGGATGCAAACTGGCTTTGGATGTAGATGGCATTACCTGTTGGGAATGTCACAGGCCGTCATTCACTTGGACATCCATGCGATGGTTGTTCCGATTTATAAATAGTTTGAAATGTCTGGTGCCAATGACCCACTCCTGTCTTATTTGCATCATTGCATCAAAGTGAACTGACCTGGTATTAGAATTCCTTCTGTATGCATTGTAAACTCTAAACTAAACACAACCATACCTCTACAACAATCCGCACGCACTTCACTACACCACAATGAAACTAACCACACACAGCCTCGCCCAACAGCACAAGGAGGCTACCAAACGAAAAAACACACACCCACTCAGCGAATGGTGTAAACCGAACTGTAGCTGCCAACCCCACATGACGGCTCGCTTGCCCTTTTCTCACGCTCAGTCCTACTATATCCCCTTGTTTTCCTGATCCGCCAGGGTGCTAAGGGACCATGCAAGTGGTGACAGTGTGCGGTTTAAGAACCGTTAACATGACATTTGAAACTGAGGCCTAGTCCATTTCGCTTATTGCAAGACTTTTCCAAAGTATTTGTTGATTCACTAATCAGATGCTGCTTTTAAATCTATTAAAATCCGGGGAAGTGCTGACGCTTTCTGATTTCCACATAGCATTGTGGGGGGGGGGGAGATTCTGGAAAGACTTACTCAATATGATTGGGGTATCCATATTTCACTGCGCATGGGTAGACCTTAGTGGTCACATCCGCACCAAGTGATTGATCAGGTGTTTGCAGCAATTGCAGAATCCCTATGGGTCGTGGAGTATTGGCCTGAATACCGTAGGACATTCTCTTTCTTGGGTTAAGTCTGCGATTTTCAAATGTGCAAAACGTGTGTACTAGATGGCTGGTACATTTTAAGGTACTAGAGTATTACCAGTGTTTAAAACCGTGAAGGCACTGGGTTTCTTAAAATAAACTTTCATTTACCTTAAATGCTCTACTGCCTGTTATCACATTTGTGCCAAAAATCATTGGTTGTATACAAAACAGTCGTGTCCATAGTGCTAATGCACTGCGGAAGTTTAAGGAAAGCTCACACTTTGCAAGAAAAACATTGCTGTGACATCTCAAGGGAATAACATGTATATAGATCTGTCTTAAATGACGCAAGAGAATATTGCCTATTTTGTTTTTGGATTTGAATTGTGGTTCCAGGTTATTCAGTTACAAATGATATCAACAATTCTAAAAAAATAAAATGGTATTCTGCTTTGTCAACTGTAATCTTCGGAAAAATGTGGCTTGCAGGAATCCATGCTCTGCTATATTATCCCCCCCCCCACCCCCAATCATTATGTTCTATTGATTTTCAGGCCACCATACTAGTGTATGGAAGAACTATAGAGCTGTTTGGTTCAGGGGCAACGTACACCATTCTTCCCAAAGCAATCTGTTGCGCCAAGTTTGGAAACTAAACTACCAAATGCCATTTGATCTCAGAGTATACCTCTGTTTGCTGAACTGCTTCCATGCAGAGCTGATGTTTGAAAAACAGGATAGCTGATATTCATATCTGAAAAGGGGTCACCACTTCTCAGGTGGGCCCATCAGAAGAATGTGAAGAGGCTACACCGAAAAGCAGGTCATGAGCTATGACAATGATCACATTGGATATATGCACCATATTGGACACATAATCTGCTCTCATTATGCAAAATGTAAGTCTACCCCTACATATGAAGTAAAACAGGAACTTGCAAGCCTAGGTAAGCAGGGAATTATCAAAATAGTTGAAGCTGAGAATGGGCTTGACCGTTGGTTGTGGCATGGAAACAAATTGGACGAGATGTTAATGTGTAGTGCTTTAAGCGCTCAACATGACATTCCAGATTGTCAACCATTGCCCAACATTGGCAAGTTAATCAAACTAAATGCAGGCTCAAAATGACCTGATTTTTATTATTTCAGAATGTCTGCATCAAGATGTTTGCATGTCTTTTGGCTTGGTCTTTGCTCCATCGGTTTTAAAGCAATTTATGTATATGCTATGTCCCACAGGTGTCCAGATTTTTTTTCCAGGATAACTTTCTTCTAGTATATAGTATGACTGCAATGCAAATGACTTATGGTCGTGGAATGAGCTTCAGATGTTTGATTACCAGAGTCTGGCACATACACTGCAAAGAAAAATTCAGAATGAACACTGAGTAATTGGGGCATGTACCTTTCTGGCTAACGACTAGAGACCAGTAGAACCTCATTAACATTAGTTAGCCTTATCAGCAAGTACCAACTCCTACAAGTTCAGGTATGCTGAAAAAAAATGGGTGTGCTTTTACCGTACTTCATGGATGAAACCGTGAACCTGAAAGTAATGCCATATGGTTTCTGCTTTTGCTTGGACCAGCACGTATGGCATGACCTTCAGGAGAATAAATGAACGACCTCCCTCAGAAAAAAGAAAAAAAAAACACGTGCAGAAGAACACGCTTGTCAACGGATTCATCTGCCTACGTGCAGTCTTGTTCCAAGTAGAGTCATGATTTTACCCGTTTGGCTCTGCAGACCCAGCCTCGCCAGCATTCAGCCGTTTTAACCAACCACTGGATTGACTTCGCTTTGGTGCTGAAATGCCCACATCTTTGTCCGTCCCTGGTGCTGGCAAGGTAACGATGAATTGTCCCTTTCACCCTTACCTGCTTTTGGGTAACATGACATTCATTTTGCAAATAAAGTAATATGAAGAGTCCTTAAGATACATTTGTGGATTTCACAATTAAAATTACAGTGAATTAAGCAAGCAGTTTATTAACTTGTGTCTGAATACATGCTTGTGTGGGCTATAACGCCCACAATGCGAATAAAGATGCATCACCTCGCCAAATGTTAACAAGAAAAAATGGCGATGAGCTAGCTCGTTGTTGATGTCTGTCAGCCTCAAGAGGATGTACTTACTGTTCGTCTAATTTTCATGACGATATAATATCAGACATTCACTGATCGTATGCGTGAGTACATCCCCTACCTTGAAACCATTGATGTGCACTTCCTGCCCAAAAGTAGCGACAGACTCAATCCTCCAACGTATGTAGGCCTCATGAGCGTGAGATCCCATGAAACAAACCATGCACGTTTCCTTCACAGACGACACCCCCCCCCCCCCACCACCACAAATCATAAACAAAATTACAACCAAGGTCTAAAGAAAACCGTATCATTGGACTTATCAGCTAGACAGCTGTTCAGATGCACCATTGCCAATTGACAGTTAATATGCATTATATGGACCCCAGATGTATTTTGGTCTCGAGTTTGGGTGCACTATAGTTCCATATTCAGTTTTGGTTTCAAAACAATGCAATATATTGGACTTCCACTGGTCGCATATTGGGGCCGTCCCCTACCTCAGACCATTGCTACACTCCTCTTGCCCAATAATAGCAGCAGACCCAATAGCCTTCTAACATGCTTAGGCCTCTCGAGCATAGCAGAGCTACCATTGAGGACATTTGTTTCAATCGTATGCGGCCAAAAAGTCTGGATTCAGGGATGGTCCCAAGCCAAATGCAAAAATGACACGGGAGCTAAATCTGTGGGACGAGTCTGGTGCCTCGGGGAAGAATCTGTGAATATCCATTGGGGTCAGTACTGGTGTAAGAATTTAAAGTGTATTAACCTGAAGTTGCTATTTATGGCCACCTTGCGTGTATGCATGCATCTCACAGCTATCGAGAACTGGATGTCCTCCCGCTTCCTCTCTCAACACTGATAAGATGGAAGTCCTTTTCTTCCCTTGTAACTCACTTCCTCCTCCCTCTCCTCCCCCATTCATCCACTTTCCCCCCTCCAACCTCCCTATCTCCTCCCATGCTCGTAATCTATGTGTTATATTTGACTCCACTCTCTCCTTCTCACAACACATTTCACTTACCTCCCGCTCCTGCCGTTGCCACATATACAACATTCGCAAAATCCGTCCCACCCTCACATTCCATGCGACAAACTCCTTATCTCCTCTCATCTTTTCCTGACTATTCTACTGCTCCCCTTTATTCTTTGGGCTTCCTGCATCCCAGCTTGCCCCCTTAAATCCATTTACCACTCTGCTGTTCATACCCTTTGTCTCCTTACCTCCCGTGATTCCATCTCCTCCTCGCTCTCATCTTTGTTGGCTACCTTTCCACTTACAATTCAAATTCTGCTTTCTCTGCCTTGTTTTCAAATCCTTACATGGTCTCGCTCCCCCCTCATCTCCTCCCTTATCACCTTTTACTCCCCATCACGCTCTCTTTGTTCTGCTGACCATTTCCTCCTCACTGTACCTCCTTCCCCTTGTGCTTCCTCCCGGTTCCGCTCCTTCCAACTCCTTGCTCCTCTTCACTGGAACTCGCTCCCTCTCTCAATCCGCTCCTCCACGACCCTTCACTCATTTTGCACGTCCCTTAAATCCCTTCTCCTCCTTGAATACCTCCCTATTCTCTCTTCCTCCCCCCTCTCTCCCTCTTCTAACTCCTCTATCCCCACACCCTTCTCACTCTCCCACCTTTCTATTCTTCACTTGCTCTATCCTTCTCTGTTCCCCCTCTCCAATCCTACTCCCTCTCCACTTCCCCTCCCCCCCAGTTAATTGCTTTTTACACTGTTTTGTTGTCGAATGATTCATTATGTAATTTTGCTCCCAATGTTAATTGTTGATTGTTGTTCACTGTATTAATTGTTCCATTGTGCAGCGCCTTGGTGTAAAGCGCTCTATAAATAAACAAATCAATCAATCATGCAACAGTATCCCCATACTTTGTCAGAGACTGAGGCCCCCCTGGGGGGAGTCCTACTTCTCCTGGAGTGTGCGGCCAACCCTTCATCTTTACTAAGCATGGCAGCATACAGCTTGGAGATCAAATAGGTCCTTATTCCTGAGTCATCCCGTGTAGCACTGATGCAATATGGGGCTCCAGGGGGAAGTTGGGAAACCTTTCCTTCAACTTGACCCGCAACCTATAATGGACACAAATATCTAACGCCAACACCTTCCCCTTAGCTTTAAATTCGCCCAGCTTGCGAAACTGAGCAGAAAAGATTCTGCCAACCAGTGATACCCAACCTCTTGATACATTGCAAAAAAAACTTTTCTCTGCAGTGAGTGGGATCCCTGGTACATATTTAAGTGGGAGAAGCGGGGAGTAAAGTAACTCATTTCTAGCTTTCTCCAGGCGCAGCATGTAAGTTCACTCATATTATATGGCCTGGTTATCTGCTGCAGTGATGCCGTATGACTGCCCTTTGGAGCGAGGGGTCAACCATTGCCCTCTCAATCTGGACATGTGCCCTGTCTGGCACCAGATCGTACCAATGCGGCAGATGGGATGCCTGTGCAGCCACCCACTAGGCTTCAAAATCGGGAAGGGCAAGCCCTCTCCTTTCTGAAGGTGCCACCAGATTCTCCCAGCGGATTCGGGCCTGCCTTCCCTGTTAGATAAAATTTGTGATGACCGATTTTAAACAATTTGGTGGGGACATAAAGGAATCTAGGCAATATTACCATCTTGACTACTGACATTCATCCTTAAAGAGACCAAGGCAAGTTCATCCACCTGCGAAGAAGTGACTCGGTGTGCATCAGCTTTTTCCCAGTAATTTTTCGATAGAGCACATCAAGTGACCTTGCTACCATCACACCAAGATAATGAGTGCTCTCTGGGTGCCATTGGAAGTCAAACTCCTCCTGAGAACTCGGTCCCTTCAGTCAGAGGTAACACTGACTTGGAGGGTTTGATGTTGAGGCCAGAAAAACGACGGAAAACCTGTATGTCCTGCATGATGGGTGCCATATTCACTGCAGGATCTGAGATTATCAGGATTAAATCATCCACATAAAAGTGGAATAGCCATCCTAGGTTTGAACAGTTGCACTCCCCTGTCCACATGCCAGGGCCTCCAGTGCAAAAGTCAGGGGGGGACAGCGGACACCCTTGCTGTGTTCCCCTCTACATCTCAATAGGGGCGGAGAGCCTACCCACCCGGAGGCTGGCGGCCGGACCTTGATAAAGCAGGAAAACCAATTTGATATCCTCTCCCATCTGCCTCAGAACAGTGAAAAGAAAGGGCCACTGAATGGAATCAAACACCTTCTCTGTGTCTAATGGCCGCTACCACTGAAGACTGCTGCTCCCGAACCAAAAGGATTGACAGGAATAAATCCATCCTGGTCAGCCAGCACACACCTGGGCATTATCGGGGCAAGCCTATTGGCCAAATCTCTGGCTAAAATTGTTTTGTCCAATTTTCAAGGAAGTCGGGCGATGGGAAGAGTAACTCTTGTTGCTTTTTCACAGGTTCAGAAGAAGGGTGACCACTGCCTCACGTGTTGACTCTGGTAGGGTGCTGTCCTGCAGGGCGTATGAGGGATCCGCAGATGATGGTAGGCTTTATCAAAATTGGCTTACAGGCTGTCTGGGCACGCAGCTTTTCCAGCAGGAAGTGCCTTGATAGCCTCATGGATTTCTTGTTCCGTTAATGGCCTATCCAATCAATCTTTCTACCTGTGCTACCCAATATTGGCCGACCTGGTGCAGATACTCGTCAATTGCTGCTTGCCTTGCATTGAATCTAGTAGAATACAGTGCGCCATAACAACTCTGAAATGCCCCATTATCTCCTCATCTGAAGCTCTTTGTCCTGATTTGCAATTGCTGCAATGTGCGAAACATTAGTCCTCAGCAGCCAGGCCATGCCGTCTCACTGCCACATTCCTATTACCTTACCTCCGTTTCCGCTACCTCCCTAAACAATCCCAGTACTTCTGGAACCTAGCCTGCATTCCCACATCTGTGGGGAATCCTGCACCCACTGCCAGCTCCTTCAACTGGATTTAATCTGCTGCCAGCTCAGCCTGTATGGACCTGAGGACGTCCACCTCTTTTGCATTAAACACCCCCATATCACACATTTTAAAGCCCTCCCACAGGAAGGAGTAGGAGATTACGTACCCCCTCATTATCCTGAAAGAAATGAAGCACTGCCCTTATTTCCTCCTGCAGACTCTTAGTCTGAAAGTACCAAAACCTGCCCCCTGCGGTTTCCCTGGGGTAGAACTTATGCGACAAAATCGGCGTGGTCAGCGACCCTGCGCGCCAGAATCTTGCACTCTGAGAACCAGCCATATCTGCAGAAACCAAGAAGTAGTCTGGCCTAGAGGATAAACCATGCACCAAGGGCATGAATGTATACCCCTGCTCTGTGCCATCGCAGCACCTCCATATATCAACTAACCCCTCATTTGCACATCTGTCGCAGTTTGCAGGTGGTGTTGGGATCTCCCCTACCATGATCACCAGACCTATCCAAAGAGATGTCCATGAACGCGTTGACGTCTCCTGCCCAACACACCATATGTTTGGGCTATAATAGTTTACAAAGGTAATACCCCCCCCCCTCTCTTGCACCAGACCAGTGATGATCTGAGCCCTGCCCCCTGTATCTTCCGTTTAACAGAAACGAAATGTGCTCTTAATGACTACACACCCCACGGGAGTATGATGAAAAGTACCTATGGCAAACCCATGCCTTAGCAAATGCGCCTTCACTAGATTGCAAAAGGTGTTTCTTGCACAAATGCAATGTCTACATGGTGCCTCTGCATGTAGAGCAGGACGTTTCTTGCTTTTTAGGGACAATTGAGGCCTGTAACGTTCACATCATGCATGCAACACATTTGCGATCCATCCCCTATGCAAGCCAGTATTAACTCTTCGCTGGGGAGTATACCATGTGTGGGGTGGCCCAGGCCATCCTTTTTCCAGCCAATCAAGGAACAGTGCCGCTGTCCCAGGGCCCGGCGAAGTATGCCCTGTCTCATCCCTCCTCGACAAAAGCCCCCCGCATGGGTGCACCGCCTGCAGCTTTGAGAGGACCGGAAACTGCCACCCGGGTCAAACCTTTCCCAACCATATTATGCCCATAGACTGAGGTCAGTGCCACGAGAATTTGTTGTCTGATTTGAACCAATCCCAAGCACCCAATTAAAACTCCCCAACCCCAATTGCCAGTAATGACCACACCTCCCTCACAGGTAGAAGCTGGAGCATGGGAGCCCCTTGTGGTGTTGCCACCTCACCACCCGCCGTGGACACAGTAAAGAAAACCATGTTGGCTTATCTCCCTCACTCGGCCATGATAACCCGACCACAGTGGAGTGTTGCTGTACAAACTAACTCCAGTCCCCTGGACGAGTGCAGTCCCTTGCCGCCTCGGTTACTTGCCAGACCTGAGCCACCATCTGCGTTGTCCAGGAGATCACTCGCATCCTCCAGTGACTTCAAAAAGAGGGCTTTACTATTATGCTCAACCCAAAGGTGCGCCGGTAACAACATGGCATATTTGAAACCCTTTTCTCTGAGCCTTTTCTTCAATTCAATACATTTTTTTCCGGGAAGCCTGCGCTTTATTTGAATAATCGGAAAATAGCTGGGTCTGGCCGCCTTGGTAGCTGAGGGATCCCAGATCTCTTGACCACTGCAAAACATCCTGTCGTGGTAATTAAGAAGCCTAGTGATGATGGGCCTGAGCAGTGCTCCTGGTGGCCCCCTGGTATACGATGGGGCCATTTCTACAACAAATACTGGGGAGAATCCAGACTCTCTAAGTACCTCCCACATCAACGCTTCCACAAACTGTTCCATAGGCCCTCTGTCCAACGCCTCTGGGACCCAAGTTATCCTAATGCTATTTCGGCAGGATCTGGACTCCAAATCGTCCTGTTTTTCCTGTAGCGCCTTGACCGCCTTCCTCAGCTGGGCCAATTCATTGGTTGTGCAGGACCCGTCACCCACAGTGGCGAGGCCCTTCTCCGCCTCGTCCAGCCTGTTGCCATCTCTGTTGAGCCGGGCCTGCATATGGTCAATCTTACAGGTAAGTGTGTCCATTTTACTGTCATACGAGGTGTTAACACTCTGCAACAGAGTAAGGATACACTTGATGTCGGAGTGTCTGGTGGGGGGGCTCTGCACTAGGCTCAGCTGACTCCATTTTGCTGGATCCTCGTGCTGTGGTTTTTGCCTGCAAGGGGGTGCCATAGGGGAGCTTTGACTGAGATTTAGCATGCTTCCCGATTTTGGACCGGGTAGCAGAGTACTCCCAAACGCAGCAACGGTTATCTGAGCCAACACCGCTCAGCCCAACACACCTCAGTGCTGGAAGTTGGAGGCAGGTACTCTTCGGGGATCCCATAGCACAATGCCCTAGACAGCGGCAGCCCCCCTTGCCAAGCCCCCCTACCCCATAGTTTGGTTACCACCTCTTGCAACAAAAAGAAGCAGCTGACTCAAGTATTCCCAGATAAAGCCTCCCGGCACCACCTCACTCCTGGATGTCCCTCCTTGGTGTCACCCAGACGGTAGGGTCTCAGTGAGTCTCATGTAGGCCCGCACCACAGCGAGGGAGGACCAGACTGCCTGGGGCCAGTGATGAAGGGCAAAATTCCACTCTTCCCCCCCCCCCCCCCCAGCTAGTGTGTTCTATGCACAGTTCTCTTGTAGGTGATCCTTGCTCAACATGCGTCCTCTACCCAGCTTGCAGCTCCCCCAACCAGCACAGTCCGCTTTCAGCAGATAACTGATGATCATGCACAGACTCGGAGTTCCCCTATGATAGTAACGTGCCCATGCGGCCACGGCTGATAGCAAACAGCAAGTCCCCTTCCACTCGGGCCGGGCAATGAGGGAGCTATCTCCCCCCCCCCCCCCCCCCCGAGATACCCAAAGGAGCCACGTTGCTCTGCACATCCGTCTTGATTCTTCTCCCCCAGCAACCACAGGCACCAGCATACTGCTGGCCGTGCCTCGGCATGGGCAGATACCAGATGAGGAAAGGCTGAGGAGGTGCCACAGATTCACATACATCAGCATGGCCCTGGGGCTACACAAGCAGGAATCTGGCACCGCTCCACCCCACAGCACTACCAGCAGGGCACACAGAAACTTTGAGCGATGTCCCCCCCCCCCCCACAGACTCTGGCGACTTCCACATAGGCCACGCACTGTCGGCACCCCTTCTTTGAGCCAGCAACTGCCGCGTGGGTCTGGAGCGGCTGCGCCAGAGGATCCTGAGCCTGTTTTTACCCCTGCACAATTAACCTTCCTGACCTCGATCCACCATGCTCTGCTTGGACTGGCTTTTCCACGAGGCGGGCCACCGTGCCTCGCTGCCTCAACTATCATAGGCATCACTTTGGCAAACTCGTACTGTTTAGTGTTCAACGCCTTGCCGGCCTGGTAATCCAGCCCCCCACAGTTTCTACACAGCAGCAACAATGATTTAGGGTGAAACCGCTCAAATGGCTGAGGATAGTCTCCGGATTTTTGACGGGTGCCATTGGAGCTCAGAGGAGTGACCATCTTGACTCTGCTCTCGAGTGCCCCCCTGCACTGCAACCTTGGACAAAGATCGAGATTGCTTTGTTTGAGAGGGGTCGAGTTGTTTTGTAAGATGGGGATAATTGCGTGCTTAAAGGAAGAGGGGAAAAGTGGATGAAACAAAATTGGAGGGATGGAAGGGAAGGAGTTGGGAGAAGATTGAAGGGATGAGATGGGTAGGGGCATAGGGTTTTTAGGGTAGGCATTTGGATAAGCACATGAAGGTAAGGGTGCAGTATCAGTCAGTAAAAGGGGAGAAGTCAGAGAAGATGATGGGGTGCAGGGGAAGGTACAGCACAGAAAAGAGACTTCAAAGGTAAAGTGATCGGCAAAATCTGAAGCAGATGGGGTGAAGGGTCTGGTGGACGAGGGAAAGACTATTTTTGAGAAGTTGAAAGAGCCTGTGGGGTTGGTGGGATAGTGAAGGAGTAAGTGCAAAGTATTTATTTTAGCAATAAGAAGTCGGGAGAGAGCTTATCAAGGGAAGATTAGGCTGTCTCCAAAAATGTTCTAGTTTGAGATTGGGTATGAAGAGACTTGAGAAAGGGTAATCCAAGGCTGACAAGGTTACAGGACTGAGTGAAGGTATGGCAGAAGGATAGAGTATAGATGAGGGACGTAGCAGATACGTCTGGTGTGAGTAGAGAGAAAGTATTCAGAGGGAGAGAAACCAAGAGAAAATGGGAAACCAGAAATGTTAAAGGAATGAAGGCCCCAATGCTTAAACGATGAAGTGGGATACTGTTTGGGGCTCCGGGGTGGAGAGGCTGGTATACAGAGATCATTATCAGAGGAATATATTTATTCATTTCTATTTATTCGCATTTTAAAGCGCGCAACAGCCCTTAGGCATTGTGGCGCTGAAATAGACCATAGATGGTCTGAGAGCAGACAAAGGAATGACATTAAAATGAAGGTCGAGGGAAGAACTAGAGGTGTGAGGAAGGGGGAGATGAGCGAGGGCAGGAGAGAAAAAAGATGGTATGAGACAAGCAGAAGAGTCATGATATACATTGAAGTCCCCAAGAAGAAAGGTTGGGCCTGAAGAGGGAAGAATAGACAAAAGAAGGGTGTCCAAGTCATTGATGAATGCTATGGCGAGCCTAGAGCACAGTAAACAATAAGAATGGAAAGTGAGAAAGACTTGGAGAAAGTAGAGGTGGTATTCGAAGGAGGAAGTAGTAAGTTTGGGGATGGAGGGAGCGAGCATCCAAAAAGAATGGGATAGAGTGCCAACACCCTTTTCAGAAAGGTGGGGTGTATGGGAGACATTGGAGAAAGATGCGGAAAGAGAAGCAGGTGAAGTGGTATTGGGAGTACTCCAGGTTTCGGTAAGGCAAAGAATCTGGAATTCGATCGAAAAAGGTCAAGTGTAGAGTGGCTTTTAATAGACTGAGCGGGCATTCCACAGACCAATTGAGATCAATGGCTGATGGAAGGGAGATGAGGTTAGAAGGGTTGCACAAGCAGGAGGGGGATGAGCCCTCAGACTAGATGAGAAGGGATTGGAATATGAGAATTCATAGTAATGGCAAGCAGCTGACCAAGAAGGAAGATGATGTAGACGGTAGAGAGGGCATGAGGGTGAGGGCATATTGTTATTGCAAGATGTTTCGTTGCTATTGCTGAATACAGATAAAAGTTCTGTTTTCGTTAATGTAGCTCTCTGAAGACTTTATCTGGCACCTTGGTGCCATGTTTTCTTGGTTTGAATATATGCAATTTGCAAGAGGCTACAATTTTGCGTATCAGTTTTTGAATTTTTTGAGCATTTGTTAGGTGCTTTTACAATATAATTGTGTTTCAGAGCGCCACAAGGCTAAATGGGAAGTGAACAGGGGAGAGAAAAAACATTGGCAAAACAGTAAATACACAGTCATAGTCCTTCTATGCATTGTGGTATTCAGACATGCAAGTGCAGTGAAGAGAAGTGTAGGTGGTAGGTGTTAAGCAGAAACCTGTGCAGTTCCCTCTGGGACCACTGCAAAAGATTTAAGACTACAGGTGTTTGTCAGTAAACCCACTTGGTAGCCGTCTGTACCACACAGATTCACTTGGTAGCTGTGGCTGAGCAGTCAGACTTCCCTCAAGAAGAGTTAGGCAGTATACAGAGTATTCACAATAGGTCAAAAGAACACAGTAGGACAAGCAAACACTGACCAGAGCTTGGTGTAAAAGAGATATAATTATTTATTTAAAACCACATCTAGTAAAACACACAGGCACTAATTTTAAGCAGTTCAAAAACACATTCACTAAAAGATATACACTCCCTTAAAAGAATATTAGACAAGTCTTCAGTAAAGCCCCACTTATTTTCAGACAGCGGTGAGCGCTTAACGCGGATGGCACTCTAATAATTCGTTTTAAAAGGGAGAGAAAAGCAGAATATAAATTGAAACAGATCCCACCACTTTCAACAGAACACAGCAAGAGAGGAAGGCAGAATCAAACCGTGAAGTTAGAGTTCAGAAAAAGCCGGATCCACTTTAAGAGGATCAGAACGAAATGTGTCCAAGGTCACACGGTTGAAAGGTGCACACAAGTTTTGAAAAGGTTCAGACCAGTTAGATGGTCAAGGCGGCCAGCCCAGTCCAGAAGGTTAAGGGATTATTATTACCTTGTAGCAATCTTTAGAAAGGGAGGCCTGGCCTACACAGTACCTTAAAGTGGTGAGAATACTCCAGCGGGGCAGTTGTTCCTGGCAGCGGATGCAAGTCGGTGCTTCGTCCGGGGGAAGAGAGGATCTCGTCGGGGAGGAAGACAGGAGTCCGTTGCACTGCCAGGGAAGAAACCAGCCGTGGAGTTCTCGGGTCAAAAAGGAGCGGTCCTTTTATTCGCGGCCCAGTGGTAAGTGGCTATCCGGTTGCCGGGGTGCTTGGCACGGGCAATTCGACCACAAGACTTCCTGGGATGCTAGGAAAAGAAGGTAAACTAGTTGTGCCCACCAGTCAGGGGAAGAAGACTCTCCAGCCGGGAGATCTTCTCTGTCGTTGGGAAGTGGTGAGTCGGTTCCGCAGGGCTCCACCGGTGGTGTCGTCGTAGCAGGTCGGCTCAGCTTCTCCCTCATCTGATTCTCAGGTCCTGTGGCGACTTCTGAAGTTCCAGTCCCCAAAGCCCTGCTTTTATGCAGCACACCCCCATTTACTCAGCCTAGCTGTCAATCAAACATGCTAAGTGGTGAGCCAGCCGGCTCACCACTTGGGCCAATCATACAAGAGTGCGACTTGAGTTGCCAAGGCAACTCAGTCCAGGGTGCCTAAACCCCCTCCCACACCCCCTGGGGTACCCAGACAGAGTGGCACCACTTTTGGAGGCTTCTGTGGAGAAGCCCGCCAAAAAGTGGAACAAACGGCTCGACTTGGGTTTGAGTCACAGAAGAGAACACAAACGCCATTTTAGAATCGAGTCCTGGCAAAAAATACCAACCGGCGAATTAATATTAAATAAATAAACCGGCGGTTTGTTCGAGGCTATGAGAATTAAATAATTAAAGTTAGTAGCCTCGAACAATGGGAAAATCCCATAGGGATATATTTGCGGTCGAATATAAAAAGTAGTATACACTGCCACCAGCCAAAACTCGATCAGGGGGGACGGAGACGTGCCCCCTCGACTAACAGAACCCGGGGCAATCGAATTGCCCCGACCAGCACGTCCACAATATGATGGTTTGTACTGGTTTCTGTTCATAATTTGGGACTAGTAAAGCCAATGGTGACTTTACATGCCCTGGGAGACAGTAGTCAGTCCCAGGGTATGGAGTCTATTATGGTGGGGTGTCACTATGACACCCATGTGTCACTGCACGGAGGGTGTTGTGTAACACATATAGTAAAAACGCATGAGACCCTATGGAGTAAAGGACCCCATAGCCCATAAAACACATTAACAGTCAAAGGAACACCATAAATCATGTCCAAGAGTGGGAGGAAAAAGAGTCTCACTCTTGGCAGGAGAAAAAAACAAACTCCAGAAATCCAGAAAAGCTGCTGGGGGACTCACTAGGTTAGGAAATTCAGCCTAAACCAAGAATTCTCCCTAACAGTAGGGATGGGTGGTGGGGGAGGGGTAGGGAATGGTCTTGTGCTGGTAGGGGGCCCCGGCAGGGCAGTGCCAAGGGGAGCCAGGAGGAGGCCGCCTCATGCTCAGTGCTAGTGCGGGCGACTACCAAAGGTGGGGATGGAAAGCTGCCATGCAGGGGCCCGCAGGGGCAGTGCAGTGAGGGGTGATGTGCTGCTATAGACTGGATAGAAGGGCCTGGTATCCTGCGGGATTCAGGAGGACCAAGCCACTAGTCTCAGCAGCAGCAGCGTGGTGATTAGCAGGGAAGGGAAAGGGGTAGAGAAAAGCAGAGTTTTGAGCAGTTTCTGGAACTTGAGGTCGAGCTCAAGTCTGAGGGTGGCATGGAGGATTTTCCAAAGGGAGGCACCAGCCACAGAGAGACCTGCCCCCTTGGGCATCTGTACATGGGGTAAAGGCACATAACAACCCCAGCAAGGCTCTCAATTCGGTAGCTATGGACGAGCAGCCAGGCTTGAGCTTTCAGGTTGTGATGCAGGCAGGTTCATACGGACAGTGAAACGCCAAAGCCCCCACAAAGCAATGACCACACACTGTTAGGTGATAACACAGCTCATTTATATAAAATAAGAGTTCAGGAATATATACACATCAATAATAACAGTTTATACTTGGAATACTTTTTTCAAAGAATGGTAAATATGTACACTCTGTGGTACCACACAAGACTTAAATCCAGGAATAGATGCACCAACTGCAGACAGTTTTAAATATGTAGGTAGATTCTTGGGTTAGGTGTAACAGCATAGAATAAGGAAGAAAGCAGGTTATTTGTGAACAGTGGCAGAATAATTTCTTTAGCTTAAATAAATAATTCTGAGTGTGGATCCCCCCTTCCCCACCTGGGCAACCAGTAATAGAATGGTTAGGGAGTAACATATGATGTTTTTTACAGCCCAGTCCAATATTGTTCAATAACATTGTGCTTTCTTCCAAAGGTTCTATCACCCCAAAGTACCTGAGAGGCTGAGGAACAGTTCCAAGATGTCTCTGGAACCCCTGGACAACTCCTGAGGCTAGTGGAGGCTCTTCCTCGTCAGATTACCTTTGGTGCCTTGGCAGGCGAAGTGGTAGAGTTTCTCAGCTTTACTCGACGATTCCCTCCGAGGATGGACCCCCACTTTGGAAGACTCCTTTTTCTGATCTTTGTCTTGTTTGCAGACCCAGAGCGCGAAGGCCTGTGCTCAGTGCTCAGTAGCTGTACGCCTGGAGGTTGTGCTTTCCACCCTGCCACCCCTGCACAGAGGCTCAAGGTACTTTGGGCGATTCCCATCAGCTTTTGTAGCCTGAAAAAGAAAATTGCAATAGTTCTGAAAAAGAAAATCCTTTATTTTGTTTCTGGTAATTCAGTGTGCGCGATTTGCAGCGCTCCCCAGCACTTTACAGCAGCACAAGTTACCGTCTGTGGCCGCATTGCTGCTGAGCCCAATCTGTCCGCCTTTGTCTGCTGTCCATGCTGCAATTCCAAGATGGCCGCTGCATTGGTTGTGACCGAAAGGCCACTTGCAGTGCCTCCTAGCTTGCCTTCTGCAAGTCTATCGGTCAGCTGGACTATTGAATTCACCAACCCGGGCCTGGCAGGCTTTAGCTGGCCCCTGCTCATAGGCCTACTTCTAAGGCCCCTGTCTTCTCCCTTTCTGCTGCCGGTTCGCTGTGGGAGGACTTCTTGTACCCACTCACGAAAACATTGAAGATGTTGCTCCCATGTTTTTCAGTGGGGCCTGAACTACCATGACTTTTCTCCTTAACAATGGATTAGTCTCCTCTTAATCAACACTCTCCTACCCCTCTGACTGTCCCTCCCCCTCTCCATCCCACCTGATCTCCCAATCTTACAGCCTGTGACTGTACTGTGATTTACACCTGCTGCAAATTTGAATTTAGCTATGTTTTCAACTGCACTGGCAATTTGAATTTAGATGTGCCCTTGTGGTTGTACTGTGTGCTTTTTCTCTTGAACTTGGTTGACCCAGTGACCGCATTGTGCTACTCTGCCTCACTGTTCCTATCCTGATTCACACTGTTCCTATCCCGATTTACTTCATCCATGGTGCTCTGTTTCTCCTATCTTCTTGAACTGTTTCTCCATCAACTATCCTTCCCTTCTCACTAAGTCTAGCAGAAAGAAGTTAAAAAAGGATACCTTGGTCTCTAACTCTTGTCTCCCCATCACTGACACCGATACCAGCGCACCTCTAGAAAGACTCTCACTGACCTCCTCTTTGTCGTTCCCTTGCCAGATCTATGGACTCTTCATATGGTCTCTGTGCTCTCTCCTCTCTTCTTTTCCCATTAATGGTGGCACCTGCTGGGAGGGCCTCCTGCCCCCCTTTCCACTCTACTAAGGTCATCATTAATGTCTTCCTGAATGGCACCATCTTGGTCCAAGGCCCTCAGGCCAACCTTCTCTTTGATAGACGCTTCCCATGACTCAATTTCCTTTCCTCTCCTGCTGTCTCTATCCTCTCCCTTCCTCAGCTTTCATGCCTCCTCCCTCTGCCTCCTCCTTGGCTACCTTGCCCCCCCTCCTCCTTCCTCTCCTGCCCCCCCTTGGGCTCCATCTACACCTCTGCAGAGTGTACCCCTGATCTGTACCCTTTCCCAGGGTATATCTTTTTGCTTTCACACCTGGGGACCTCAACCTCCATCTGGATGCTCCCTGTACCACCTCTGCACTTTCGTGACGTCCGCAATTTCTCGTTCTATTCTCTCCTCTGCCCTGGCTCACTCTGCATGGCACACGCTGGATGTTTTCATCTCATCTGACCTCCCCCTCTCCATCCCTCAGACCATTTCTCTCTCCTGGAGTGATCACTCCCTCCTTTCCTCCCATCTCTCCCTCTCTACCCCACAGGCCAAGGCCACTCAACACTGCCACTTACCTTCGAATGGATTGTGTTCTCCAACATATTCCTCACCTTTGATATATAATCTCATCAGCTTTGCTGCTTTGGAAAAACTATTCTCGGCAGAGGTCCCTGTATGCTACGTAGTCGCATCGATGTCCTTCGAGCGTTGACGTCATCGTCAATACAAATAGCGCATGCAGCGCCCATTGGCTTCAGTTCTTCTTTTCCGAAAGCTTGTGCTTCAAGTGTTTAACGGCACGCTTCAGTTTTCTTCACAGAAAATGTCTTCATCCTCGACTTCTTTCGATTCCAAAGTCTGGATTTAAGAAATACTACGACTGCGGGTCGAAGATGTTCATTACCGATCCTCACCATTTCTGCCTGCAGTGTCTGGGCTCTGGGCACCGTACAGATGACCGCGGGCCGGGCCATGACAGAAAAAGCTCTCAGGGAGTGCAGAGGTAAACTGGTGGTGAGGAGGGTGGCTTCTAAGTATTATTTGAAGAAAGATAAAAAGTCTGGTGAATCTTCCTCCCGCCATAAAAAAAATCAAAGGTCTTGGTTGAGGAGTCGATCACAGTCTTCGTCTTCCTCGAAGAAGGCAAAGAAGAGACGGCATACGTCTCCCTCTTCATCTTCAGATTCCTCTACTAAGGTAATCCGATGCCCTACTAAATCTGATTCCCCTAGAAAATGGGATGCGTTCAGATCTGAAATTATGCAAATCTTTCAAGAATGCGGCCTCGACCCCGCTCTCAAAAGAATCGCACAAGAGCCATGCCCTGGTCTCTCCTTCAAACAACTCGGGAAGTCGAAGGCTAATACTTTGAAGCCGAGCGTTAAGCCGACAATATGTCCAGAGTTCTCAACCCGATAGTCGTCGAGGGTGTCGACTCGGGATCAAAGTCCTCTTTCGATACCTTCGAAGAAACACAAGTCGTTGAAGAACTCAACCTCTTTGACTCCATCAGAGTCAAACATCTCAACGCTGAAGTCGAAGACACTGCCGAGTAAGCCAGCGGCATTGCCGAAGCCGTCTTGGACACAGTCGACAGCCACTTTGACTTTGTCGAGGCCTTTGCCCATTCCGGACAAGGTTTACAAACCTATTCTGAAGAGACTTTTTTAAGTCTGTCCTCAATATATGATGAGGAACAGCCCTCTGAAGAGGATTCCCCTCCTTTTGTATTGCAATTTGGCTATAGGAATGCTCTAGAGGAGCTTATTAATGAAGAATCAATAATGAAACCTTTCTCCAGTCTGCTAGTGGTCTTGACACCTTCCCAGAGCTAGAATTTGGCAGGCCTGACCCTTCTGAGCATGCAGATTCCACCTATAGGAATCTCATGAATAGGGTTATGGAGTATATGGGCTGAACAGAGCTTCTACCTATGAACAGGATGGTTGAGGAAGTCGGGGTTTGCATGTGCAAACCAGACTACTCAACATGTCCTTTGATGGATCGAGGTCGTTCGGCAGCAAGGTGGGTGAGAGTCTGGAGAAGCTGCAGACCTCCAAGGCGGCAGCTAAATCCCTTAGTGCCTCCATCCGACAACCTCAACAACCACCCTATTCAGGCTTATCTTCCTGGAGCGGTCGTCATTTTCGTTTATATTCCTCATTTGGAAGGGGAAGCGGACAGGCTGGACAAAGGGGGCAAAAGATTCCCTCGTGGTGGAAGAGGAAGCAGTGCTAAATCAACCCCAGCAGCTGAATTCTTACCCTCAGCCTCTGCTGTACCGCCTCTAACAAGACCCTGGTGGAAGACAGAATCTCAGATGCTTTGGCACTGGAAACAGTAGCCCAGGGTTACTGTTTTACTTTTCTAAAAAGAGCTCAAGATCATCCACCGGGATCCAACTCTGTCAAAATTCCGGATCCGCTCCTTGTGCCGAAATGTTGACTGTGCTAGAGAAAGGTGCAATAGAACAGGTCTATAGCGGAGAGGAACAAGAGTTGGTATTCCCCTACTTTCACATCCCAAAGAAGGACAGAGGATTGAGACCCATCTTCGACTCGAGAAACTTGAAAAAGTTCCTCAGGAAGGACCAGTTCAAGATGGTAACACTTTCTCAAATCCTTCAGGCTCTCCAACACTGGCTGGTATCATTGGACCTTCAGGATGCTTACTTTCATGTGCCAATCAATCTCAAATACAGAAAGTAACTGAAGTTCATGGTTCTCATTATTGGATTCGAGTTCTGCCATTCGGGCTGACCTCTGCCCCAAGGGTTTTCATCAAGTTGATGGTGATAGTGGCAGCAAGTCCCAGGAGAGGGGGGGATACACATCTACCCCTGCCTGGATGATTGGCTTATCAGGGCTCGTACACCGAACAAGCCCAGGAACATCTCAGTATCACCTGCCACTCCCTTCAGACTGGGTTTCTCCTTCAATTACAAGAAGTCCCCTATATCATTCCAAAGACTCCAAATCATCGAAGCAGTCCTGGATACTTCCTCGGGAACAGCCTCGCCTCCTGAGGCGAGAGCTCAACCCATTCAGCAGATATTAACACAATTCCAGAATGCCCAGCATCTTCTGGCCTTCAGTTTTCTGAGGTTGCTCGGTCTCATGGCATCCTGCATTTCTTTGGGGCCAGAGGCCTGATTGAGAATGAGATCCCTTCAATGAGCTCTCAGGACTCAGTGGTCCCAATCCTCAGGGAATATGTCAGACCAACTGCAAATTCTGAGCAGAGTTGCACAAGATCTTCTATGGTGGGCTTGCGAGGAAAAAATTCTCGCAGAATAATTTTGGAAACCATGGACGGAGATAACTGTAGTGACGGACGCCTCACTCATGGGGTGGGGAGCCCACACCAACAAACTGACAATCATCAGTCATTGGGCTCCATCGAAGTCCATACTACACATCAACCTCGTGGAGCTGAGGGCAATCAGACTAGCAGTGAAGGTTTTCCTGCTCTCTGTACGGGGAAAGAATGTCCTGATAATGACGGACAACACAGTGGCCATGTACTACCTCAACAAGTGATGAAGTGTATGGTCACTACCACTGTGCAGGGGGAAATGCAGCTCTGGTTCTGGCAATACAAAATGGAATATCTCTATCGGCAGTTCACCTAGAGCAGAACACGGCGGCGGATGCTCTGAGCAGGCGGAGCAGTCTCCCATGAGTGGGAACTAGCTCAGTAAGTCCTTCAAGAGATCTTCACCCTTTGTGGAACCCATCAAGTGGATCTGTTTGTGACTAGTCTCAACCGGAAGTGCCAACTGTATTGCTCCAGGGAATTTCCCCCAAGAGGAGCTCTAGGGGAAGCGTTCGTAGTGGACTGGGAATTTCCACTCCTGTACGCGTTCCCCGCAGTCCCCGTCATTCCTCAGGTGATCAAAAGGTGGGGATAGTTCGGGAAATCCATGATCCTAATTGCTCTGGATTGGGCCAGGAAGACGTGGTACCTTCTGGACGTGTCCATCTTCCCTCAAATAAGCCTTCAACAAAAAGAGGATCTTCTCTCGCAAGAGGAAGGTCGAGTTCTCCATCCGCCTTCACGCGTGGTTTCTGAGAGGCTGAGATATGTTGTCCTCCCGAATGACGTAATGAAGATTTTGCTTTTGGCCAGAAGGCCAGCAACCAAATCCTTGTACTGGTGTCGTTGGAATAAGTTCAGTAAATGGTGCAAGGATAAGACTGTGGATCCATTCCATTATGGCACACCTATGGTGCTTTCTTTCCTCTTGCATTTAGCCAATCTGGGGCTCCAAATTGGAACCATAAAAGGGTACCTGGTAACGCTGTCTGTTTTTAAGCGCTCCTCCTGGAGAGGTCTCCTATTTAAAAATAACCTTGATTGTACAATTTCTGAAGGGTCTTACTAATATGTACCCTGCATTCCCATTTCATGTACCTGTGTAAACCTTGTTTTGAAATTCCTGTCATGTATCCTATTCGAGCCTTTGTATTCATGTCCAGTAAGGCTCCTAACGTTGAAAACAGTCCTACTTATTGCAATAACATCAGCCCGCAGGCTGAGTGAGTTGCAGGCTCCCTTACAAGCCTCCTCATAAAATTTTCCATCCACAGGGTGAAAACCTCATTCCTACCAGAAGATAACGGTACCAACATTTTATCCCCGTCCTCATGCAGGCAAAGAGGAAGAGAGACTTCATGGGCTAGACCCAAAAAGGGCTCTAAGCTTTTACATATAAAGAATGGCTACATTTTGGCAGGATGATCGTTTTCATTGGGTATACCGGCCCCAAATTGGGCCTGGCAGTAACCAAGCAAACTATATCGAGGTTGATCATACTAGCCTTTGGAGAATGTTATAGACTTGTGGGTAGGGACCAGATGGAAGGGCTCAAAGCTCATTCCACTAGGGGCATGGCAGATTATGCTGCTTTCCAAAGGGGTGTCCCAGTAAATGACATCTGTGCAGCGGCAACGTGGTCGTCCATTCACACATTTCTCAAACACTATTGTTTAGACTCTTCCTCTACTCAAGGAGGACTTTTTGCTAAGGCCGTTCTCCATACAGTCCATGACTAAATAAATTGATACTCCCACCTCAAAATTGTTACTGCTTTGGAAATCTATCAAAGATGAGGAATATGTGGGAGAACACAATCCATTTGGAGAACAAGTTACCCCTGGTAACATTCTTTTGACTGGATGTTCCGCCTATGTATTCCTTATCCCCCCTCCCAGCCTACCCTGCTGTACAATTTATGTGTTTTACACTCTGCGCTTTCAGAGACCTTGCGGTCTTGGGTACGCCTGGTTAATGCCTCAAAAAAGTGGAACAGAAAAACAGTACTGAAGCCAAAGGGCGCTGCATGCGCCATTTGTACTGACGTTCGCCGGAGGGACTCGAGGGATATCGAACCGACGACATTGCATACAGCCCCTTCTGCCAAAATAACAATTTCTGAAGCAACAAAGCTGATGAGCTAATATATCAAAGATGAGGAATATGTGGGAGGAACATCCTTTAGAAAGAACGTTAACAGGGTTAAGTAACTTCTTCTTGGTCATCTGCCCCTAGAAGTGTGTGTCAGTTGAGGCTTTCGCCGCCACTTTCTCTCCCCCTCCCTCCTCTGGCGGACTCACATACTAGCACAGCCCTTTTCATGCTCTACTCTTTTATCTCTGATACTCTTGATGTTCTTGCCCCTGTCCTGAGGATCTGCTTTAAGCACAAAGCCAAGTACAACACTTGGTGCGATACCAACCTAGCTACCCTTAAACATGAGTTTAGGGTGGCTCAGAGCAAATGGTGGGCTTCTTGTACATCCTCTGACAAACTGGCATGCCGCCTGCTCCAAAGGCAATACTGGCTCATTGTCCGAACTAAGAGCCCACATCCAGCCGTTGTCTCTGCGGCATCCAAAAACTCAGCCGAACTCGTTAAAATCTGCATGGAGCTGGCCAACCCTGCTGCAACTCTACCTCTCCTGTCACCTCCCTGGCCATTTGCAAGGCCCTTTCCTTTAATTTAATCTCAAAAACCCAGGACATCCTGTCCACCCTCTCGTCCCTGCCTCCTCTTCCCCCTGCTACCTCTGACCCTCCTGCCGCTGCCCTCCCCACGTTCTCTTCCTTTCCTCTGTTCTCCCCTGATGAGATTTCCAGACAGGTCTGATCTATGAAAATCTTGTTAAAACAGGTTCTTCCCTGTTTGTGCAAAACCATCAAGGACTGCATTGACACCCTTGCTCCTGCTCTGGCTGACGTCTGCAACCTCTCCTTCACCACTGGAGCCTTCACCTCCCCTCTGAAGCACTGTTGTGCACCCCCTTCTCAAGAAAACCACAGCCGTCCCCTCATGCCCGGCTAAGTATTGCCCAATCTCCATCACTCCTTTCCTGGGCAAACCTCTGGAAAAGCTGGCCATCTCCCAGCTTAATGTTCACTCTGATTCGGTTGGTTGTCTCCATGACCATCAGTCTGGCTTCAGAGCTGCCAGAAGCATGGAAACTGCTCTCCGGAATATCTGTGAATACCTGCTCTCCAACCTCGACTCTTAACATCCCTTCTGTCCTCATCCTACACAATCTCTCTTCTGCCTTGGACACAGTCAACCATGCCATCCTGCTCAACCGTCTCCATGATAACCTGGGTATCACCGATCAGGCCCTGGCCTGGCTGACCACTTTCCTCTCTCTATTCAGCCCTCCCAGGTCCAACTGGGGTCCTTCCTTTTCTCTATCTCGCTCTCTACCTGTGGTGTTCCCAAGGGGTCTAACCTCTCTCCCTGGCTTTTCAACCAATACCTGGTATCTCTCGTCCACTGTATCGCTGTGCTCTGCTCCAACTTTCAGTGCTATGCGGATGACACTCGGCTCACTTTGAGGCTTCCCTCTGCCACCTCTTGGCCTTCTCTCATCTCTGCCTGTCTGTCTGCTATCCAGGAGTGGTGTGCCACCAATGATCTCTGCCTTAATGCCAGTAAGACAGAGATTCTCCTCATTGGCACACCTGCACCCTCCTTTCCTGCCACTCTCTGGCCGGCCTCCCTTGGCCCCCTTCCTACTCCCACTTGTGAAGCTAAGAACCTTGGGTTCATCTTCGGCGCCACACTCAACTTTTCTCCTCATATCTCTGACGTCTCTAAGAAGTCAAACTACCAACTGCAGCTCCTCAGAGGTATTCTTCCTTTCCTCTCCTTCCCCCCCAGAAGCTCACTCTCTAAACCTCTGGTTCTCTCTAGGCTGGACAACTGCAACAGCCTCTTTCTAAATCTGCCAGCTTCAACTATCCACCCTCTGCAACTCATCCAGAACAGGACTGCAAGGCTTGTCCTTGGCCTCAAGCCCTAGTATCGTATCTCTTCAGCCTAAAATCTCTTCATTGGCTCCCAGTGTCTGCAAGGATTAAATTCAAGAACCTTTGCATTGTCCACATGGGTTTCTGGGGCCTGGTTACCTTCAACTCTCCCTCCTTAAACACCTTCCTACTCTAGCTCTTCGCTCCTCCAACTCCCTCAGGGTCAGTCGCTTCTCCAAGCAACGACTTGGGGGAGGGGGGGGTAGATCTCTTTCTTCGGCTGGGACCTCCCTTTGGAACAGCCTCCTTGCAACTTGAGGAGAACCATCTTTGGTTCCGGAAGCCCCTCAAGACCTTCCTCTTTGCTTCTACCTTAGCTCTTCCTCTCGCCTGCTGATCTGTCTGCTTTGGTAACTGGTTACCCTCTGATTTTTGGGCACAGGCCCCTGCCCACCCTACCCACACACCCGCACTTCCCCCTGGCAACCCTTGCACTTGGGTCTGTATCTGCAGCCTTGCAGTCCCCTTACCTGCACTTTTTGGACACCCCTGTTTGCGCTTTAACCTTGCTGGCTGCACTACCAGTTGTTATATCCCTTGCTCTGCACTTTCCACTCCTCCCCCTTGCACTTTTCCCCTGTCCCTCTCCCCTGCAATTGCGTGTGATCACGGTCAATGGGCCTAGTAAGTTTGTTGTTTTTGTCCTCCCTTGCCTCATCGCGCTCTGAAACCCTTGTGTATGAGTGTGATACAAATGAAATATATCATATCATAAGGAGCCACTGGGATGCTGAGTCCAAGAATAAATGGAACTAAATACTTTCGGAAAGGCAGCAGTTGGGCTCTTCGTGGTGCTCATTTGGTCGATGATTTCTCCGACTGAAGAAATCTTGGGAAGGTGAAACTTGCTGTGGTCCCCTTAAATGCATGATGGATGAAGATGGGACCCCTGGGGGCCCTCAAGGACTTTGGGCAGTGACAGGTGCATAGGTCACTTGTGTTGGGTTTTGGAATATCGTGGTTTTCCGACTTTTATTTCTTTAGTGCTGCAGCACGGACCTCTGGATGGCTTCTGGTGACCTGGACTTGGCCACTGCAGGGGACCTCAGACCCTCACAAAGTCTGGACCCCTGAGACGTCTTTGTTAGCTTTTGGTGGCAGAAAACCCACAGGTGGACCTTCCACTTTACCCACTGACTCTGGGCTCTCTCTGGTGGGAAAAAGTGGTCAGTGGTGACTGCCAGGATGTCCTTTCAAATGTTGTTGGGCAGTTTCGAACTTTCACAGCTCTGGGTGTCCAGCAGCACTATGCCAGGGTACCCCATCTTCTGGGCGTTAGATGACAGCGGCTTCCAGCGGTCATGAAATGCACCTCTGGATCCTGAGTGACAAAGACTGGACTTCAAAGACCCCTTTTCTGGACGGCAGGCACACAGGACTGGCTTCCAGGATCCCTAGATGAAGAGTAGCAGATTTACAACACTGTCCTTCGTAGCTCTAGGAGAGGTCTCCTTTGCAGGTCCTCTCTGGATCAATTCTTGGGAGATACAACAGTGTTCGGATTGCTGAAGGAATGTAGCAGCAGACTTCTCTTCCAGCTGGGCTTCAAGGTACAGCTTCTTCTTGCTAAGCTTTGACTTCAGCTACTGAACAAATTGGTAAGTGAGGTCCCCAGATATACACATCTGTCCCTCATGCACTCTGTCTGAGCCAGGCTCAGTCAGCTAATCGCACTGTAGGGCATCCATGCACGCAGGCAGCCAATCGGGCTTAAAGGCATTGACACAATTCACTCCACCCAGACACCCATATCAAAGAAATGTGCCTTTCTGCACACTACACTGCATTTGTGTCGGTTTCAGGCAGGGTTGCCTTGTTCATTGTGACAAACACCCGTGTCCCACCCCTGGGGAATACCCACAACACCTCGGAAGGCTGCCCCCAGAGCCCTATATGGTATTGCCTCCCAACAGCCAGGCAGGGGGAAAGGGAACAACCGAGACATAAATGGTGTTTCCACCCAACAGCCATTCAGGAGGAGGGGAAAGAGTCAGGGCTTCCCAGGACTTTGGGAGACCAGGTAAAAGGCAATAGGAACCAAGAGGCCACAGGGGCCATATTTTTTTCTGTCAGGAATCCACTGGTTCCTATGGCAGGGCCTGGGCATCCCAAAATGGAGAATACTCACAGCCACTGTCAAGTCAGCATGTAGCTGCCACCAGCCCATACCCTGCTCTGTGGGCAACACACAGGTGCCCAAAAACACACAAGGAGTACAAGGGTGTACCCCCATCCATGGGAGCAATAAGGGTATCCCATGGGTGGTGTTCACAAAAAGATTATGGCAGAGTCTGACGAAGAGTCTGCAGTCTGGTTGCAGTCTGGCGCGGTCATGGCAATGCAGCGTACTGCAGATGACGAAGCATGTTACTAGAGAAGCCTTCGCTCAAGGTGTGAGGACCGAAGAGAAGCACTGCAGTGGATTTTGAACACAGATCTACAACTTGCCACCCCGAGTTCTAACAGAGCCCCCGAGATCCTTGGGATTATCCACAATCGACGCAGGGAGTGAACTGCAAGGTCAGACTTTTGTGCAATTGCCCATGGCTTTCTCCCCGCGTAACGATAACTACATTTCCTCGCAACACTCAAGAGACACTCTCGAGCATGCCGTTGCATACATTTGATAAAAAACTTTCAGACAGCTCTTTACTTCCGGAGCACAATTTAAACTTAACCCTATGTGCAGGGAAACGAAATAATTGCGTCGAAGGCTGCTCTCAACGAAAGTAGCAATGTTGTTGAGGTGGTGGCGGGAGGGGAATCACCAACCGACATGTGCGTCAAGAACCTACCTGACAAAACCAACAAGAAAGGAAAGGTGGCCCCTCTTCGTGAAGGCCCGACTTGCGCTGGGATAAACTCCCAGTTTACAGACAAAAGACTTGTTGCCAATGACATCGGGGGGGACGAATGATCCATCAGAGCCCCCCCGGGGCGGGATGAAGCAAACACTTCGGCCAACAGACTTACAAGATGACTTTACAAGCAGCGTTAGCCCTGCAAATAAACCAACTGATATCCTTGGGAGGTCTGTACCACTAACGTTGGTGCAGATAGAAATACATGACGCCGGCTCAAGAGAAGATCTCGTGAGCCCTCCCATCGATCTCCAAGCCGGAAATCTGCCCCAATCCCCACCAGCAGTTCAGACGGATATAAGGAAGGGGAATCCAACATCAGTATGCAGAAATGAAGCAGAAACCCTAACGGAGACCAATGAAAAAGAAATCTAATCTCCGATTAATACAGCTGCACAGAGAACAAAAGATCACAGCTCGTTGTAGCTCAAGAGGAAGAATTCAAAAGAAGCAATTTCCGCGTAGCCATACTAAATAATTGAACACACTGGTCACCCACAGAACCAAAGATAAGAACTATCCAAGTTGCAAATCCACCTTAACAACACAAGGAGTCAAACAACAAGCTCAGAATAAACAGCAGCAAAATGTAAAAACTACAGGGAACGGATCTCAAATTTACAGAAAAATAATCCCTCAGGTGCTCTTCAGTAATGAAGTTTACAGGAGAACTTTCTGATGCAGAAATTTTAGAGGGAGCCGCAGAGCTAACTATTTGCCAATTAGAACAAACAATTGGCGAAGCCCAAAACGCTTGCATGGATTTATTTCAACCAGTTGCCAAATGGCATTTTGGGGGTCCACCAAAAGCAACACAGACTCCATGTCGGAGCCCTAGTAAGGGACATCCACTACCCTCAAATAATCAAGAGAACGCGACAACTGGAGAAAGTGTTAACAAACCTAAAGGAATAGACCAGATAACCTTGAACAATGAGTCGACAAAGTGCCCACAATCAAGACCCGTGAGAGGCGACTCCCAAACAAGTACATCTGTTACTTACCGGGTTCAAATATAGGAGACCGAGACCTATGAGCGGGCTCAAAAAGCAACCTACAAATACAGCAAGAAATTGAATGTCTAGTTGGGAGAACCAAGAAACCTAACAAAAGTGAAACAAGAGGACAAAACGAACCAACAATTCAACTGTCAAGTAAAACCCATGAGGTTACACAGGCAGTTGATCCTGCTTCAGAGGTGGACATTTCTAACATCGAATCTCCATCACAACAATAAGAAGCAGAAGATTGTGAGATAAAATCGAAACACTAGCTAAGGATACACCAGCAAAAAGACATGTTTGTGATAATGTCGGCCATTACAATCGCACTTGCCCCGTTTTCAAAACTTTGAGGCTTTAAAGATCATACAACACTGCTCTCCATGTTTCACTCGAAGCTCATATATTTGGAAGGATATGTCACTGCAAAAGAGTCACATACAAAAGAGTTGACTCAATTGGTTGCCCTAACTGTTGAATCAGTTGTTACGGAACCAAGTCACGATCAGCTACACAAAAAAACAGACCAAAACGTCATTCAATCCAATATCTACAGAATCTCATATAAAGCAAGAAGGGGAGAGTCCTCAACTCGACACAGGAAAGGCTGAGCAGCTTAAGGTTAACGATCATACCTTGCCTCAAAAAGACAAAGTGCTGACATCTCTTCATCTACCAAAAGCTCACTCAAACCGATTAACAACATCATCAAGGAGTGAAGCATCAGATATGAGTGCCAAATCCCTTGCACCCCCCAAAAAAGCAAAACATTTAAATGATGGTGTAATCTTAGAACCTATGGGGAGCATGAAGAGCACCCTTGACCATCAACACTGTGCAGTCATAGAAATCTCTTCTCTGAGCGAAAGAATTAAAGGTGATTACGCGATCTTTCTGAAAACAAGGAAAAAGATTGTGGAAGATTCTAAAAAGGATCAAATTAGATCAGTTAAAATCAGTACAGTGGCCCAGAAGCAATCGTCTCGGGTAGCACTACAAAACCTGCCGTGCCAAAACTGGAACCGAGAAAAATCTTCCACTGCACAAGAGTTCCTAACCAGGGCAACACACTGAAAGACAGCATAAAAGAAAGCTCTTTTAATCCGACAATAACAGTTGATGAATCTCAAGCATCCATAGACTAGATGGACATGAGCCAGTAGTCTATCGAAGATTCGTAATCTGACCTCTTACCTGCCATACCTAAGAAGAACGATTGTATAATCTATCTGCAATTAATGCCAACCATAGGTTCAAAGATATCTTCTCCCAGAGACAACTCGGCTTCTCCTGTTTTCATGACTTTGGATGGAAGAAGAGCAAAAAGATAAATGCGACAACTAAAAAAGACTTGCAACATTCAGCTAGTACCTTATTGACTAAACGTCCAGACGACAAGTCCTCGTCAAGGAGCCATAACGAACAGTTCAACAGATATCCTCCATCTGCAAGTATAAGATATTCATGAAGAGTGACATCAAGAAACCAAAGGAGAAGAAACGCCAATGGCACAAAGAAGCAATGGAAAGGGAGGAAATGAAAGACCATGATCTCATACTCGCTCATTGGCAAGACAAGAAAAGACCTCAATAAGGTAGACTAGTCGGACCACAAAATCGTCTGGATATAACAGAGAACCTTGCAATTAGACCAAATTCCTGACAGTGGGAACAAGACCATCTTGAACAGAAAGTCCGTAGTGGCTTTGTTCCATTGCATTCCCAACCTCAGGCAAATAAACTCTGATGACAAACATAATTGAATTCAGGAGTGAGAGACATCTGGACAGCATTTACTTGCACATATCTTCGCCGGTGGTGAAAACCATGTTGCTAGGGGAAGCCGCGAACTTATTGATGTTGGGATTTGACTTAACTGACAGAAATCAAGATAAGAACCAGGCAAAGTTGCACAGTGTAAAAGAGCAATTCGCAATAAACCCAGATCCTGACCACCATCTTCACAAAATGAAAGAATTGAATCCAATAAACAGTGAAAGAAAGAAAGGTATCTTTCAAGATCCTCTGGGAATGGCCTGAGTTCCAAAATGACCTTTACCGAAGCTGAAAGTGATTTTCCTTCCGGAGCACAAAATGGAGGTTGCTGTAACCTCAAGCAAACCTCAACATGAAGACTCAAAAAAACAAGATCATGAAAAATGGGACTGGATCTCGAAAGCACTGTCAACGCAGGCCCGGAGATAGCCATCGAGGCGGCTTGAAGAGCACCAGCGTGCAGAATTGGCACCAAAAAACCTTGGATTTCCATCAATTCATCAAGGTGAAGACCTAACGTTAAACAACGAATTTCAAACATCGAAGATTTTAAAAATGGGATCTTGGAACACAAAGGGTTTTGGCCATCTGACGGCCCCTAGCGATGTAAATTTGGGTGATTTTGACATCCTTCGCCTCCAAGAAACCTGGCTCTTAGACAAACCGAGTCTGGATGGCTGTGCGATAATCTGTTCACCAGCATTTAAAGGCACAAAGGGGCACCCTCAATCAGGCTTGCTGACGGCTTTATGTTCCGGAAGTGGGATCTAACTAAAAAAAACTTTGACAACTGGCCCCTTCTTGCAAGGATCATTAATAAACTGGATACATCCCGGTACACAAGCAGTGGAAGATCAATTTGAAACTATGTTAATCATCAACAAATATTGGAATCCCCAAACCTTGTCTAACATCGACTTCATATTGATGGTTGAAATTGATGATATCTATATTGCTCACTAAGCTAAATACACGATCATATGTGGTGAACTGAATGCCACCTGTACCAAGCGACGTGGCCTAAAGAATTTCCACACTAATCCAGCAGCACTAGAGAGAGGAAAATAGTGGACCTCCTTAATGGATTTGCGTGATTTGTATAACATCCAATCAAATTTTCACGAGGTCCCCCAAGTACCGACATGGAAGAGGGAGGGACAGAGTGCAGTATTGGACTACATTTTTGTCTCAAGGGAACTCCTCCCAATAGTCACACATTTCGATGTAATTGGAACTAAAAATGGTGACCACAACTTACTGGCCATGTCATGGAGACAGTTGGAAGAAACAAGACTAAAAATGACAACTCCAATAGAAGTTTGTAATGGAGGATCTCGCTTAAGACCTAGCAGTAATGTAATAAATAAATTAACATCGAATTACATCAGAAAAGCCACTTTAAAAGACGTGAAACAAGGTGGTAATCCAACTGACTACATCCCTCTGCTTGCAGCCTACCGAAGCAAAAAGAAAGCTTTGTCAACTCCAAACCAAAGATTACACAAATACAACATGCAAGCGGTGGAAAAAAGAAGAGAGCTGAGGAGAATTAAGCGGTTAGTGAAAAAATTACCCACGGCAGACCAAAGCAAAATAGTGACTGTGGCGACGAAAACCTTTAAAAGATGATTGACCGAACATCGTTTTGAGATGTACCAAGCAGACGCGGAACAGATGGAAAACCTAGAGAATTTTGGATACTACTCAAGACAACCTTTGACTTGACAAATGACACTTTACAGAGCAAAGTTGGGGAGTCTACTTGGATTAGCCATTTTTCAACTCTTTTCCAACATCCACCACAACCTGGCTTCAGCGACCTAGGAAAAACCCTAACATTGTGGGAAATTTCGACTGGTAAAGAATCAATATATGCAAAAATTACAAAACTAAACAATTCTCGGGCTCCTGGCGCAGATGGGATCACCAACGCTGACCTTAAACAACAACCAACTGAATGGACACACTTCATCAGTGAAGTTTTAGACTGATGTAAAAACATAACATCAATCCCAGATTCCTGGAGACATTCTACGGTAGTCCTGATTTTCAAAAAGGGAATGAAAGACAATCCTAAAAACTACCATCCTATAGCACTGCTGGATGTCATAGGAAACATTTTCGGTTCACTAATCCTAGACCGCTTTCAGTCATGGGTGAAAAGAGCCGGTTGTCCTGATCCCTTCTATACCAGTTTCGTGAAAAATGTGGGCTCGACGGCCAACATCTTACTTATAAGTGTCTTGAAGGAGAAGGTCATGGAGGGGAAGCCAAGGATCCACCTGGCTTTCATTGACCTAGTCCAGGCATTTGACCAGATCAATCGTGAATCTCTATGGAAGAAATTACACACCCAGAAATGCCCACCTGGAATTTTGGAACCAATCAAAGCCCTGTATACCGAAACCTCAATGAGAGTGAGACTAGACCCCTCCGGATCCATATCAGCTGAAATACAAACATCAAGAGGAGTAAAGCAGGGCTGTCCGATGGCTCCAGCCCTATTTAACGTGTACATGGCTGACTTTCAATATCATGGGAAGAACGTTTGATTCCCCCCCCCCCCAACCATAAGAGGTGTTAAAATGTCAAGACTCCTGTACACGAACAATTTTATCCTGGTTGATCAGACGGTGCAAGGCCTCCAACGTCCGCTTGACAGCCTGGCAAATTACATCAAAAACAACAATTTAGAAATAACACAGAAAAAAGTGACCGTAGAAAAAAATGACCGCAAGATTGGAGAGAATATAACTTTTCCTAAATGAGTCCCTGATAGAACACGTTAAAGATTTTAAATATCTTGGCATTACTTTAAACAACAGTATTATAGAATCTCCAATGCAAACAACACTCTTTGGTAAGGTAAAGAAACTAGCTGCACAAACAAGAGCAGGGGATAATATGTTTGGCCGTTTCTCTAACATTCAAGTTGTTGACTTTTATAAAGCCAAAGTCCTTAACGTATGGAGCTGAAGCAATGCTATTTATGCCAGAATAGATATGGCCCAAATTGGAAGGTTACTTCTGGCATCATGTATTGGGACTTCCAACTTAAACACATATAGCTCTGATCCGCTGATAATTGTCTCTGTCTTCACTAAAAGCAGTGGTTGAATGGAACAAGGCAATGCTATATAGGAAACTACTTCTCCCAAACAGACCAGAGATTAACATTATTAACACCAAATTAATAAATGGAAATGAAAGGCGGCTGAAGGCTTGGTCAAATGAAATACATCAGCCCTTGTCCAGATTGGTAATTCTGAGGACGACCTCGTATCAAATCCAACTAGAATCAAAAGAAAATTGGAAGAACAGGATTGGGCCAATACTAACGATGTAACAAGGTCTTATAAACTGACTTCAGATTGACCAGTAAACCAAAAGAGACTGAATATATGAAGAAGTTCCCAAGTCGGGCCCACAGAACAACTTACCTGCGAGCTTGTCTAAACCTAATGCCAACAAATGAAATAATTGATACTGGAGGAAAATCAACGTTAAACAGATGTCGATACTGCAACAACCAAGATCAGGTGCAAACATTAAGGCACATATTACTGACATGCCCAGGTCTAAGAGAAAAGAGAACTTCTTATCTGGGACACCTTTTTATTGGCCAGCGAGTCCTCGATCAAGCGACCTGGTGGAACTACCTCTTGTCTGGAGACAAAACTTCATATGTCATAGCTGTGGCATCTTTCTTCCAAAACATATTCCCGGTTAAAAATGAGGGAAAATGAAGAACGTCATGTACAGAGCTTATCGTGGCAGTGGTATTAATTGGAAACATGCAAACATTTTCCTCCTTTCACTTACCTGTGTTATCCTTCTCTGGTTTATTTTTATTTTGTATATTTTCTTTTTCTTTTCTCCTTTTGATGGCCGGCTAATGGTAACTTTAAAGAAAAACATTAGCTTATATTGCTTTGAAGGACACTTGTGTTTTATCTTGTAAAAACTGATAATCAGTTGAACCAAGTAAATAAAGAAAATAATTATGAAGTGCTACATTGCCAGAGATCCAGACTAGAACTCAGTGACAGAAAACATAGAGAAAGCACACACAGAGAAGTAGTAGGACTAGGAGGCCCTGTCCCTCCATAAGGCATTTCCAGCATTGCAGCCCCACTCTCAGCATTCATCTTCAACATGGAACACGTTCATGGGTCTTCAAAAAGGCTTTGTTGAAAATTAATGCTGAGTGCAGAGCATCTGTAAAGCATGTTACCTGTGTGCATGTATGAGGGGACAATAGCACAACACCCCTAGGCAACTACTGTTTTACAACAATACAAGAATCTATTACTTGAAATTAAGGTCTGAATGAGGTAGATATGTGCCAGCTCTCAAAAAAAGCACATCTTCATGTCTTGGCGGCATCTCTTGCATGCAAGATTAATTCATTGCTTGCAATTAAAACCCTAGAATGTATAACTCTAATCCTGTCCTCTCGATGCGTGAAGAAATGTAATGCATTCATTCTGGTGTTGTCAAATGTATAGATCCACATTTTTAGAAGTAGCTGCTAGGTTTGAATTCAAATGTAATTCATTGATTAATAGCCTGAAAAGTCTCCATTATAAATCTGTTTCCAAAGCTATTAATTAATTTCCAAAACGCTGCAATGCTCACCTTGCTCTAACATCTTACTGCAGGGTTTGAAATGCACAGGTTTTTACCCACAGGTGTAAATTGTCCTCCATGTTAAATTGTGCCATTAGAATATATGTGCCTTGTGGGCCCCCCGTGATTTAGGGAGTCAGTTCCTTAAGAGTGATTGGTGCTGCATGATATCTCTATCATGCTCCGAGCAGATTGACTTGAAACAGAGCATGGATTCATTACTGGTTCATGATCTGGGAATTTTGGTTTGGATATTAAACAATTTTTCAGGAGTTATATAATCACATTGGAGTTGCAAGTATACTTTGATGCTTTAATTCGGCATTTGGAGCATCTTTGCCAGATTTTTGTGGCACGGATTCACGCTGTCTCCTTCCTTGAGATTGTCAAACCGTTTGCAGTCTGGTGTAGTTCTCTGAGCCAGGGAACGTTTCTCTTCAAATTGCTGAGAGTATATTTTTGTAGTTTTGCAGCGTAGGAATGCTGCCCATGTTCTGTGGCCCCCTGACTCTATCCTATTCGATTGCTCTTGTTACTCCTGCAGTCTTCGGAAGCACAGTACCATCGCTTGCATCTGGAACTGAGTTTTGTAGTATTGCAGGCTGATCATTTGTTTTGATGTATTGCAAACACCCTTTTTATTATGCAGGTGTCCCTTTGTTCTGAAATGCTTTGGCAGTTTGGCCTTTGGCAGTCTTGTGGGGTCCTTGATTAGAGTGAGCGCTACGTTTTGTCCATTACAAGACCATATGCAAGGTGGACAATTTCTAACACATGTCACTTGCCCCCATTTGTGAAAGAAGTGTGGTGGATGATGCTTTGCAAGCCCATGTGTGGCAAAGCTTCAGCACTAGTGTCACGTTAGCAACAAGCAATGCAAATTATAAACCAGAACAATATAAAATCTGTACTCGCCAAGTTTGCTTTTCTATTGTGAATTCCATATTCCATTTTTTGAGAATTTAATATCCCTTCATTCGGCTTTGTTACCTATTTATGAGTCAATTAATAGCAGCAATCAATGATGGGTGAGAAAAAACAGGATATGATCACAATAAATCCCACTAGTATTTTTCTTTTTAACCTGTTCTTTCTGCTCTTGCTGATCCTCCAGGTCAGAGAACACTAGAGCTGGGGGATGTTCCCTCAAATATTTCTCTATTTACTGGAAATCCATGTCGGGCATAAGAGAAAAGTGCACCAACGTGTCCACACTATAAGGGAAACCAGTCTTTCTCTCTAACCTCTTTATTCTCAGGCCATTTGTGAAGCTTTTATCCTGTTATTTCTGCTCTGTCTTCCTTGAGTCACAGAAATCTGTTGGCTGTTTGTATTATCAAATGGAATTCTGTTAGTGGAAGCTATGCATGGCAGGGCATGAGGCAAAACTGAAAAGTGCAACAGCCTACACAAAATGCCAACTAAGTACCCCAATTTATGTGGGTGTTCAGTCCCCAGTCCTGTATACCGTGTTTTCTCTGCTGAGCACTGGTCAATGGCTTTGCTTGGATTGAATTCTTCTAGTGGTTGGCCATTCACAATCATCAGTAGGTTATCCAAGGTCTCCTAGGCCAATCTGGAGTGACAATCTTTCTTGATCCTGGTTTGGTAGCTGAAGCCATGTTCACACAAAGCCGTAGTATTGGGCAGAACTGCACAGAAATCTATCAGTGGAAGTAATGTTGGGAACCGCTCTCTGTTCATGTACCTTTTTTTATTTTTTTTTAAAGGATTCTTTAAAAGATATTCCATTTCGGAGCGAGAGCTTCATATCAGTCCACTCAGCTTGCAGAATTTCGATTTTGTCATCAGTCAGTGGAATGTATATGCCGCCCGATTATACGCAAATCCTCAACTCCATACTTAAGAATGTTTTACTTGTCTGGCCAGCATAGGCTGTCAAATATGCTGCAACACCACACTAGTTCGGAGGATACTGAGGAAAGATGTCCTTCTAAGTATTTTACTGCATTATGGGCAGTGAAATAGCCTGAAATTGATTTTCACCTGCCTCAATTGGAGCCCATGAAAAGTTCCAACAGTAACTTTGTCTAAAAAGTCTTGCTCATGCCTTGCATTTTCTTTAGACCTATCCTGCACCATTTTAATTCAATTCTCCATCGTGCATGGCAGATCAGATCATTAGTTCTTCAGAGAAAGGTTTCAGCTTCCCATAGAAATCCAGCAGAAAATGTAAGAGTTTAACAAACTTGTCCTTCTTAAGGTTCTATAATATACCCCTCACTGTGGCTGAATCACTTGTTCATTGAGGTGTGATTTGTTACCCAATTTTGGAGCAAAGCATGCACGGCTTCAACTTTTACTTACCAACCAGCGCACTGTGTGGATGTCTTTTAACTTCAACATTTCTTCTGATAAAACCTTTGCAGTCTCTTGCAACTAGTGCAAACGTTTGGCTGAGCCATGGTAATATTTAAAATCTCTTCTACCCACCTCATCAAAAACCTGCCAATAATTAATTTCTTTGCAGTCATCCAATATAGTGAGTTGTAATTGGAAGGCTATGCAGTGGATGCTAATGAACTGTGGGCATATACCTTTCATCTGAACTGCCAATCCAGATTTTTGCCCCACCATACTTGCCGCTCCATCTGTTCCTAAGCCAGCAACCCACAATTTCCCTCTATAATCTATTTTCAGGCTATCCAAAAATGCAGTCAGACCAACAAAATAACCATTTGCGTCAGCACTTGAAAGAGTAATTGTGCCCAAGATGTCTGCCTTTATTTGTCTGTCAAAAATAGAACGGGCATAAATATTTGCATTCTGAATAGAAGTGTGGTCTGTTGACTCATTAATCCTAATACTGATAAGGATGAATTCCTAAGAGAATGTATCTAATTGCTTTTGCAATTAAGTGTACAAACTGTTTGCAGTGCATGTCATTTCCATACTTCTGGAGGACCGGAACCATCAGGTGGTGGCCACAGTGAGTAAATCTTTAAATGTTTTTTCAGACTTTGCTATGTAGTAGGCAATGTAAAATAAAAAGTTGAGTCATGTGCTGAAGCATAACAGAATCGATAACCTGTACACTGTGCTGTTCCCCCAAAGAACCGATTCCAAAAGGATAGATTGCATAAAAGACCTTTGTATGGCATGAGCGAAGTCAAAAAGCACAAGGACAATATTTCTCTGTCCTCTCTATACTTACCTTTTTCCATCTCTGATTCGTTCATCTCTTTTCTGTTATTCCCCTATTTGCATAAATCTAATAATTTATAGCTGTTCAAAATATGTTGCTTCCTCTGGTCCTTTCATTTTTTTTTGCTGCTGCCAACCGTTAAGGTTGTTCTAATATTCATACTAATGGAAGTTGCTTAGTTTGGATTTTCGCGCATTTGTACTGAACACGTTTTGGCTTTAGCGTTGTTTTTTATTACACAGCGTGTCAGATTGATTTGTATCCCTCACTATTTTCATAGCGCGAATGCTGACAGTATTTTGTCCCTCAGAAGAGGCAGGCCAGGCCCGCGAGCAAACTCGCTTGCCTCAGGGCTCCGGTCTCCATCGAAATAAGGATTTAAGTGATTACAGAGCTCCTCCCCCCTCCACTCCCTTCTTACCATAGTTTGAGGATGTGTAATGGTCGCGCACCAGCATTTCATACATTGTAGTTCATATGCATGACGCGATGAGCGCGTTGCGCATTCGCGGGAGATTTGTATTATTAGAACTGACAGAATCGAATGCTGGGGTCGATTTCTCCCGCAATGAAAGCAGTGTTTACAGTAAAAGAAATAATGCACTTTTCACAGCATGTAGATAGGCTTCAGGAGGCAAATCATTATAGAAGCATAAGAAAAAAGTCAAGATTACTCATTGTGATAGTGTCTCAGCATGATCGTGTCTGAGCACAGGAGTATTTCAAAGTAAAAGTGTCTCCTTTTTTGTCAATATAGCCTACAATAAACCTCGCTGGGCCAGTTCTATGTTTGGAGTTTTTTTCACAGTTAAGTAGGGATGGTGGGAATACGGGAGTTTTTGTACACGTTTTTTCACGAGTTGGGGACATGCACTGGGACACATCGAGACCACGGGAACAATTCACATGCAACGCAGCACCTCCTAGATCCCGAGCTCCACCCGCTACACAGAATAAACCACACCACCTCTATGGCTGACACAATAAGGGTCGTTACCTGGAACGTCAGGGGCCTGAACAGCTTTGTTAAACAACGACGGGTCCATACTTACCTAAAAAGATACAGGGTTGGAATCGCCATGCTGCAGGAAACTCACGTAATACCCAAGAAACTGGAAGCCCTGGCAAAAACTTGGCGGGGTACCCTAATAGGTTCGACTTACTCCTCCTACGCCAGGGGGGTTCTGATTTGGATTGCCCCCACTGTTCCTTTCCAACTCACTAGCACTAAAACAGACAACGAGGGTAGGATGGTGGTTGTGTGCGGCTCCATAGAGGGCAAAGAGGTTTGCTTGGTCAGTACTTACGCACCCAACCATGACGCGACTGCCTTCTTCCATTCCCTTCATGTGCGACTCAGCCCATATGCAGACAGAATTATGATATGGGGGGGTGACCACAACTGCACCCTTGATCATCTACTTGACAGATCTGATAATAAACATGACCGACCCTCCCCCCCAGCCAAAATACTTTCCAAACTAATCCAACAGTTGCAACTCAGTGATCTATGGAGGGTCCAGCACCCTGAGCAGCGGGAGTACTCCTTCTACTCCCCACCCCACGCCGTACACACCAGGCTGGATTACATCTTTCTCAGCCTAACGCAACAGTCCGTATTTGTTGATGCGCACTACCTGCCTAGGGTGCTGTCGGATCTCTCTCCCCTTCTGGTAACCTGGGAGGTGTTTCCGCCCATACCCCCCATACCCACATGGAAGCTGAGGTCCGAGGCCCTACTTGACTCTGCATTCAAGGAACGCATTAAAGATAGCACTGAAGAATATTGGCAAAATAATCTGCATAGCGTTAGACACTTGAGCACAACTTGGGAAGCATATAAGGTGGTCATGAGGGGCGAGATGATTGCAGCGGCTGGGAGAGCCCAGAGATCTCTTACATCCTCGCTTGAGCGCGCAGAAAGGGACCAGAGTACGCTCGAAGGTAAGGCTGACCCATCCCCTCTAACCACTTAAAAAAAGTGGCCAAACTTAGACAAACCTGCCTAACTCATTGGGAATCCCTTGGTAAACTGAGTTATGCCAAACACACAGAAAGAATCCATGCCCTGGGAGACAAGCCCGGGAACCTCTTAGCGTGGCTCTATAAAAGGGAGACCCCCAGGCCACCCATCTGGCATATGCTCACCCCCGACGGCACGGCCGTACATACCCAACAAGAAATCAATTTGGTCTTTACTGACTTCTATCGTAACCTGTACTCCGAAGCCCTGCCCCCCTCTGATACCAGGATCGAGGACGCCCTTGACGCCCTCGACCTACCTAAACTAGAGATGCAATTGGCTGAGACCCTTGATGAGCCTGTCACCCCCGATGAGGTCAAGGTGGTAATCAGATCGCTACCAGCTGGGAAGACCCCGGGTACTGATGGGCTCCCGGGGGAATTCTACAAGACCTATGAGGAACCTCTTGCCCCAATATTGGCCCAGGTCTTTAATGAGGCCTTTGAGCATGGCATCCTCCCGGACTCCATGAACAAGGCCGTTATTATACCCTTGCTTAAACCGGGGAGGGACGGGGCAGATTGTGATTCTTACAGGCCCCTCTCTATGCTTAATGTTGACTGTAAGATCCTCACCGCCCTGCTGGCGAATAGACTGCGCAGAGTTATCCCTCTGCTGATCCATCAGGACCAAACGGGATACGTCCCAGGGCGCTCCATCACTGAGAACCTGCGCAGGCTGCATCATGTTATCTATAGCACGGAGGGAAGGCCGCAGAAAATTGCAGTGGCAACACTTGACGCCACCAAAGCCTTTGATTCGGTGAGGTGGGACTGGCTGTATGCCACTATGGCCAGAATGTGGATAGGCCCTGTGTTCCTTAAGTGGACCCGGATGGTTTATGCCAGCCCCACTGCGAGGGTACGTACCAACAAAACCTATTCCGCTAATTGGTCCCTACACAGAGGCACCCGCCAGGCGTGCCCTCCGTCCCCCATGTTATACATCCTCGCTGCTGAACCAGTGGCGGCCTACCTGAGACAGGAATATGGAGAGGGTGGCATTGAGATAGACGGGGTGACCCACCTCATCTCTATGTACGCTGACGACACCCTACTGGACCCTGAGCACATCCTTCCCTACATCTTGGAAACCCTGGACTGTTTCCACAAGCTCACCGGTATCCAGATCAATAGGAGCAAGTCTTGCCTTTATCCCCTCGCAGCTTTCTACACCGACAAATACAGGTCCCTCCCCCCTCTGGACCTCGAAGGGCAGACTACTTCCTTCAAATACTTGGGGATAACTATACACCGCAACCCAGCCACCAAACACATCCTTAATACCGTAAGGGCCAAAGACTCTCTCACTAAATCTATGGAGTTCTGGGGCCGGCTCCCGCTTTCGATGGACGGGAGGGCGGGACTCCTCAAAATGGTTGTCCTTCCCCGCCCATTACATAACTTCACTAACGTCCCCTTCAACATCCCCCCCTCTTCTTTCAAAGATCTCAACAAACTCTGTAGGGGCTTCCTTTGGCAGGGAGGCAGGCACAGGGTGGCATTGGAGACTCTCCAAAGACCGTACGAGAGGGGTGGACTTAAGATCCCCAACTTTGAGCTGTACTTCCACGCCAGCCAGCTGAGACATGTCACGGAGTGGATGGCGGACGAAAGCACGACAGACACCCGTCTCCTTCAGCCGGCCCTCTGCCAGTTGTTACTCAGAGACATACTGTGGGCCGCGGAGGGTGCTACGAGTCACTGCCCTTACCTCGCAAAGCAAGGGATCCGGCTTTGGAAAAGGGCCTGCAAACTGGTCGGGCTGGATGACCCGTTTTCCCCACAGATCCCTATCGCTGCACTCATGGTCACTCACTCTTGGGGGCATGTCGAAACACGTACACAATGGGAGCCCCTTAGGGTGGCCACACTGGGGGACTTGATCCAAGAACAGGAAATACTAACTTTTTTGGAACTCTGTGAGACCACGGGCCTCCCGGCTGGACAGTTCCTGTTGCACAGGGTGGTTGTACAGGCCTTGTGCAGTAGATGGCCAGTCGCAGCTGACCTGACCGAGGAGAACAAATGCATTGAAATGATATTAAACTCCGCTGAGGGGGGCCACGAAACCTCACAAATCTACGAAGCCCTGTTATGGGGTAAGACCAGGGGAGACCTCAAATGTAGGAGTAGGTGGGAAACTGATCTGGGCCTCGTTTTTGAAGACAAAGATTGGGGTGACATAACCCACTATCATAAGAAGGTCTCCAGGAACGCCCGCTTACAGCTCATTCAACTGTATATCACCAATAGAGCCTACCTCACACCGGAAGCCATATCGAGATTCACGTGAGATTCACGGGAGCTGGAACCCAGTCATGCCCCAAATGCAATGAACCCAGGGCGGGAATGACTCATATGTTCTGGGGCTGCCCAGTAATCGGGGAGTTCTGGTCACAAGTGAAGGACAGAGTGGCTGGCGCAGACATCGTAGTTGAGGTGGACGAGCCTACTGCCTGCATTCTTGGCAAATACAGGCGAAACAGGAAGACCAAACCCCTATCCAAGCTCACTGACCTTATTTACATCACAGCCAAAAGACGTATTGCCATGGGGTGGAAAAGCCCCAGAGGTCCACATATGCCCCTATGGTGGAGTGACCTCACGAAGTGGATCATAGCTGAAACCGCGGCATGGGAAACGGCTATTCATGTGCAAAGACTGGATTCCAGCGAGGAACTACACCGCTGGGTGGCCCTGGCGGTGCCCTTGCTCCACCCTGATGCGGATGATACGGAGCGGAGTGGAGGGAGTTGCCCGGATACGGGCACGAACTAGAGAGGAACAGTGAACTAACCGTGGTCTTGGGGGGGAGGGGAAGGGAGAGGGCGGGGTGGGGTTTTGGGTTGTTTTCTTGATATGCTTAACCATTCGCCAATGATGCTTTTTTGTATTTGTTGTTTATTTTTTGTTATGAAACCAATAAAAATATTTAAAAAAATATATATATATAGCCTACAATACTTGCCATAATTATATTCTTGGCAGTATTATACAGGGGACTACACTTGGAGCGAGGAGAGTGAGCAGGAGGTGGGGAAAAAGAAGCAAATCTCTCACAGAGCTTCAAGAAAGTGTTGGGAGACTCCTTAGTGAGAGCAATCACCCAAAAAGTGAAACCCTTACAGGACAGACTACAGGTGGGCATGAGAGCTGGCGACCCAGATGATCCAGGTGAGGTAACCTCCATGACTCAGTAGAGAGGGCAAGAAGGGGAGCAAAGCAGCCCGGAAGATAAAAGCCTCTTCTACTCCCCTGAGCACATTGATGGGGATGAAGAAAAAGCCCCAGGAGGCGGCTGACGCCTTTAATAGGCTTAAGAATGCATTCTTGTATAAGTCATGCCCAGCCTCTTACCCCCCCTCCCCCCGCCCTTTCCCCATGGGCCTAAAGTACAGGGGACGCTTAGTCATCAGTAGAGGAGTTTGATGTGAGCATTGACACACAGAGTAAGCCTATCTGCGAGGGGGAGGACATGTCAGACATGTTCAAACCCTCCTCTATCAGACACCCCAGATCCACTAAGTGGGCCCGTCACCAAAAGTGGCGCTTTACATGGTGCAGATGATGCGCAAGCCCCTAGAGAAAGAGAAAAGATTTTGCTTAAAGGCAGAGTGCCCAAGATCGGAGCTTGCAGGAAAGGTGGCAGATCCACCAGAGCTTGACCCGAAGATGCTCACGTTTGTGACCAAAGCAGGAAAAGACACCAGAAAAAGGCTTGTATCAAGCTTGGAGATCATATCAGGACAAGATACTAGACCTAGCCGGCCCGATAGCAAAGATTATGGATCTAGCAGAGAGGGCCAAGGATACAGGACAACCAGTCGACCCACAGGTTCTAGCAGGCTGGGCGCAGTGAGCAGTATGTTTGCTAGGAAACACAAACTGTGCAGTCTCCGAGGGGCGCAGGACCATGCTCCTGAAAATAGATAACCAGTTGGGGACCTAGCCTCCTATGAAGTAGGAGAAGGAGCCCAAGGATTACTCTTTGGCGAGGCTTTCATGAAAGAAATTAACAAGTTTGTGGGGACTTGGAAGATTTTTCCTGGGAGAGATTTTGCAGGGGCCGTTCAACTGGCCTTTTCAATTTGCAGAGGAGGCCCCAAGGTCCTAGAGTGCAATATTGTTCGTCAAGACAGCAAGATGCGTTCTCCTTTTTCACCAGAAAAAACCTTCTTCCCCTTTAAATTTAGAGGCGTGCGGCCCTGCGAGCATGTGCTACCCTGACTCTGCCCACTGGCACCACACCTCGGCCATGCTGGCAGCCGCTAACCAGAGGCTTTGGCGAGAAATAGCAGACTTCCTTCCAGAGCTTCCGGTGCAGAGCCAGTCACGCTTCAAAGCGGTCTAGGAGAAGCCAAGCTGGTAGCGCAGGACATCATGAAGTTCACAGTGGCCCACATCGATACCTCTAGCTGGGCCATCTGCACCGCCACAGACATGAGAAGGATGGCCTGGCTTTGGGCTACTAAATTTAACCCTGATGTCCAGAAACGCATATTGGACCTTCCGTTCGAGGTTAGTGACCTCTTTCACTCTAGCACGGACGAGGAATTGGATAAAAAGAACAGCTTTCAAACTGCAAAGTCTTTATCCTAAGGAAGGCCACGCCCAAGGCATTCACCCAGTCGCATCAATGCTCTGACGTGGGGGGGGTCATTCGGCGGGATCCAGGAACAGAGGTCGAGACATCCTGATAGCTCGCCTAGTCAGCACCGGCGCAAGCAACAAAAGGTGGGGGCAAGGGCTTCTTCCAGTCCCCCTCCTCAGCAGCAGCCACAGAAGAAAAGCAAGCACAACACATCCCTTCGGGTCCACGTGTCTCCAGTGGAGGGGGGAGGCTTGCCTTTAATGTGCCTTTCTGGCACCAGACCTTTGCGGACCCATAGATACTCTCTGTAGTTTTCTCTGGGTACCTCCTACCGGTCCCTTCTCCTCCTCCATCCTCCCCTCCATTCCCACAGATTGGGATGGCAACTCTGTTGGTGAAGATTCAGTCGCTCGTCGAGAGCCAGGCTGTGGAAGAAGTCCCAGCCTTCCAGAGTGGATTGGGCTTTTATTCCAGGATTTTCACCATAGAAAAGAACCAGGCTGGTCTGAGAGTTGTGTTGGACCTATCCACCCTCAACCTCTCCCTCCCTCTTCAGAAATTCAAGATGGTTACACCAGCACTCGGAGACACTAGATAAGGGAGACTGGATGTGCTCCTTGGATCTAAAGGACACCTATCTACACATCCCGATTTGGCAACCACATTGCTCCTTGCTGCGCTTCAGAATTATGGGCTGCCATTTCCAGTACAAGGTGCTACCCTTTGGCCTCAACTCAGTCTCAACTCAGCCCCCAGGGTATTTACCAGACTCATGAATGCGGAGCAGCCCTCCTCAGGGCCCAGGGCCACCATGTCTACCCGTACCTGGACAACTGGCTCGTCAGGGTGAGATCCCAGGAGGGGGTCACCAACATCTCCTGCGCACTTATGAGCACTCTCCACGACCTGGGTTTTACGATCAACCTCAAGATGTCTCAGCTGCAGCCCACGCAGAGCTTCACCTTCCTGGGCCTCATCTGGGATACAGGCTTTCCCTCGGAGGAAAAGATTACGGCCATCAAGAGGGCCACTACGTACTTCCTTACCAGAGCAGTGACCTCGGTCTGGTGTTACCAACACTTACTGGGTATTATGGCAGCGGTCCTCCTGGCCATGCCACACATGAGACTCGGGATGAGGAGGTTACAGCTGCACTTTGCAGCCTCATGGAATCAGGAGAAGGGCTCCCAAGCAGAGCTGATCAGCATACCTCCTTCTCTCCACTCGGACCTCACATGGTAGTCCAGGGACTGCAGCCTGCAAATGGGCAAGCCCTTCCGGCAGCCACCTCTGTGGCTCTGTGGACTCTTCCAGAGAGGGTTGGGGAGCCACTGTGGACAGCCACAGTGTCCATGGAGTCTGGACCCAGCAGGAGTCACATCAACTGGCTGGAACTCGGGCCATCAGGCTAGCTCTCCGAGCTTTCCTTCGCTTATTGGGGGCAAGACCATCCTTATCAAGACCAACCACTCCAACTGTACTATGTCAACAAGCAGGGGGGTACCAGTCCCCTCCGCTGTGTAACCTAGCAGTCAGCATGTGGAATGGGCCCTAGAGAATAACATCTACCTCACGGCCGTCCATATCCTGGGGGAGGCTAACTTGGAAGCAGACAGGCTCAGCAGACTGGAAGCAGACAATTACAAGTGGCAATTGAATTACCAGGTGCTGCTGGAGGTCTTCAGCAAATGGGGGCACCCTCAAGTGGATCTGTTTGCCTCCTGCAAGATCAGGAAGTGCCACCAGTTCGCATCTTGGCAGGGCCAGGGCCCCAGCTCCATGGGCGACGCATTACAGATTCGGTGGGAAGGCATGACAGCCTATGCCTTTCCACCCACACCCCTGGTCACACAGGGTAATCAGCCAAATAAAGGAAGCTTCATTCTGATAGCTCTGTGGTGGCTGGCGAGACTGTGGTTCTCCGAACTGCTCAGCCTTATGAATAGACCACCCATTAACCTTCCGCTGGGTCCAGCCCATCTCTTGTCCCAGCAGGGGGGCAGGGTCATCCACCCCGCACAGCAGAAATTAGCCTTTGCAGCGTGGTTCCTGAGCAGGTCACCCTCAGGCACCTAAGCCTCGCACAGGCTAACTTAGAGATCATTCAGGGCACCAGGAGCAAGGCTACCAGGAGCCAATACAAGAGTAAATGGACTAGGTTCTGTCATTGGGCAGACGCTAAGGAGATCGACCCCTCCCCCTTACATGCACACTGGATGATGTACTCTCCTTCTCGGTGCATCTCACACACTCAGGTGTACAGGTAGACACAAGTTGCACCTATCTGGCAGCCATAGGGGCCTACAGAAACTCAGAGAGGAAGTCTTCTGGTCTTCCAACCCGATAGTCAAGAAACATCTGGCAAGCTTGTCCGGGCTCTACCGGCCTTGTGTGGGACCTCAATGTGGTTTGGGCGCCTTGCCGCACAAACCCATCGAGCCAAGGACATCCGTGGACATCACCATTGGGTCACACTCTAAGTTACTAGGGGAATCCAGACGTGGACCCCTTGCTCACTATTCTTAGAGAGGCACAGCTCCTCCCTACTGACGAGATCCAACCAGACCGAAACACGTGTCTGGGGATGCTGTTGGTACTCTTGTTCAGAGGAGAATTGCCTAGCATTTCGGTGCTGGACTGCCCCAGGGCAGGACAAAGACTGATATGTTTGGGATATTTCTTCTCTGTGAAAGATAGTGAGCTAAAGACTCTGGGTAAGTCTCTCGTAACCAGGACTAATGTCTGGCAGAGAGACTCCCAGGACCCCCCTTGTCAATTTGCATATTCAAGTAACTTTGGGTCTCACCCTAAGTTACTAGGGGAATCCAGACGTGGACCCCTTGCCCACTATTCTTAGAGAGGCACAGCTCCTCCCTACTGATGAGGTTCAACCAGACCGAAACACGTGTCTGGGGATGCTGTTGGTACTCTTGTTCAGAGGAGGATTGCCTAGCATTTCAGTGCTGGACTGCCCCAGGGCAGGACAAAGACTGATATGTTTGGGATATTTCTTCTCTGTGAAAGATAGTGAGCTAAAGACTCTGTGTAAGTCTCTCGTAACCAGGACTAATGTCTGGCAGAAAGACTCCCAGGACCCCCCTTGTCAATTTGCATATTCAAGTAACTTTGGGCCTCACCCTAAGTTACTAGGGGAATCCAGACGTGGACCCCTTGCTCACTATTCTTAGAGAGGCACAGCTCCTCCCTACTGATGAGGTCCAACCAGACCGAAACACGTGTCTGGGGATGCTGTTGGTACTCTTGTTCAGAGGAGAATTGCCTAGCTTTTCGGTGCTGGACTGCCCCAGGGCAGGACAAAGACTGATATGTTAGGGATATTTCTTTTCTGTGAAAGATAGTGAGCTAAAGACTCTGGGTAAGTCTCTCGTAACCAGGACTAATGTCTGGCAGAGAGAATCCCAGGACCCCCCTTGTCAATTTGCATGGTCACCATTAAGACAGCTTTGTTGGTGGGCCTCAGCTCCGCTCGCAGAGTCAGCGAGATCCAGGCTCTGGTGGCCTCAGAACGCTATACCACTTTCCACAGGGATAACGTGGTCCTGCGGACTCACCTGGTGTAATGCTCACCTGGTATCCACAGGGACGTCACTCAGCCTTTTCTGACCTCTTACGACCTCCAACCTTTCCCTGGAGTCTACTCGACAGGAGACTGGGCCTGAAACACAGGATTGGTAGAGTTTAACTCCCTATTGTCTCTGTGAGCTTGAACCCCTTCTTCCCCGGGGTCCAACCCTTCCCTTTGATCCACAGCTTACCTTGTTTTCTTGGAAAGTGTGCTCTCCGTCCTACTTTCAGCGCAGGGGCGCGTTGATTGATACGGGCTCATTGCTGCCTAGTTACTTCACTGGCAAGAGTCCAACAGGTAAGTGTAGAGTCTTTTGAACAGTTCTCTAACTTCGTTCCTTTCCTTCCTTAGAAGATGGCCAGCGTCTGGGGATGGCGACGTGCTGCTGAGATGAGTAGCGCTGAAGGTGAGTGAGAGCGCGATGCGACCCTTTCGTATTTGTATTGAACTGAGTTCTTTTTCTGTGTCTTTTAAGTGCTGCGACGTTTTCAGCGTGGATGCCGGTTATGAAGAAGAAATGCCGTGAGTAAGCGCGGTATGGGGTGCCTCTAGATGTTTCCACGATAACCTTGAATGTCTTTTCCCTTTGCAGATGAATAAGAAGTTCCAGAGACAGAGTTCCCCCAGAGCGGCTGGGATTCAGGTAAGCGTTTGAAGCTCGCACAGTCTTTAAAAATAAGCGAAGATTTGCTGAATGCTTACTAATGCCTTTTTTTCTGTTCTTTCCCTTTTCCTTAGGAAGCGGCGTGCCGGGATGGGAATGACACCGCCGAAGATGCCCGCAGAGCAGAAGAAGCGGTGAATGATGGGCAGAAGCGCAGCAAGGTAAGGCTGTTCCTAACGGTGTTCTTGTTCTTGCAGGAGCTGAGTGCAGAAGAAAGATGCAGGCCTACTGGAGACCGATCATTAATAATTAGGAACAGCTTACTCAAATGCGACAACCTCTTATAATGAAATGAACAGGTGAGTCTGAATTTTGAATTGTATTTTATCAATCTTCCTTATTTGCCAACTTAGATACGGTTCATTTTCGAGGTTCTTGAAGTGTTGACTTCACACATCATATGTATTCTTCAGTTCAAATTTAGCAAATAATTTTCAACCAGTGTTGCTTTCACACTTTGTGACAAATAAATCCTCTTAATTTCAGGAAATTGACTTAGATTGCTGTAATGGTTACCATGTACTTTATAGTTGAGGTTAGGTTATTATTGGCAGCTCAGAGCGCCACTTTTGCACCTGTTTGTAACTACTTGTTAATTACGTGATTCGTAGCCTTTACTTGTTTGAATTGGTAGGCAGAATCTGTTTATCCAGGACAAACAAATTTTACATCTTGGTAATCTCATTTTGCATTTATCTGCATTTATTTGCACCTGCTAACACTGAAGTAGCTTTGGCAACGAGCAAGCACTCGTAACATTTGTGATTTCATCTGTTTAAATTACTTGTGTTTGTGTCTGTGAAGCGCTCTCCTAAGTAGGAACTACAGTTCCCAGGAGCCCTAGCGGCTATTTACTGAAACGTCAGGCGCTTCAGCGCCAGCGCTTCAGAGGCAAGCCGGTCTGCGCCTGTCCCGCCGAGCCCCTACTTTAACCTTCAGTCTGCCGTGGGCCACTGATTGAGGCTAGGTTATTATTGGCAGCTCAGAGTGCCACTTTTGCACCTGTTTGTAACTACTTGTTAATTACGTGATTCGTAGCCTTTACTTGTTTGAATTGGTAGGCAGAATCTGTTTATCCAGGACAAACGAATTTTACATCTTGGTAATCTCATTTTGCATTTATCTGCATTTATTTGCACCTGCTAACACTGAATTAGCTTTGGCAACGATCAAGCACTCGTAACATTTGTGATTTCATCTGTTTAAATTACTTGTGTTTGTGTCTGTGAAGCGCTCTCCTAAGTAGGAACTACAGTTCCCAGGAGCCCTAGTGGCTATTTACTGAAACGTCATGCGCTTCAGGGGCAAGCCGGTCTGCGCCGGTCCTCGCCGATCCTGCTGTCCCTGGCCAGAAATTCTGCATCATCTTTCCTGGCTAGCCCTATTTTACGACCTTGGTAAGAATGGGAATAGGAGAACTCAGCAACCTTTTCTCCAAACTACAAGAGTCTCAGAAAATAGGAGCCATACACGCATATGCACAGGAAATCCTAGACAAGACCCACAATGTCCAAGCAATACCTGAACACAATTCTTTTACGATTGTGAACACAACACCCTCTTACAGGCTGACAACTGTAGAACAGGCTCTCATTAGTGACCCTTCTAGGGCAGAAACCAAACAAATACACGATAAAGAACCCTTGTCACTAAAACTGAAAATATGTCTTCTGAACACACGTTCCCTTAACCAACACGCTTCATGTGTACACGATTTGATCGTGTCAGATAATATCGACATAATGTGTATCATGGAAACGTGGCTACAGGACCCTATTGCACCCACCTGGTCCCTGGCAGTCCCTACGGGTTACACAATCCACTATGCTAACAGAGGAAGCGGGAAAGGGGGTGGAGTAGCCTTAATCACTCGAGAATCACTGCCGGTATTCTCCTCCTTACCCTTCTGTACAGGCTGTGAAATACTACACCTTGAACACTGTCCTACGGACAATAACTGCCTAAACTTCATACTTATATATAGACCCCCTTCTTTGGAATCAGAGTTCAACGATGAACTTACAATTCTCGCCGATTCCCTTACAGGCCTAAATAAATCCACAATCATCCTTGGTGATTTAAACCGGTGGCGTGGAGATCCAAAAGACAAGTAAGCCATTTCTCTTGAAAGAACATTGGAAAAAATATACTTCAATGTTATGAATCACGAACCTACCATGGCTAATGGCCATCAACTGGATTGGGTCATTACCAACAAGCTAGAGACCAATAACTATGTCACCACCCCTTGCATTTGGTCTGACCATTATAAAATAGTTTTTGATATGCACCTACCTATCCCAACCAAAAATACGGCTAACAAGGCAAGTAAAGTTCTGTCCAGAAACTTTAAAAATATTGATAAAGCAGACTTACAACTCTGCATCAATAGCATCTTAGCGGACATCAATGAAAAAGATTCTTGTGACACCATAATCAAAAAATACGATCAGCAGATGCTCACGTTAATCAATCAGAAAGCACCCAATCGAGAAAAAACCGTAAGACTCAACCTTAACCATCAAAAATGGTTCTCGCCTGAACTCATCTCTCTCAAGAAAGAAAAAAAGCGTGGTGAAGTTGAATGGCAAAAAAACCAAACAGAGGACCACAAAACAAGCTGGAAGTCACTAGAAAAATCCTACAAAACTAAAATCAATGAGGCGAAAAAGAACTATTTCAATAGTCAAATTGAAGCGTCATCCAAGTCAGCCAGTAAGCTATTTGACATTCTTAAATCCTTAGAAAAACCTAGGGCGTTGGCCCCTGAATTTATTCCCTCACAAACCGAATGCGAAAACACTCAGGCTGCATTGGCAAATAAAATATCCAAAGCCAGAAAACGAATTACATTATCACAGGCCAATAAACCGCAACACAGCTTACCTGCACAACAACTAATCGCAATGGACATGGAGAAGTTTCAATTTCAATCCATCTCTTCAGAAACTATGTTAAAAACGTTAGCAACCATGAAACCATCCTCCTGCGCTGAAAATGTACTTCCTCCCAAGATCATCCTACAACATCCCGAAGTTTTTGCGCCACTCTATACTAGAATTGTGAACACCTCATTTCGGGACCAAGTAGTACCCAATAATATAAAAAAGGTTACCGTCACACCCTTGATTAAAAAACCTACCCTTGATCCTCGCGACCCTAACAGCCTAAGACCCATCACTAATTGTAATTTTACACTTAAAGTACTAGATAAAATAGCATCAGCCCAACTCCAAGAATATGTAGAAAGCCATGAGATCTTACACCCTCAACAATCTGGCTTTAGATCTGCGCACAGCACTGAAACCGCCATGCTGGATTTACAGTCCAAAATGCTGGACATTATGGATCAGGGAAAGGCTGGTCTACTAATATTGTTAGATCTGAGTGCCGCCTTCGACCTGCTTGACCACCAGCTCTTGCAACAAGCACTGGAGAAGGTCGCAAATTGTTCCAAGGAATCTATAAGCTGGTTAACATCCTTTTTAGAAAACAGAATATCCAGAGTACACTGGGGTGACAAATTCTCCTCCGAATTTAACATCTTTTGCGGGGTTCCACAAGGAGCTAGTCTATCCCCTTTACTTTTCAATCTGTATATCCGGCTTCTATGTGAGCTAATACAACAACTCCAGATATTCTTCACCAACTATGCTGATGATACTCAGCTGGTCCTGGAACTGACTGGGGATTACGCTAAAGATAGTAAGACTCTAAATACACTCTATGGTAGCATCGAAGACTGGATGGACAATAACTGGATGTGCCTGAACGCAAACAAAACCGAATTAATGGTATTCGGTTCTACTCAGGCACGTGCCAAACTCTCAGCGGAATATCAGGCTTTCTAAATCAAAGAGACCCTTATCCCTGTGACAGATAAGGTTAAAACTTTAGGCATGACGGTGGAAGCATCTCTCAATTCCGATGCCCAGGCGACCTATGTTAGTAAAAATTGCAACTACTACATCCGGCTACTTTAAGCCATCAGACCACTATTGAGTGAAAAAAACAGCGCCACAATTGCAAGAGTGACCGTCATGTCACGTCTAGACTATGGTAATGCTCTCCTGGTAGGAGCTAGTAAGCATAACATCCAAAAATTCCAACTAGTCCAGAATAACGCGATCAGAATGGTCAAAATGAAATCAAGAAGTGAACATATAAGTGAAGCTAGACCAGACCTTCACTGGATGAGAATAGAAGAACGTATTCAATTCAAGTCTATGTGCCTTACTCACAAGTGCTTATATGGCAAAGCACCTGACTACATGAAGTCCAAACTCACGTTTTACCATCCTCGTAGGGCATTAAGATCAGAGGCAAATGGATTGATAACGCCCCTGAAATTCAAGAAAGAACTTGGTTTGGGCAGAGCTTTCCCGAACCGAGCAGCCTCCAACTGGAACAAATTACCTAAGACCCTTAGGTTGGAGTCCAACCTTCTGGTCTTTCGCAAAAAACTCAAAACAGAGCTCTTCAAGTAATCCCTCGACTAGGCCACTCTGAACTATCTAACCGGTATAAATCCGTCTGCCGTCCCGTCGCCTCTTCTGGCTCTATCTTGAGCATGTACATGTCTTTTTGTAAGCGCCCGATGCCTGTGGGCAGTCAGCGCTATATAAATATATAAAATAAATAAATAAAAAAAATAATAGTTCACAATTTCTTATTCTTTTAGAGATTCATGAAGTGTTGACTTCACGCATCATATATATTCTTCAGTTCAAATTTAGCAAATCATTTTCAACCAGTGTTGCTTTCACACTTTGTAACAAATAAATCCTCTTAATTTCAGGAAATTGGCTTGGATTGCTATATTGGTTACCATGTACTTATAGCTCATAATTTCTAACTCTCTTACCAGTCTTTAGCTTCTCCTCCAACACGTGTTTTCCCATTGTTATTTACAATGGCTCTTCAGGAGATGAAACATTTTCTAATAAAAAAACAGAAAGAAAAAAGCATACTAAGTGTATTTTCTTTGCCTTGTAATTGTACTCATATTATTAAACATTTTCTATGTGCAAATAGCAAAAAAACATTTTTAAATAGCAAAAAAAAATTCTTTGACTCACCCTGTTTGCTTTATGTGTTAGATGTCCACATAGATGGTAATGACTAAATTTAGTGTCCTGTTCTTCTTTGTAAGAATAGGTTTTCAATGTTAACCTAGTGTGCAGGTTTTCTATGAATTGCTAAGGGAAGAGAAAAATAGTGGTGTTTATTATTCCTGTGTAACAAGTGCATTTAGATGTTAAAGGGAGAATTATGGTGGATGGCTTGGGAGAAAGCATAGTGCTATTATATATTTTGAAAACAGAGTTTTTCTTACCTTCCGGTTCTTAAAGTTCAAAATAACGCCATGGTAAGCTTGCCAAATGGTCGCCTGAACGAGTGGTTCATATCGTTCTCTTTGAGCGTGCTATTTATGCAAAGAAACGAAGCGTGATGACGTCATCGCGCCGCGCTCACGTGATCTAGCGCGGCGTGATGACGTCTTCACGTGATGCCGCGTAGGTGTCGGCCATTTTGAAAATAGGAAAAAGAATACAATGCTGCTTCTTGGCGATGAAGCATTTTTTGATAACAAATGCTGATAATAATTCCTACTAGTCATTAAGTAGGTTTTTGAAAAGGATATTTACTAATTGTGGAGAACATTCCAAAGTCACATTTATTGATCGTGACAATGAAAATAATAGCGTAAGATTTCATGGTGGCCAATTTTAGCATTGTAGGGGTATAGGACTTTGTAGAAGTATAGCAAGTAATTTTAAGGTATAAAGGGTCTGGAATTTACTAATTTTCATAATTTTAATAATATTAGTGCCTTTAAGCATTGAAAATTAATAACAATTTCTAATTGGTATGCTTCTCAATTTTTTAGCTGTGATTACTCTAGAAATCCAGTGCTTAAACCTGTGTAGTTACTGTAATTCTCTATCTAATAGTTCTAAATGGCATTATGTTAATGCAACCCTATTACAGTTCTGTTAAAATATCTATCTAATAATTCTAAATAGCATTTTGTTAATATAATGTCATGATCACTGCTTCCAAGGAGCTAGGACCAGCCCAACGTCCTTGGAAGCAGGCCCCTAACCTTCATCCTAGGCACCAGCCGGTCCCCACTGGGACCTTTTGGACCTTGTCTTGGCGCCGGTGGCACCAGGCTCATCAAAGTCACTGGTCCCGGCACTGGAAGCGCCGGGCTCATAATTTGTATGAAGATGCTTGGGTGGACTTACCTGCAGCAGACCATGCTGCTTACTTACCAGCCACATAGGAATCCTCTGTGAGCCGGGACTACTTTCTTACCTGGGTGGGGCAAGCTCCACTCCCTGGATACAACACTGGAACTCTTCTGGAACAGGAACTCTTTTCTTACTTAGGCGAGGCCGTGGAGGAAGACACCTCATCACTCCAAGGCTATTTAAACCACACCCGATTGATGAAACGTGCTTCGCGTTACTCTGCATCTGCAGCAGAACGCTCACCGTGTCTGTTCCAGTTTTCTTCTTTCCGATCCTGAACCTGCAAGAACAAACGCTTACCATTCCTGTATCCAGCCTTCAGTAGCACCTGCAAAGACAAGAAACAACAGGTTAGCACGGCGACCTTCACGCGCAGCGCTTTCCTCACCTGATCCATCGGCGGCTACCATCTCTTCACGCTGCTCCTCCGCCTGTGAAGACAAAAGCATAGTTATTCCCGTGTGGAATTACTCACCGGCACTCCGGGAATTCCGGTTTTCTTCAACGCTGCAATCCTGCACCTGAAAGACAAAAGAAGAGACATTAGACAGGTATTTTACTTACGCGCCATCGCGCCCGCCACAATAGGGCACCTGCAAATACTCCGGCGTTTCCAACGTCTCTTCAACACCCGAACTCACAAATGCAAGGGAAAAGAGACAGTTAGAGAGCTTTTGAAAAGCAGGCAACCGGCATTTACTTACGCATTTCCAAGCGTGTCATTCCAAGACTCTGGCTCGAACTTCGGCTTTCTTCACACCATCTTCTACCTCAAGAGCCCTGCAAGACAAATAGAAAACGCATTATACAGAGCCCTGTTCCACATTAACGTGCCCACGCACCTAAAGACTGTAAGGACTTAAAAGGTGTCCGGAAACTCACCGTTCGTGCAGTTAACGACGGTAGCAATCCTCTGATGTCAAGAGGCCTACTTTTCACCCAGTGAAGGAACTGGCAACGGCACCCTGCACCAGACGCAGATGGAGAGTCCAGCATTCACCTATCTAAGGTGAGCACGTTCACCTTGGGGCTCCACGGAAAAGCGAGGAAGGGAAAGGGAGAGAGATACCCGACAACCCCAGATCATTAACCCCATATTCTTTCACCTGCAGATATCTCACTCTTCGAGTTAGACACACAGTGCGAAGAGGCTCAGCCCCGGAAGACAATCGAGTCCTGCACTTCACATTTCGAGTCACAGACACCATCCTGCCAAGACCGGCGCCTCCGTGGGAATCAGGTGAGCGTTACATATAACCCTTATACAGTTATGTAAGTAAACAAAATTTATAACCAATAAAACATCTCTGTGTCACAATTTAGACCTCCCACACATGTGTCCATGATGCAGATCCATCTGCTTTCTTGTTTTCGTAATATTTCTTCCTTGTTTCCTCCTCTTGGTGGTAGCACTATTTTTTCCAGGCCAAATATTTTTAGTTTCGTTAAGTCAAATATTGGGTGGTTTGTAGCAATATGAACAAAGATGGGGGATTGAAGGTCTTTGTTGCGGATGGCTCGCAAATGTTCAAAGATTCTCACCTTTAATTTTCTAATCGTGCTCCCAATATATAGTTTTCCACACAAACATTCAATACCATATATCTCAAATGTTGAGTTGCAATTGATCATTCGTTCAATTTGTTTTGTCTTACCATTTGGAAGAAGGTTTTTTTTTCCTTGGTGTAGGAATGGGCATAGTTTGCAATGTCCGCATTTGTAGGTACCTTTGATATTTGTTTGAAAAAACATTTTTCTCTCATATGCTATTGGACTCAAGAAACTTTGACTAACTAAATTTCTGATAGTTGGAGCTCTCCGAAAACAGATGCTTGGAAAATTGGCCAAATGTTGTTGCAGACTTTGGTCGGTAAGAAGTATATTCCAATGATTTGTTAATATACGTTTAATTTTTTTGGCTTCTGTGCTGTAAATCGTGATGAATTGAGTTTTTGGTTTTGAGGTGCCTGTTTTTGGTTTATCTATGAGTAGGGAATCTCTTGTGACTTGTTCTGCTTTGTTAATGGTGGTTTTGATAATCTTTGGTCCATAACCTCTTTGTCTGAATTTCTGATACGTAGATTTGAGATTGTTTTGAAAGGTGAGCGATGTACTACAGTTTCTTTTGATTCTTAGGATCTCCCCATATGGGATATTATTGATGGTATGTTTGGGATGATGAGATGTGGCAAAAAGGAGACTGTTTCCCACCGATGGTTTTGTGAATAATTTTGTTTGAATTTGAGCATTTTCCACAAATAGTTCTAAGTCCAAGAACTCAATGTTAGTTGCACTGACTGTTTTAGTGAAAGATAAATTATAAGAGTTATTGTTGAGATGAATAAAGAAAGTTTCCAAATCTAAACTGTTGCATTCCCAGATGATTAATATATCGTCTATGAAACAACCCCAAAATGTTATATTGCTGTGAAAAAGTGGATGTATCCACGCATGTTTTATTTTTAAAAAAACACAAATAAATTAGCATATGATGGGGCAAATTTAGGCCCCATAGAAGTACCTTGAAGTTGCTTGTAAGTATTGTTGTCAAAAATAAAAATGTTGTTATGAAGACAGAAGTGCAGCATTTCAATAATCATTGTATTTTGCTCAAGATAGGAAACAGATCTTGTTTTGAGAACGAACATTGTACTTTCCAGACCTTTATCATGCTGTATACTTGTATAGAGCTGAACAACGTCTAAGGTTACAAAAAGATAGTTTGGTTCCCATGGAATAAGATTGATGTGCTGAATAATATGCTTGGAATCCTTTACGAATGAGGCTAGGCTTGCTGCCAATGGTTGTAGATGAGAGTCGATGTATTTGGGAAGTATTGGTCGAAGTGGTGGAAAGTCCTGGTATGTTTTATGGACCTTAGGTAAAAAGTATATTGTTGCCATGATAGAATTTTTGCAAGTTAAATCATGATATTCCTTGTCGCTAAGGAGGTCTTGTTCATGCCATAACTTTAGTTTTGAGTTCCACATTATTTCTAGATCCTGTATGGGATTGTTGATTAATTTATCATAACATCCTGGTGTGTTCAAATGTTTGGAACCTTCATTTATGTAATCCGTTCTGTTAAATAGAACTATTTTTCCTCCTTTGTCTGCAGCCTTTGTTACCACTGTTTTATCCGATTTTAATTCTTTTAGTGCCAATTTTTCATCTTTAGTTAAATTGTGTGTAAATTTAGTGCAATTGTTGCTCAAATAATTTTTCCATAGATTGCCACTGACTACCTTATGAAAAATATCTATCACATTCTCTGATGAGAGAACTGGTATGAAAGTTGATTTGGGTTTTAGGCTGGTTTCTTCAGTCAAATATGTCGATATACGTTGTTCTTCCAAAAACATTTCCTTAGTGTAGTACTGATCTTCTTCTAAATTGAGTAGATCCACTGTATCTTCGACCATTTTATCAGAAAGTTCTGATGGAAATAGTGTTTGAAGTTCCTATTTTTTGCTTGGCATTTCCTCAAAATGTTTTTTTTAGTTTCAATTTCCTACAGAATCTGTAAAGGTCCAATTGTGTCTGGAAATAGTCTCCTTTGTTGGTAGGACTAAATGATAGCCCTTTGCTGAGAGCTGAAGTCAGAGACGGTGCGACTTCATAATCTGAAAGATTAATGATGAGATTTATCTCCTCTTCCCTTGTCTTTGAGCTCTTGTCTCTACTCCTTGGTTTTCTTCTCCGTGTTTTACTTCCACCTCTTTTGCCTCTATAACGTTTTGGTGAGAGGTATTTTTAGGTTTTAATTGTGCACCTCGATATATTGGATTGGTTGTTCTTGAACTTTTTCTGTGTCTCAGAACTTCCTCTAAAAAAGGACAAACTTGTCTTTTGGGAGATGGTTTATTAGTTTCAGATGTTGACTCAGCAGTAGAAGTTTTTGTAGCTGGAGCAAGTTCCATAACAAGTATTTCTTTGTCACTGGATGATTCAATATCTGAAGAGGATGGTGTTGAAAGATTGCTTGCTGCTGTAGGAATTTTACTTTTTACGGGGTTTTGTTTCGTACCGACATCATATTTTCTTTGAAATGTAAAGTTCCTGTTGTTGATATAATCATCCTCATCCCTAATAAAGGTTCTTTGTTTTTTTTAATTTAAGTTCTCTTTCATAGTTTCCCAGAAAGTCATCTAGGATTTGGTAATTCTTGAAGGTTATCTCTGGACATTCCAAATCTTTAATCGCTTCTTTGGTATCTTCAATGTCTTTCATAATTGTTTCATGTGTCATTGCTGCTTGATTTATCAATCTTATCATCATTTCCTTTGATGTATTGTTTAATAACTCTACCCAGTCATTTAGTGCTGTTATATCATCCTCTTCAAATGATGGGGAAAATACAAATACGGAGACCCCTAGGAACTCTATTGACCTCTTAATACATTTTAAGGGTTTTGATCTCCCACCATTTATTTAATTCCTGTTTACTTAGATTTTCCAATTGCTCAAATAAATATCTTAAAGAATGATGATTTTTTTGTGTTGAAGCGGAGGGGCCAGTTTGGCGATGTCTAAGAAAAAGTTCATTGGCTTGTGCTCTTTGATTAAACGCTTCTTCCATGATGTATTGCTAGATACAATTTTGTGTCAGCCTGGGGGTAATGTAGAGTAATTCCCGAAAAAATAAAAGATCACAGCCAACAAAACACTCCCTTGGCGACACTTTGAAAACTTCTGAATATAGAACTATTTTTCGATGACTGTTGTCGTCAGCACGAGTAAATACCAATGGCTCTGTGGCTGCTACACAGAATCACTATGACTAATACTTAATAATTAGGAAAAGCTTACTCAAATGCGAGAACCTCTTATAATGAAATGAACAGGTGAGTCTGAATTTTGAATTGTATTTTATCAATCTTCTTTATTTGCCAACTTATATACGGTTCTTTTTCGAGGTTCATGAAGTGTTGACTTCACACATCATATGTATTCGTCAGTTCAAATTTAGCAAATCATTTTCAACCGGTGTTGCTTTTACACTTTGTGACAAATAAATCCTCTTAATTTCAGGAAATTGACTTAGATTGCTGTATTGGTTACCATGTACTTTATAGCTCACAATTTCTTATTCTTTTAGAGATTCATGAAGTGTTGACTTCACACTATATATTGGGAGCATGATTAGAAAATTAAAGGTGAGAATTTTTGAACATTTGCGAGCCATCCGCAACAAAGACCTTCGATCCCCCATCTTTGTTCATATTGCTACAAACCACCCAATATCTGACTTAACAAAACTAAAAATATTTGGCAAGTGCAGTGGGCGAATTTGATATCAGGGCTGGGTTTCCTAGTAAACGAAGAAAAATATGCTCAAACACCAAGCAAGAGAACAGAGTTTTTAGGCTTTACAATAGACACCCGAAAAGCAACCTTGGTACTACCCGCTCCCAAGATGAGAGCAATAAAGAAGGATCTAAGAGTAGCTCTCGGGAATCCGGTTATATCGCTTCACAATTTAGCCATAGTAGTGGGCCTACTCGCGGCATCTATCCAAGCTTTCTTTCCTGGCCCTCTTCACTATGGAGCCCTTCAGAGGTTGCTGAAAATCAAATATCTCCAAAAAGATTTTAGATATTATCAGTTGGTACCACTAGACAAGGACAGCAAGGCAGAACTACGCTGGTGGCTTCACAATAAGGAAGCGTGGAACACCATTTTCAGAGATGTTCCAGAACTCATCGTAGAGTCTGATGCCAGCAGGTCAGGCTGGGGCACCAGGTGTGGTCAGACAGAGACAGGTGGAAAATGGTCGCAAGAAGAACTCTAGCTTCATATCAACTGCCTGGAGCTTCTGGGAGGCTCTTTTGCAGTGAAAGCGTTTGCCAAAGGAAAGGCGCATTGCTGTATACTTCTGTGGATGGACAACATCTCTGCAGGAAGGTGCATAAACCAGCTAGGAGGAACGAAAGATGTTAGCACAGTTAGCAAAGGACTTCTGGCATTTCTGTCTGGAAAAAAAGATCTCAGTCACAGCGGATTATCTGCCGGGAGCGCAGAACTGACTCGAGTGACTGAAAGCTTCACAGATCTTCTTTTACAGAGGTTACAAGTGTGGGGTCCATTCCATACGGATCTTTTCGCCCAAGAATATCCAGCTGACGAAGTACTTCCGTGGAGACTAGATCCAGAGGCCCTGGGGACAGACGCCTTTCTACACAGTTGGGAGGGTCAGATCCATTATGTGTTTCTCCCATTCGCAATGCTGGCGAGGGTACTAGTAAAAATGCACATGGACAAAGCAGAATCAGTGATAGTGAAACCAGAATGGAGATCGCAGGCCTCGTTTCCAGTTCTGATGGAACTTTCTTTGGATTTCCCCCGGAGGATTCCGCAGAGGGTGGATCTCCTACCAGATCCATCGGGAGCTCAGCACCCGCTACTGCAGGGTCAGACAATAATGTTATTGGCATGCAGAGTTTCAGGCACAGATGGTGTTTGCCATGGCGCTCAGAGGAAGCTATAGAGCACATCAGAGTATCATGGGCACCCTCCACGAGGTTATAGCTATAGTTCCATTTGGCAAGCCTAGGAGTTAGTTATGAGCACCAGTAGGAGAGCACCCAGCAGTAGCCAAATTATTAAAAGGAGTTAAACTGAGCAGACCATCTCAGCCAAGATATTCTTCCTTGTAGGGTGTGAAGAGAGTACTAAATTTGTTAGAACAATGACTGAAGAAAGATCTAGTATTGGGGCAATTGTTGACTATAGAGCATGTGCCTCTCTGCCTTCCTCAGAAGAAATGGAATTATAAAATCAAAAAGGATACATTTGAAACTGCACTTTACATTCTCCTGGAATGCAGCTGTCACAAAGAATAGTTAGTTTTGCTACACTATTAGGGGACAGATAAGGCATTAGCTTGCACAATTAGTGCATTTTTAAATAGCATAGACTAGTTGACAGGGAGGCATGTACCCAAGATAGGAGCTCACAGCACAAGTAGGGCAAGATGACTGTAGGTATGATCAGGTTGCAGCTATCCATAGATAGATGGATCATGTGCCAGGTATGCACCAGGACTCGGTAGAACACAAAATAAATGCAGAGCAAATGTGTCCTACAGAGGAAAATAATGTGACAAGCAGGTGCCATTTTATATTGCACCAGCACAGCAGAAAGTGAGCTCTGCAGCTTTAAGGAAAAAGTTCCAGTGTAGCACTCTTGAACAAACCATTTAATTCAGAAAAATGCTCTGGACAGCTAGATGGTAGCTGTCTCAAAGGAATGTCATAACCCAAGGCTTCGTAGGGGAGGGTTACATGGTAGAACAAGACACCATTGTGTGCTTTCAGCTGTCAAGGTAAATTAAATTGTGATAACACAGCAGACCTGTTCAAGTCTATGGGACATACTGTATTACAAAAAAATAGGGAGGCCCCTGTGGGCAAGTGTGGATGGGGGCAACATACAATAATCAACAAAAGAGATGATCATGCTGCTAACAACACTGTGTTGTGTACATTAATAATTATTTATGACAATTCTTTTGTGCGCAAAGGTCACAGAGAGTATCTCAAATTAGAATTAATTTTAATGTTGAAAAATGAAACATACATATTTGCACTGAGTACTGTTGAAGAACAAAACTTAAAACCAATGTTTTAGAGGAATACATATATTACAATGACATAGATCGAAGGACAAAGCAGGAATTTGAAACAAAATCATAATAGTCATACATAGGTTAATAACAATTCATTATTGGGAACTACTACAAGCTATACTGAATTGATTATTTCACTTTTGAGATACTCTCTGTGACCTTTGTGCACGAAAGAATTGCCATAAATAATTATTAATGTACACAACACATGGAGTTGTTAGCAGCGTGGCCATCTCTTTTGTTGATTATGGGACATACTGAACATCCCAGGAAGTTCGACGAACAGACTCGTGAATGAACAAAAGCAGCTATCGAAGATAACACGCAGTGCGAGTAACTACCTAAATGAATGTAATGGACACAGAGAAGAGACAATGTTAAAACATGAGGAAACAGTGCTACGAGACAAAATGGAAGCATCCGACCTGTTAAACATGTGTAAATAGGCTTGAAACGCAAGATGCTAAGAAATCGATACTGCTTGCAATGCTTAGTAGAAGATAGAGCGGCAAGCGCCAACCATATATCTACCTCAATAAGGCACATTATACAAGTGCAACTCCATTTTGTAAAAGCAGAAATGTACCCAGGCTGCCAGAGGCCTGACAGGCCAAGTTTCGTAACCCAGCCAAAGGCAAGAGAAGGAGCGGAATCGAAACTCAACAAAGAGCGGCTCATGCCTAGGCAATCGAGGTCAACCAGAGAAAGGGAGGAGAGCGTCAGCTAACAAGACTCAAACTTCAGAGCATACCAGCCTGCCTCATGAAGGTCAAGATAAGGGGGGCCCGTGCAGGTGGCAAGGCTGAAGCAGAATTAAATGCACTAAAAGCTGGAAACTGAAGCAGATTCATGGTGAACTAACACGTGACCAGCCAGGTGCGAAGAAGTACCATCGCCTGATGTCATCCAGGACCCGAGGATGCCATAACTTTTCCGGATAAGAGACTACAGTTTCGAGGCCATCCTTAGCCAACTAATTGACACATCGGCCTAAAACACTGATTGGTGGAAGGGAGGCAGGGTGAAACTTGGGACACCAGGCACTGGGGTGTCCATTCTGCATGCTGCTAATTAAAAGTAGAAATGTATGACTAGGAGTGTAACCTGTCCAATCACAATGGACCAAGTTATCTGGAGTCCTATAGATACTATAACCAATAAGACGTTGTAGTTGTAGAGACGTCCATCACGTGTGATGTAGAGGGATGGCCGTAGACGCCCACCCAATAAGAGTTATCCAATCCGCATGCCCTATTATCATATACAGATATATCACCTATACTTAAGTTACCTTTCCTATACCAATTACATTGCATGATGATTTTTTATAGAATTAGACGTCAGTGATGACGAGTTTTGCCTATAACAATGACTGTTCGACTGAAGTTCGAGGAAGTCAGAGCGAGACAGGTGATCGCAATGCTGCTGATTTCCATTTGTTTCTCTGTTTGATGTACTTGTCATTAAACAGACTTCCCTTTGCCAATTTACTGAGTCCTCATTATTGAGTCGTGTTGGAGTAAGTGAATCCTGCACCGCCTGACCTCACATGGTGCAGCTATCTTGTCTTACAAGTTCTAGAGGGTGAGCGCTGACCTATGGGCCCGTCAGTGATTTCCTCTCCTACTGAACACTTGGTAGCGTGAGGACGGTTTCAGCCATTAATTATTGATTATTAATACTAAGACACCTTTAGACCGACGGCACGAAGTAACTCTAGGCCTTTGGCAAGATCACAAGTCCTTTCGCCATTCCGGCTGAGCAGACTGAGAAGCTCCCCGTGGACAATGATAGAGTAAAATTTCAAAAATCTGCAGTGGGTCTGAAGGAACCCACCTTTCCAAGCATAACCCTTCTCATACCCACGGGCAGCAGATCGGATGAAAACCTTAAAAGCTGGAAGAGGAAGGGGCGGTGATCCTGAAGTTCCAGAGAGGAAAAGATGCGATTGGTGAGTGAAACAATTAACTTGTTACTTTGGAAAATGTCTTGTAGGCATTAAAGCAAGTAGGGGAAAGGTAACAGAGGGCGGCGGAGAAAAAATAAAGTAGTTAGAAGTAGAGAAGACTGTATATATATAGGGGGTTAATGACTCGAGCATAAGAAATAAAGAGTGGATACCGGGGGGACACCTGAGATAAAACGTAAGGATTACCAGGGGGGCACCTGAGATAAAACGTAAGGATTACCGGGGGGTACCTGAGATAAAAACGTAAGGATTCGCCTTATTCCTGCGCTTTAAAACAGCGGTCAGAAAAAACGTGAACTCATAGCCCACAGAGGGGAACGATTAGGCTACGGTGACGATTAAAGACGGCATCAAAGGGGTTTGTTTACACCCCATGTCGGGGTATTGATTAAAAGGCAGGTATACGTGTGTCCAGCTGGTGTTCGTCTAGTCTGTCAAGTGTCTGTCATATATGTCTTGTTGTATGTGAAATGTAAAATAATTGTATTAATGATGGTTTGAAATGCATTTTGCTTTACGCGATTCTGTAACTAAGAGGGAATCGCCATTGAATTGTTGGGTTTTGAGTAAATTGTTGGTATAAATTTTGGCGGGAAAAGATTGGATTGGAGCTTGCGTATGTGGTGCTCGCTCATACTATTGGAAGGTTAAAGAACTGTATAAATACTGTTAGTGACGAAATAAAAAATGGAGGAAGTTACCCCCTTGCACATTTGTGCAAACAGCTGCCAAGCATGCACCAAAACTATAGAAATACAGCACGGAGTGGGTTAAGGGTACCGCCAATAAGATGTTTATGCCTTGGCCCCAGAACGGGTCACTTTCTCAGGCTGTTTTACAGCATATGACGACCTTCCTACACGACACATATACAGGCAAGAAGTTAGAGAAACGTCTTGCTGTTCTAGAATTGTGGAAGATGTTTGAAGAAACGAAGGTGGAAGAACCACCCACAGACTGGATACTAAATGTATGTACGGATGGGGGTGAGATGCGTACTGCGCCACCAGCCCCGCCTGAGCCAGTGATTGAAGGAAGTAAGTCAGAGGGTATTTAGCCACTAAGAGAACTTAAGGCAGCCATGGGGTATAGCAACCCCGCATATGAGTCACCTACGTACAATAGTGATGATAATAAGGGAAAAGAACAGGAAAACAATATCGTCTCTGCGGTCTCAAGGGACAAAGAGAGATGAGAAGATGAAGGGAAAGATTGGGCACAGAGTTGTGCACCTCCAGATAAAGAGAAAGAGGGAAATAAACGTAAAGGAAATGAAGGTAGAGGTGATGAGATGGCATTCGCGAAAGATGAATGGATGGGAGGTCAGATATTACTGAAGTTGGATGGAAAAGGAAGTGATGATTTGAGTCCAAGTGAGAGGTCTGATGAGACGCAAAGGAGAGAGAGAAAGGGATGGAAGTAAGGGATGAAAGGACAAGAAAGAAAGAAAGGCTAAGGCGAGAACAACTATATTGTGAAGAGCAAGGAATACCGCTCAGTCGCAAACAATACACAGCCTATAAAAAGTACAGGCAGAACATGCTAAAGTTAGAGGAAGAAAGGAGAGTGCACGAAAGGAAGGTAAAAAAGCCAGAAGATGAGGAAAGTAGAAGGGCAAAGGAATGTAGAAATGAACTGATGAGGGAAGTAGATAAGGCTAGAGAAGAAGCGAAAGGAAATAGACAAGGAAATGGAACGTAAGCGCAGACATAGGGCACAGGATCTTGAATATTTGGAGCAGGAAGTGATTAAACCCTATCCTACAGTAGAATGGGAAGACATAGAAGAATTCTTTCCTGCAAGCGATGCGGTACCAGGTACAAGCGGGACAAACATTGAAGATGACTTCGACACCAGAAGCATCGGGGAAACGATCGATAAAATATACGATGAGATGGGGCTAGAGCAGATATCTGATGGAGGAGGGGAAAATGAGCGCTTAGAGAGCACTCAGCTATATGACACTGAGGATGTCACCCTAAGTAGTGGGAGCAGGGGACTGTCCCTAGACAGGCTGGAGATTGAGCAGAACGAAAAAGATGCAAGGAGTTGTGTAAACTGGGAGTATTCAGGATCTGACTCCGGTGGGGAAGCGGAGGAAAGAAGGGAGATGGTGCGAAAAAAGGCTCCCAGGGGACAGAGAGGTACGATGGTCAGACGCTAGCGGGTCCACAAGTAGGGCACCGAAATCTGCTGGACAGTCCAGCCGACATGAAGAAACACCCCACGGTCAGAGGGGGCGTCACCACCTACCTAGGCAGAAAGATTAAGGGCATTGCCAGGAAGACGGCAAGGCAGGAATGCCACCCTGGCGATAGACCGGAGAGCTGTGGGGAAAGAGAAGGAGGACTGTGCATTCCAATTCCCGTTGCTAGAAAAGGGGGGAGCAAGACCACAATATATTCCATGGCCACACATGGACCGAGAGAACCTTAAAAATAAGCTTTCAATGCTGACATCGGGAGCCGGAAAGTGGATACATGAGTTAGAGAATATGATGGGGGGTGTCACCTTAGCTATAGGGGACATTAAGGGCCTCCTAATTGCCATACTTGGTGAAAGAGCAGATGATGTATGGAAATTGGCAGGCTATCCTAGGGTAATCCTAACTAACACCTCCCATGACGGAGCGCCATTTAATAACTGTAGGGCAGCAGTGTGGAAAGTGCTGCGAACGCTATATTCAGACACTTCTGATATGGGGGCTATAATGACTCGGAAAATGAAAGAGTCAGAGGACCCATTGATTTATATCCAGAATTTTCAAGACGCGTGGGTGCTCGAAACGCATGAGTCTTGGACGAAATCTATCCCTGTATTCTACCACATATTATGCCAGGGGTTACCTGAACCGGTGCAGAAGCAGCTCAGAAAATTGGTAGGAGTAGAAGCAAAACCATGGGCCGAAATACAGTTGACAATTGCACACTACTGTAGACTGTTGCAGGAAAAGAACCAGAAAAAGGAGGCAACTCGTAAGGGTGAGAAGGCAAAGCTGGTGCAAAAGAAGCTCTCGAAGTATGCGCTCGAGGGAGCCATGCTCACCAGCCCAGCCGAACCAAGCGCACAACAAGCGACCAACCCATCGCAGAATAATCGGGGTAATGCAGGATTTTACCCAAGAGGAAGGGGTTTTGGAGGAAGAGGATGGCAGAGTAATCAAGGAGGGTTTCGAGGTAACCAGGGAGGCTTTCAGAATAATCAAAATGGCTTTCAGAATGCGCAGATGGGCGGTCCAGCTATGCCAGATGGACAGATGGCCAGATCACCGCCAGTGTGTTGGCTGTGTGGAATGACAAGACACATGGCACGCATGTGCAAAAGCCAAGGCATGTGGCAAAATAGCCAAGGGATGGGGGCAGGCATGGTGAATCAGCCTGCCGTCCCGCAACAGGGCGGTGCACAAAATTACACCATACAGCATCAGACATCAGGCGTGCAGCAAGGTGCACAGCAAGTGGTTCAACCACCAAACATGGGGAACTTGCCACAGGGACAATCCCAGCAGGCACCACTGCAAATGTCACAGGGCACTAGCTCCGGAGGGGGAGTCAACCCTGGGGCTGGGGGAAATCAACAAGTATACAGTGGGCTGAACTTATATATGAAATAGTACAGCTCACGGGGGACTCTGATTTGCTCTATCCTATCGGTGACACCAGACCCTAACAGGGAACCAAGGGTGAATGTCACCATAGGGGGTAAAGAATATTACTTTATAGTTGACACGGGTGCAACACGCTCATGCATATGAGAGGGCAAATTTTACTTGTCCGGCGAGGCTATAGATACTCAGAGTTTCACTGGAGCTCATAGTAGAGTTTCCTTTACAGACGCACTCCCAGTCTCAGTGGGAGAGCGTGAAATGAATGTACCCCTATTATATTCGCGTCAGACCCCAGTAAATATTCTGGGCCGAGACCTGATGACTAAATTGAACATGACCATCTCGTTTACCGAGAATGGTATAGTGTGCTCCACTCCAGGAATGCATTATTCAAACGTGTGCGAAATGATCAGAGCATACTCAGGACGTATAGCCATGAGAGCTGTACCGTTAGAGCCAGAAGTCTTTGCGTATGGCGTGCGGGTGCTTATGACGGGACTACCAGGCCTCGCAGACAAAACTATGAGAACCCTCGATGAGTTTCTGTTCAGACCAAGAATACCCATGCACGAAGAGGAGGGACAAGTATTTCCCTTAATGATACAATCTGACGCAGTGTGAGGGAAAGTGGTATTGGTCGAAGGATATGATGACGAAGGCAGACAATGGTGTGCGATTATCGCCATCGAAGAAGGGTATCGAGTGACTGACGTCACCGATGACGATCTGTTCGAAGAGCACCCTGACCTAAAGGAGACAAGAGTGGAAATAAGTCTCAAATTTTGGGTCAAAATGATCAAACGGGAGGTGCCACAGTCAATGATGTTGGCGCTGGTACGTCCAGAATACTTTGATGACGACATGGCCCAAGTTCCTGCCGCAGTATGTACTACAGGGCCCTATGACGTAGGTCTCCTGAAGGGGGAAGGTGAAGTGAAAATTAAACTGAAACCAGGAGCAATTTTACCACGAGCGCGACAGTATCCCATGTCCAGAGAAGCGGATAAAGGGATTGCAAAGACAATCTCCGCCATGATGGAGCAGGGCATCTTAGTGACGTCAGAATCACCTTGCAATACAGTGATTTACCCTGTCAAAAAATCAAAGGGAGGGTCTTGGCGTTTAATCCAAGATTTACGAGCATTAAACGATATAGTTGAAGCCGAGTTCCTCTGGTCCCTAATCCATCCACAATTCTGTGTAACATACCCACTGAGGCAAAATATTTTACGGTGATCGATTTGAAAAACGCGTTTTTCTCAATTCCACTGCACTGTGACTCACAAGACCTGACGTCATTCACTTTCAGACAAATGCGCCTGAAAAGTACAAGGTTGCCACAGGGGTATTGCGAGTCCCCGTCTATTTTCAACAGAGTCCTGCAAATGGACCTAAGCAATATTGCGGTGGACAGTGTTGTTTTGCAGTATGTAGATGACATTCTGATCTGCAGCACCACTGAAGAGCAATGCAGGTGTGACTCTGTCCAGCTATTGACTATACTGGCTGAGAAGGAATACAAAGTTGATAAGGAAAAGTTGCAGTACTGTCAACAGGAGGTGTTGTACATAGGGCAACTGATCTGTCATGAGAGGAAAAAGGTAACCCCAGAAAGGGCTGAAGCCATCATGAACACGACCAAGCCGCGCGCGATAAATCAAATGCAGAGCTTCTTAGGCCTGTGCAATTATGTCAGAGCATGGGTCTTTGACTACAGCTCGTATATCAAGCCCTTGCTTCAGGCTTTGAAGAAAGCCCAGGCAACAAAAGGAGAAATTGAATGAACTGAGGCAATGGAGAAAGGGTTTGCAGAACTTAAAGGGGCAATTTGTAAGGCCCCAGTTCTCGGGATTCCTAATTATGCAGAGGAGTTCTACCTGTTCTCACACTCTGATGGTAATTTTATGACGTCAGTGCTTGCGCAGCGAACCTCGCTGGGGTACAAACCCCTAACATATTACAGCGGGAGTCTGGACCCGGTTATGAAGGGCCACTTCCCATGCGAACAAAATCTAGCTGCTGCCGCATTCGCTATCGAAAAGGCGTCATCCATTGTGATGGGGTGCTCCATGACATTGTATGTTGAGCATTCGCTGTTCGTCATACTAGAGAAGCCAAAAGGCACACTGACATCTCAGAGAGCATCCACCTATGAGGTGATTATTTCTAACCCTTCGATCAAAATAGTTCGATGTAAAACTGTGAACCCTGCTACATTCATAGCTGAACCAGTCGCAGAAGGAGAACCTATACATGACTGTGCGAATTATGAGGAATTCTATGATGAAATCCCCAGGGTAAAGAAAAAATGCCCTGGCAGGTGGCGAAATCGTGTTCATTGACGGTTCTTCAAGAATCGACCAAGAAGACGGACAAAGGTATACAGGCGTGGCCGTGGTAAAACACCTAGCAAATGGAGAGCTTCGAGTACTCGTCAGTGCGCGAATACCCTCTCACTATTCTGCGCAAGCTGCAGAACTGCTGGCACTGATACTCACCATTGAGAATCATGCAGACCAGGAAGTAACTGTGTACAGTGACTCAGCCTATGTGACATCCACATTACATGCAGGTCTTGCATGCTGGAAAAGGAGGGGCTACCTCCGAGCAGACAGCATGCCAGTGCAACATGCAGCCTTATTGGACAGGCTGATAAAAGCACTACAGCTTCCAGTGGGCATAGCGGTCATGAAATGCGCCGCTCATACCAAGGGGACAGATTTCGTGTCACGTAGAAATCATGAAGCGGACACGGAAGCCAAGCGCATGGCATCCAAGAATGAAACAATCATGGACGTGGAGGTGGCACGTACCCATGAGCGGATGATGGTAGAGCGAGCCAAACCAGAAGCCTATAGCAATATGGGGCAGACTCAGCTAATGGAGCTCCAGGGGGAGGCACCTCAGGAGGAGAAAAATTTGTGGAAGCGTCAAAGGTGTTCTTTAAACCCCTCTGATGGGTTGTGGAGGCAAGACAGCACTGGTAAACAAGTAATGCCTGTCGCCCTTCTAAAAGTAGCATTAGAACAACTACACTACCCCATCCATATGACAAAAGAAAATCTTGCTGCAGCGCTCGCAGAAGACTGGTTCACACAAAATTTAGCAGAGCATGTTGCATTTTTCATGGTAAACAGCATTATCTGCCAACACTTCACCGCTAGGCACACATTAAAAGTAGTGAGAGGAATCATTCCCAGACCAAATGGGCCATGTCCATATGACAAAAGAAAATCTTGCTGCAGCGCTCGCAGAAGACTGGTTCACACCAAATTTAGCAGAGCATGTTGCATTTTTCATGGCAAACAGCATTATCTGCCAACAGTTCACCGCTAGGCACACATTAAAAGTAGTGAGAGGAATCATTCCCAGACCAAATGGGCCATTCCAGCACTTGCACATAGACTACGTCGACATGATTCAAGAGTGCAACGGGTACAGGTATTTAATTGTGGTGGTGTGTCCATTCTCTAGATGGATAGAAGCAGGTCCCTCTACACACCCTGACGCTACCTGTGCTGCCAAGTCCCAGGTGAGGGAAGTGTTCCCTAGATGGGGGGTGTGCGAGGTAATGAGATCAGATAATGGGGCCCACTTTGTAAATTCAGTTTTCGAACAGATTAGCTTGTTGCTTGGTATAAAGCACAAGTTCTCGTTGGCGTATCATCCTGAGGGGAATGGGATATGTGAACGATCAACGCCTTGCTTAAGGAGAGGATAGCCAAGTTGAAGCTCACATTAAAGAAGGGATGGCTGCACTGTCTACCATTGGCATTGTATGCACTTCGGAACCAACTCGGCTCCGACCATCATCTCACGCTGCACAAGATAGTTACAGGCAGAAGGATGAGGACCTCTCTTACCCCCCGAGATAGAGCTAGATGTGATACCCAGCCAACTAGGGAGGTTCTGGCAACAGAGATGCAGGACTACTTAAGCTGTATGACATTGGCGAAAAGGGGACGGCGCAGCACGAAACACAGCAGGAGGTGCTGAAGCAGACACCGAGCAAGGTGTACATGCGCCCCTCGTCTTCCCTGGCAACAGCGTGCTTGTGAAGAACTTTACCAGGAAGAGGTGAGACGAGCCACGATTTAATGGCCCTTTCATCGTAGAGGACTGCACCCCCTCCGCCGTCAAGCTCCAGGGCAGAAGGGCATGGATCTTCATAAATGACATTAAACCGTATATAGGGGAGAGCCCTCCTGCTGCATCCAACTGCAAAGAAACCACAGACAACGGGGAAGAACCTCAGCACCTGCAGACAAGATCCATGGTGACGAAGAAGGACGCATGAGCAGAAAACCAAGACAAAGAACCCGGATGCAAGTTGTGGCATAAAACTAGACAGGTTCCCCAAGCAAAGGGGAATAAGGACATAACGAACACTCTGTACATCCCAGTTGCAGAGTAAAGAGAAGCACATCCAAAGCCACAACAACATTGATAAAAGAACTTTTGAAAGCACGACATGCCCAATTAGTACAAAGAATCAAGACTCTGAATGACTGCAAATAAGACATTGCCTGAGAGTGTAACACAGTATCTTGAAGCAATCAGTCTTGAGACTTTGTTCACAGAATTCATGGTAACCCCCAGTAGAAACATCACAGAGGATGTGCTTTGCTGTTTCCGGCTAGTATTAGAGACATATCCATCACTTGTAGGGAGAGTTACCAGTATCACAGACTTTATTCAAGATCCGGCCAACAAGAAAATAATCTGGCAATTACTGACTGTCATCACAGAAGCCTTCATTGTACTATCCGAGTATGGTGATAAGGGTACAGATGCATCCACCACAAGTGATCATTGATGAACTGACATACACGCTTTTCTTTCGCATCATAGAGGAATGCCCAGGACTCATCGGCAGAACCACAGATACCTTATCCTTTATCAGAGATCCAAGAAACAACAAATTCCTAAACCGAGTGTGGTACAAGCTGAACTACGTGGTCGCAATCCACGCAGCAGGAACGTGTAAAGACTGTTCACGTCACAAGAAAGGCCTGTGATCTAGAGACCAGAAAATCAGAGCAAATGTTGTTGTCACCAGAAGACAGCAGATATGCATACCATGTCTTCTTTCACCTCATTGAGAACTTTCCAGAACTAGTGGGTAGACCCAACAATGTTGACGTACCCGCATTCCTGAGACCCAGTAAAGAACGCACAATTAAACAAGCTCCTGAGAGCCATCATAGCGCAATTGAGAAGTAATTATGTTCATCAACTGCTGAGGAGAGCCTTGTGAAGAGGAGATCCCAATAAACTTTCCGCTGAGGACAGATCGAGAAGAGCAGAAACGAGGATTACGACATCTTGATCATAGTTATTTTTAATTTTTTCTTCTATTTTTCTTATTATCCTTTTCGTCATCCTTCCGCCGTGGAGCAGATCGAGGAGAGAGACACTGTTCTTCAACTTGTCGCCGAGAGACCTGGCGAAAGGAACGGACACAAGAACTTCACCATCTTATTTTCCTTTTTCTTCATTTTTCTCATTTTTTCCTATTTTTTCATATGTTCACTTTTATTTTTATTTTTGTTTTTATTTTTACAACATTTCATTTTTGTGTGATTTTTAGCAGTTCCATATTTTCATTCTTTCGCATTAAGCAAGTTCCAGTATGTCCTCAGGACCAAAGCAAATTCGAGGCGTGCATTGGGACCTAACCTATTATAGATATGCATAATGAATGTGATGTACCAAAGTTGCTAGCCTAACCCTTTTCCATAGTCTAGAACAGGAACTGTACTGAGTACCCAGAGACTACCGTCGTCACTCACATGAGGGGGACATTTGGAGAAGCACTCGTCTCTTTAATACTAAGGAACTCTCAAACTACGAGACCAGAGCAAGAGAAGGAATAAATAACTGACTATGAACTCATTTGAAATGGGGGCCCAGAACAGTAACTTAGTTTTACCCCCAACAGAAGGGCGCCCCCACTTCCCTGGAAGAAAATGCTGCAAATTGTCATTCCGAACGATTATATGTACAGTTATTATTATTGTTTTTCTGTCATTAACAATCAGAACTGCTTTCTTTATTGGTGCACGAAGTGTGCCAATCTCAGTGCACCCACCAGATAATGAACGTCTGGGGCCTACGAAAGCACCCAGATCCTATATAGTCATTCCAGTCCCAAGAAAACCTGATGATAAAAGTAACAAACTACATTTAAATGTAATGAGCAATGATTTAGACACATTTGAGGTAACAAATGAAGAGAAAAGCTGGAGACAGGGTCAGCACGGAATGAATGAAAACGCTGCACTCACCTCTGCACGCACCCACACACAGGATGCACACAGACAAGGGCAAGTGTCTATGGCTACAGGGCCTCCAACGAAGGCAGCAGAGAAGGGGAGACTGCCTGCCGAACAATCAGCTCCAGAAAACAGTGGAAGTACCCAAGAGGAGCCAAGTGAACCACTATAGAGAGAGGGCATAGCAAAATCCCTCGAAAGAGCAGAAGTAGCCACAAAGGAATTCACAGAGAAAACACAAATGCTGATATACTATTTGTTCCCATTCATAGTCAGAGCAAAGAAACTGCATGAGGAGCTGAAAGGCAGGACTTTAGAGACTATATCAGCAAGCACACCTGCTCCAATGCAAGGAACAAGCCTCAGGCCTACAACACAACCACACGTTGGGAGGTTGGGGAGCAAATGGCGGTTATAGGAAGTCTATGACAACATACAAAGGGTAAGGAAAGGAAACACAAACCCTTCTCCTACCACAGCGATGCAGTCGAAGCAGTCTGCTCCACTGAGACACGCAGAGAGGAAAAGCAGCACAGACGCATTTAGAGACATAGGGCCTCATTACACGGTAGGCGGTAAGGGTTTAGCGGTACCGGTATTTTACCGGTGCCGGTAAATCCTTACCGCCTTACTACGAGGTCCCTTTGCGGGTTGGGGAATTTAACGCCTGCTTTTTGCAGGCGTTAAAAACCAACCCGCAAAGGGACCAGGGAGCTAATTACGGTACCGCAATTTGCGGTGCCGTAATTAGCACCTTCCCCATTCCCATTATGCCCTATGGGGCAAAAATGGGAATGGGGAAGGGCAATGGGGGAAGGGGGAATTACCGCCCCACCAACCTTGGAATAGGGCGGTAATTCCCCTTTCCACCAAGGCGGTGCCGGTATTTTACCAGCATGGACCAAGGTTCTAATAGCACCTTGGTCCACCGCCATCCGCGAATTGAGGCCCATAGTCATAGCAAACTACAGAAGAATGCTGAGAATCAAGAGAAGCCCACATGAAGATAATGAACTTAATGATTACCTGGATAGCACAGCCCATCTCGGAAACAACATATGGTACCAGCACATGAAGGAAGTAGGACGAAGACAGTCGGAAGGAGAATGCTTCGTCTGTGCTCTCCTACCATGCAGCATGGGAAAATCCAAGATCTTCGTGGCTGTAGAAATTGATGTCCCTACAGCACACTGTATGTCACATGTAGCAATGTGTAACACCAGAGAACAATTTATGGGAAAAGACGCCTCGTTGATATGGGCCAACGAAAAGGATTACCGGGATGAAGATGGCTATGTCCAGAACATTAAAACAAGAAACTGAGCGCACACCAGAAATCATGTGATCAGGTACGAGATCCCTGGCATCAAAGGATCAGGGATAAGATGCAAAGTTAACCCGAGACTGAACGTTCAAGGAAAGACTGCAGAAGAGGCTCAAATCTGGAAGAACAGAGGCCAAATGCAGATCTGGGGGTCAGTGGTCTCCCCAGATGGATGGGAGGACGGAGTAGTAATCTGCCGACCGTGGATGGCCCTTGGAGCCTGCAAAGAAGCAATAGAAAACTCTCAAAAACTGTGCAAACCCCTGTGGCCAAAGCTAGTAAAGCTACTAACATGGGACGAAGATAGAGGGGGACCCCTGCAAATAGTGCCACTGGAGAGCCTGAAACTATGTTTCAGAAACAATGGCACAAGGAAGATGGGAGAGAATCAAAACTGCGGACGAATCTTTGAAGCACCAGGAATGACACAAGGTACCACAGTTATTATGGACCATTACTGGGTGTGTGGATCCAAGGCATACATAAGGCTGCCGAAAAACTGGGGAGGCATATGCACACTAGTGAACGTTCACGTTCCCGCGCTAGTGATCCCTAAGAACGACTTGTAGTTGGACAGTTTCCCGAAAGCAGATGCTCATCTAAGAAGTAGGAGATCTGTGGAACTGGTGTCCAGAATTAAGAGGGAAAATTATTTCTCTCCCAAATCAGAAGAGGCATTCCATGCAATCCCGTATGAACACAGGCTGTCCAGCCTCACCTCAACAGTATTCACAACACTACTCTTGCCCCACAACCAAGTTGGAGTGAATGCTAAATGGTTGCAGATAACCAGGTGGGAGTTATTGCAGACCATCAATACCACTATAAAAGGATTCAACGCGATCAAAGAAGAGCTGAGAGCAATCAGACTGATGACCCTCCAAAACAGATATGTGCTTGACATGATCACTGCAATGGATGGAGGTGTTTGTGCAAAAATCGGCGAATCATGTTGCACATTTGTACCATCACACGATGAAGAAAACTGAACCCTAAAAGAGGCCATAAGCATGTTGACAAGCCTGAAAAACCAGATGATCGATGAAAGTGATGAAGTGGACAATGACAGCTGGTTTGGAGACCTATTCTCGTGGATCCCACAATGGATGGCAGATGTATTCAAGTTTCTGGGAGCTCTACTAGCAGTGGTATTGCTAGGATTCTGTGTTATCAAGATAATCATCACACAGTGCCAGAAAACTGCAAAGAAAGCCATTGGGATGAAAATAATGGTTGATGTTGAGCCAGGGTGCAAGCCCAGAGACCTGACTGATGAAGAAATAAGAGACTTTGTGAAAGCCAGCAAATTTGCGCCAGAAGGAACAAGTTTCATATACCCGAAGAAACGAAGAAGGTATGAAGGAAAATGGATCCACTGCAGCCCAAATGGACAATGTCAGCTAATGACATGGAACGAAGAAGAACATGTGAAAACAGCAGGGAGTTTGAAGGGAGTGATAAAAATATGGACTCCAAAGGCTCACACATTCACACCCTCATGTACAAAAGCTGAAGACGATGAGCATGATACAGAAGAATCAAAAGAAATGAATGCAAAGGAGGTTGCAGAAGTGGTAGATGAACCGACCAGAGGGGGGAGTGTAGAGGAGGTCCCAGACATGGCCTGCACCCTTTCCCCTCATCATTTCGAGGTACCAGGAGCATACTCGCCAAGGTATGTGACGTATGAAGAGCAAATTAACCTACAAAGAGATGCACTGGGACTCCACCCAGTATACATCAGAAGATCCATACCTGTTAAAGCACCCATAACCAGACAACCCTGGGCAGCACGGTACCCTATCAGACAGCCATACCAGCCGCTGATACGAAATGAGAGTACCTACAGACAGTCCACGAAGAGACCCAAAGAGCCCTAATGGAAGGCCAGTGGAAATGACACAAGGGCCTGAACAGACTTGTGAATGAACAAAAGCAGCTATCGAAGATAACACGCCAGTGCGAGTAACTACGAAAATAAATGTAATGGACACAGAGAAGAGATAATGTTAAAACATGAGGAAACGGTGCTACGAGACAAGATGGAAGCATCTGACCTGTTAAACGTGTGTAAATAGGCTTGAAACGCAAGATGCTAAGAAATCGATACTGTTTGCAATGCTTAGTAGAAGATAGAGCGGCAAGCACCAACCATATATCTACCTCAATAAGGCACATTATACAAGTGCGACTCCATTTTGTAAAAGCAGAAATGTAACCAGGCTGCCAGAGGCCTGACAGGCCAAGTTTCCTAACCCAGCCAAAGGCAAGAGAAGGAGCTGAATCGAAACTCAACAAAGCGCGGCTCATGTCTAGGAAATCGAGGTCAACCGGAGAAAGGGAGGAGAGTGTCAGCTAACAAGACTCAAACTTCGGAGCATACCAGCCTGCCTCATGAAGGTCAAGATAAGGGGGGCCCGTGCAGGTGGCGAGGCTGAAGCAGAATTAAATGTACTAAAAGCTGGAAACTGAAACAGATTCATGGTGAACTAACACGTGACCAGCCAGGCGCAAAGAAGTACCAACGCCTGATGTCATCCAGGACCCGAGAATGCCATAACTTTTCCCGATAAGAGACTACAGTTTCGAGGCCATCCTTAGCCAACTAATTGACACATCGCCCTAAAACACTGATTGGTGGAAGGGAGGCAGGGTGAAACATGGAACACCAGGCACAGGGGTGTCCATTCTGCATGCTGCTAAATAAAAGTGGAAATTTATGTCTAGGGGTGTAACCTGCCCAATAACAATGGACCAAGTTATCTGGAGTCCTATAGATACTATAACCAATAAGACATTGTAGTTGTAGTGACGTCCATCACGCGTGATGTAGAGGGATGAGCGTAGACGCCCACCCGATAAGAGTTATCCAATCCGCATGCTCTATTATCATATACAAATATATCACCTATACTTAAGTTACCCTTCCTAACCAATTACATTGCATGATGATTTTTTATAGAATTAGACGTCAGTGATGACGAGTTTTGCCTATAACAATGACTGTTCGACTGAAGTTCGAGGAAGTCGGAGCGAGACAGGTGATCGCAATGCTGCTGATTTCCATTTGTTTCTCGGTTTGATGTACTTGTCATTAAACAGACTTCCCTTTGCCAATTTACTGAGTCCTCATTATTGAGTCGTGTTGGAGTTAGTGAATCCTTCACCCCCTGACCTCACATGGTGCAGCTATCTTGTCTTACAAGTTCTAGAGGGTGAGCGCTGACCTATGGGCCCGTGAGTGATTTCATCTCCTCCTGAGCACAGGTCCTTAAGACTTTGAAATGTCATGGCAGAAGGAGATAACATGGGCTATTTTATTTAATGAAGAAAAAGGCAATAAACTTGTCCTCTCTCCTCCCATCTACATAAAACATGTCATCATGCAGCCAGTTCATGGAAAGTGTGATCGCATGTTAACCGATGAACACATGTCTTTTTTTACTGCAGAAGTAATTTAGGACCTACCAATAATAGTCAAGTATGATGAGTAGCACATTTTATTTTTTTATGGGTGGGATCTTAGATAATTTTTGTCCAATTACTAGTTGTGGAGATATAGAATTATACATGTAGCTTAGTAGAGGGAGCCAATGACCAGGAGAAATAGGTTTTCATAACTGTGTCATCACATTGTCTATAAAACCTGCTGTTTCCTGTTACTATGTGGATACATTCTTGAGTGAGAGCTTGGCTTTTAATCTTGCTTTTTCCCCCAGGCTATATTGCAATAAAACTGGGTTAATTTGCATTTGGCATACCACAATCACTCTGTGCTGTCTCTTTTTTGACAAAACCAGTTAGAGGGCTATTTGGCGTTTGACCTCTGTTTCATCTGGTAGCAGAGGATGGTTGGGATGCCCTGCCACCCTCCCTTTTGGACAGCGGATCGGTAGGGAGAGCAGATTTTCTTTTTTGGTTGTGCACAACTTAAGCAGGGGCAGGCTTTAGAGTGGAACCCTGCCTGGCCTTCCACGGCCTGCAGGAAGCAACAGGAGCAGCTGGCAAACTGAGGGTACCACAGAGCCTACAACCCTGAAAGGTCCACAGAAAAAAGTGAGTGTGCTGGGACATGGTAACAATTGGGGGGTGGCAAATGTATTGTATGATATTTAAGAAACAGTGAAAAGTGATAAAGGATAGCCCTAGACAAGGTCTTGAAAGACTGCGCAGTAGGGCCCTAAGGGCCCAACCTTCTTTTGAGGATAGAGTTAAAGAGACAGAGAGCTAAGGATACCCCAGGGCAAAAGAAAGAAACCGGAAGACAGTTGTATTTTACTGGCCCTCATTAGGACTCTGGCGCTAAACCATGGTGCTATTAGCACCATGGTCCATGCCGGAGTCCGCCATGGAGAAAGGGGGAATTACCACCCCATTCCAAGGTTGGCAGGGCGGTAATTCCCCCTTTCTCCATGGCCCTTCCCCATTCCCATTTCTGCCCCATAGGGCTCAATGGGAACGGGGAAGGCGGCAATTACGGTACTGCAAATTGCAGTACCGTAATTGCCATCAAGGTCCCTTTGCGGGTCCCTACTTTAACGGCTGGTCCAGACCAGCTGTCAGTCTAGAAATACGGATACCTCTACTTTGAGACCGCCAACGCATTTTGGTGGCCGTGGGCCAACCGTCTCATGCACGATATGACAAAATATAGGTTTTCGAGTTTACCAAAGCGCTGTGTTCTATTCAACAACTGAAAGATTCCTTCGCACTCACAAATTGCAAAGTGTTACTAGAATATATGTTTGAAGGTGTCATAGTGGTCGGAGATGTCCATCATCACACCAAGTTCAAAGAAACCCAATAAAGGGGGGTGGTAAACATGTCATAGCTGATTGTTTGATATGCATTTTGTATATATGTAACTGATGTACGTAATTCACTCTCTTGCGTCCCTCGAGGTCTCGAGATACACGTCGCGGGGCATGAGACCGAGTTGGCCAACTGAGACTTTTGCTTTGCAATAAATCCTAGCTTTGGGAATACAACCTCGTGTTTGGCGTATCTATCGTGTGTGGTGACTCGCCTTGTTTCCATAGACGTCAGGGTCCCCCTGGGGCCCCTTTCAAGATGGCGCCCGAATAGGGACCCTCCCCCACTTGTTCCATCGCGTAACGTTGTAATTGAGTAAGGCAGAGAACGGCGAGGACGGGACGATCGAGCTGGGATCAAGAGGTGTTCGGGGCGCCCTGTAAAAGTGATGAGAGACTCCTTTGCAGATCTGCACACATCTGATCCCTGATCGACGTGCCTGGCTAGAGAACAAGGAGGCGAGGGTCCCAAAACGAGGCGGAAGCCAAGAAACGCAGACACAACGTCCTTTGGTGCGTCAGTATACAGACGACTTGATTTATCAGGTGAGTCATTCCCCGATTCAAAGTATCCTGATATTGGTTGAGAGTCGACTTTGCAAAATCAAACGCCCTAGGTAAGGTTGATTAACCAGGGGGAAGGTTGAAACATGCCTGGGGTATTGTCCACCCTAGCAGGGTTTTTCCGCTGTGGTAGACAATCTTTGGAAGATGGCCAAATTGTACCACCTGGGGGAACGCCGGCGTATGAGATGTATGTGAAGTATGGAGTAGGTGCGATAATATTCTGTGAGACTTGGCATAGGCAAACCAACAAGCAACAAGACCATCAGTGGCCGATTAATGGTAGCTTTGAGATAGCGATGATACACAACCTGTAAAGGGTGTTGATAAGAAAGAAAGCGCGTCCTGCAGCATTTGAGACTATTAAAGACTGGAGGAAGGAAGCAATGCTCCGATTTAAAAGCAGAGCAAAGCATGCGTGCAGGGATAAATCGAAAGGTGAAGTAGGGGAAGAAAAAGAAGAGGAGGAGTGGACTGAGAGTCTAAGAAGGACAGGTAGGCGTGACCAGTTGAATATAGAAAAAATATATCCACAACGAGAATTACACATAGCAGATGAATTGATAGAAAACATATTGACCCATACAAAACAAGGCCCAAGATCAGAAGTAAGACCAGACACGTCAGTAGCTATTGCCCAGACCCCGCCTGTAGCTCAAGCTCCCCCTCCGGTAGCTCAAGCCCTTCCGCAGCCACAGACCGCGCACGTAACACTTCCTATTAGCCAATCAGGCCCACAACAGACACTCCATGTTCCCATTGTCCCATCCGCACCTCCCGCCTCAGGCACAGACTCGGTACCATCCGTTCCTCCCGGGGTTGAAGTTGAAACCACGGGGGCAAGAGGCGGGACTAACCAACGGGGGTGCACGAGGGTAACCCGCAGCGCAATCAGCAAAGAAAGGAAGGTGGAATTGCAGCAACAGGCAGAGATGTACATAGACGGGAATGATGGGACGGCAGCAGTGGCTTCGATATATGACTTCCGTAGAAGCAACGAAAGACAGGTAGTGTTGGAATGCATGGGTGAATATTTGGTGGAGAAATGGAAACAGCTAATTGGGAAATTACCACCGCAGCGATTGTTAGATTTGAATGCATTAGCAGGCTGTAGGGATAGGGATGAAGAAGTGAGAGAACATGTATATAGACTTTTCCAGCTTAGAGATGAATTAGATAATGATTATGTCGAAATGTTTACTGCACCTGTCAAAGTGTTTACTACACCTGCGTACAGGAGTAGGGATATCAGGAGACCTGGGAAGGGGAAAAAGGGGTCGCATAATGAACGGCAGCAATTACCATCGCCGGGGCAGAAGGAGATGGTGAACGAATTATCGTTGCTAAAACAGGTGGAGGCGGACTTAGATGAATGTCTAATAAGAACACAGGTATTAATGCAGCAAGTAGTGGGGCATAATAGAGGGCGAGGGAACGCACAAGGAAGGAGTAATTTGAATATGCATGGGGGAACAGTGGGACCGAATTAGTGTGCATATTGCAAAGAGGAAGGACATTGGCGAGCGCAATGTCCGCATCTACAGAATAGAAATGGGTCTGGTCAGAGGAGACAGCGTAGAGGACACCCAGGAGCAAACGGACCAAATAGGAATAGTATGCAGCAGCATCATAATGACGGAGGTAATCAAAACCAAGGCCAAAACCAAAATGCCCCAAACCAGAGTCTGGGACAGCAAAATCAACAATATGGAAATCAGAGTGGGGGAAATAGAGGGAAGAGTGGAAATGTTTTCGATACACAGCCAAACATTTATTATAGTAATAGTAATGATTACACATCGGACGATGTGTTATTTCCCCAATAGGACAGCCCAGGACAGGTGTCGGAACCAGTGTCTATTCCCGTGAATCAGAGAGGACCCTACGTAGAAATGAGAGTCGGGAATGAGGAGCACCACTTTCTTGTAGATACAGGAGCACAGAAGTGTTCAATAGACCATCACTTGGTTCCGGATATACCACTGTCAGGGCGAAAGAATATTTCTGTAGGGTTCGCAGGTACACCAGTCATAAACCCAGTGTCCAAACTAGTCCCAGTTACCATAGGACCATTTACTGAACATTGTCCTTTCCTTCTAACAGAAAATTGTGGAGAAAATTTGTTGGGATTAAACTTGTTGAAAAAACTAGGTTCTGTTATACATTGCCCGGCAGATGGAGTGTTTCTAACGATATGGCCACACGATGCCCCTGTGTCAGAATTCATGTCCGAAGCGTTACCAGGGGAACTAAGTAAAGTACCAACCTGTATATGGGCAATGCATGACAACGAGGTAGGATGTTTAAAGATAGAGCCAGTAAAGATTATTTTGAAAGAAGGTGTTATCCTACCGCGAATACCCCAATACAAAATTTCAGTTGAAGGTGAGAAAGGATTGAAGAGTATTGTTACAGATTTGGTGAAATTAGGGGTAATCGAGGAAATCACAGGCAGTACATGCAACAGCCCGATTCTTCCGGTTTATAAAAAAGGAGGTAATGAGGTACCATACCGTTTCATAATTGATCTACGCGCATTGAATAAGGTAGTAGATCTGCAATTTCCTCTAGTGCCAGACGTCACTACAATATTGACAATGATACCTGTTTTAGCACAATATTTTAGTGTAGTAGATTTGAAAAACGCATTCTTTAGTATTCCAGTGGACAAGGACAGCAGATATTTGTTCGCGTTCACATTAGGAGGACGATCATTTACATTTACGCGGATTCGTCAAGGTTACACGGAAAGTCCAACAGGCCGATTCATGGAATTAATGTGCGCCGAAAAAACAGCGCACGCTTGCGAAAATGTGCGATTCGCAGTGAAATAGCGAAAATTGCAGTGCAAGTGCGATTATCGCACAGAAAACATCGCAAATTTATTCATGGAAGCCCGTGCACGCGCAAAATGTGGGATGGGCGCTGAAAAAGTGTGCGGCGCACGCTGGCGCACAGGTCATCGAACGCAGTGCGATAAGGCCACAGCAAATTCGCACATAGCGCGGCACACATAACAAAAGTAGGCGTAACACGGGGCATCACATGCAGAATGGGGAACAACTCGTGAAAATGTGGGCGTCACGGGGGAAGTACAGGAGGCAAGGGCGCAGAACGCCCACACGCTCGCCTACAACACGTATTCATGGAATCGAATAGGGAAAAACAGCGCACGGCCAAAGACGCGCACAGGCCCATACATGTCCGCCACACGAAAGCAGGCGGTAGCGTCCCTGCGCAGGAAGAAAATGTGTGCCAAAGTTCTACATGCGCGAGGAGGCCCACACGCGATCGGGCCTGGGGGAGCGTGTGCGTGTATCTCAGAGGTGCGCGAGAAGTTTCACACGCGATCGGGCCTGGGGAGCGTGTGCGTGTATTTCAGAGGTGCGCGAGAAGTTTCACACGCGATCGGGCCTGGTGGAGCGTGTGCGTGTATTTCAGAGGTGCGTGAGAAGTTTCACATGCGATCAGGCCTGGGGGAGCGTGTGCATGTATTACAGAGGTGCGCAAGAAGTTCCACACGCGAATGGCCTGGGCGCGTGTGTTTCAGGGGTGCGCGAGAAGTTCCACACGCGATTGGCCTGGGCGCGTGTATATCAGAGGTGCGCGAGAAGTTCCACACGCGATTGGCCTGGGCGCATGTATTTCAGAGGGGCGCGAGAAGTTCCACACGCGATTGGGCCTGGGGGAGCGTGTGCGTGTATTTCAGAGGTGCGCAAGAAGTTCCACACGCGATTGGGCCTGGGGGAGTGTGTGCGTGTATTACAGAGGTGCGCGAGAAGTTCCACACGCGATTGGCCTGGGCGCGTGTATTTCAGGGACTCGCGGGTGGTTTTACAAGCAATCAGGCCTGGGGGAGCGGGGTACGTGTATTTCTGGGGCTTGCGGGTAGTAACACACGTGATCGGGCCTGGGGGAGCAGGATACCACTCACCCGTCTGCCTTGCGTGTAGAAGAACGCGTAGCCAACACCCACCCGCTGTGAAGTGATAGCGTGTGAACCCCAATGCCTGCAAAACACACGCACCGCACCCCACGAAAAGCAACGCCCGTGCGCGATACGTCACAGACGCGCATACGCGCTAAGGGCCTTTGGTCCAATGGAATTGCGTATGCGTGCTGACACGCTTATGCGCTAAGGGCCTTTCCTCGAATTACACGCTGACGTGCAGAATTTTCACGTGCCAAATCACTCCGTATCAAGCTGGCCACGCTCCTGCCCAGAAGGCCGAACTACTGCCCCCCAGAGCCCCGAGCACGCTCCCACCTGCCATCTGCTGCTGCCTGACTGCCTGCTGCCCACGTGCCCTGCCATTTGCTGCCTGCACATCAGCCAGGGGTGCTGTTGCTGTGACCACCCCTGCTGGAACCGAAGACTCCCGACTGGGATTCCATCGCTCCACAGCCCAGCCCCAGGACCCAGTTGCCCACCCACTCCTGCCTCTGGGGTTGTCATGTCGGGCACTGCAACATCTGGCACCACTGACAACCCCCGGCCAGAGAGGCAGAGGGGCACCAGCTTCAGTGCCACCGAAGTTGGTGTCCTGGTGGAGCAAGTCCTGGGACAGTATGATGCCCTCTTCGGAAGTTCCCGCGCTGACAAGGAAGGACGGACTCGGATCTGGACTGACATCGTGACTGCCATCAACGCGGAGGGGGTGGCAGTCCGCGACTTCCAACATGTCAAGAAGCGCTGGGAGGACTTCAGGTCCAGGACCCTGAACAAGGCCCGGCGCCTCTTGAAGGCAGCGGATGCCAAGGGGCGCCGGGGCCACTTGTCAGAAGATCAGATGAGGGTCCTGGAACGCATATCCCCAGCGCTCCACGTCCAGGTCCTTGAGAGGCAGACCCGTCTGGAGTCGAGCGGTAAGTATACATGCATCCTGATTGTGAGCTGTGCGTGTGGTGATGTTTCAGTAGTGTGCAGGTTGCACATCTGTTTGTATGGGGTTGAGTATGGGTGGGGGTGTACAGGGCCGTGGGGCTAACACATGCGAGGGCTGTAATGTGTGAGACATGGATGGTGCTTGTGTGTGTAGGCTTGCATGCCAAATGCAGTTGTGTGGGCACACATGTTGGGATGAATGTGTATGTAAGTAGACATGTCCGTGATGTCACGCATGTATGTTGTTTTCAGCTGCATGTATCAGCACTGTGTACATGTGCATTTGTGTGTATTTGACAAGGGTGCAACAGTGATGCAACATGCATGCAAGTGTGGTGGTGTGTGTACATGTGTGGTGCACTTCCTGTGTTGCATGTGATGTCTGGCTCAGCTTTGCCTGCTCATGCTTTTCTATGGGTATGGATGGTGCTGGCAGTTGCAATATGGCTGTGGTATGGCTCATGTGTGCGAGTTGAAATGACATGTGTGTTGGGGATTGTGATGGCATGTCTGAGGTTTGCCAATGCCACTCGTGTACAACTGTCATGTGTGTATGTGTCCATTGTACAGTGCCCTGTTGCCTGTGTTTTATTTCTCCCTCTCTGCAGCGTCAACTGATGAAGAGGGCGGAGAAGGTGCTGTGGAGCACAGCGGCGGGGATCCCACCGCCAGCCGGAGACGCAAGGCCCGGCTCCCCTCCCATGTTGTCATCTCGTCGGGGAGTGAGGAGTCCGGTGCCGCGTCCCAGGCCGCAGCTGCCGGGGGGAGGTCCAAGAGGCAGAGGTTGGAGTTGGACTCCTCAGCAGCCGAAGGGGCAGCTGGGACCCCACAGGGCCCAACGGGGGAAGATGGCACGGAGTCATCCAGGTTGGTGGGGGGTTTGGTGGAGGAGGAGGCCATGCAAGCAACAGAGACGGGGTCTGGAGGTGGGGATCCCACTGGTGCTAGTGGTGCAGTGCAGGACCAGGGACAGGAGGCAGCACAGGCCGCCGCGGAGGTGCCTGTGTGCAATCCTGTCCCTGATCCTGTCCCTGCATCATCTTGCACCAGCAGGGATGCCTACGTCCAGACCCGTTTTCAGGCAGGGGATGAGCAAACGACAACTGGCCTTCCTCTGCCTGCGGACGTGGCTATCCGGGTCCGGGTTGAGCCTGTCCTGACTGGTGTGGCGTTGCGTCAACGGGCCATGCGAGGTGACCTGCAGTCTTTTCATGAGGAGACTGCACGTCATCTGGAATGGCTCGTTGACCACGTCAGCCTGCTGGGACAAGTCACCCAGGCCGGATTCCTCTGTTTGATGGGGCTTGCTACGACCCCCTCCTCAACTGAACCCCCTACGCGCCAGTCGTCCTCCGTGCCATCTTCCCACCCATCAGTCACCTGGGTGCCCTGTGGAGCTGCCTCTGACGGTGCGGCCAGGCTGGTGGAGGAGGCATCCCTGCCACAGTCGGGAGTCGGACGTCCAGCAGGGGTGGCCACATCAACGACTGCACCCCAGCCGGCGGAGGATGTGCAGGCAGCAGGAGGCAGTGCACGGGCAGAGGCACAGCAGCAGCAGCAACATCGGAGGGGCAGGCATCGGCCGGAGGGCAGGAGGACCCAGGACAGAGAGTGTCTTCCGTGTGGCAGCGGTTGGGCCACGCCATAGATGCGGAGCGGCAGCGGGCGGAAGAGGCACGGCTCACAATGGTCAGGGCGGAGAACTCCATGCGGAGGGCCCTGAGGCGGGCCGAGTGCCTCGAGGCAATCCGCAGGGGGTTGGAGGTGGACACGTCGACGGCCCTGCGGACCCTCGGGGCCATGGAGGAGGACCGCCTCCGGGACATTGAGCAGAAGTTCGATGATGCCCTGGGCCGGGACATCCAAAAGTGAGCCGTCAGACTAGCCCGCTGCCCTTGTACATAGTTATGTAGGTAGTGTTAGGTTTCCTTTGTTTTTTGATTTATTTTGGACCTTTTGGACATTGGCCACATTTTTGTATATAGTTTATTTTATTAGTTAGTGTTGTTAGATAGGTTTCATTTCTTTTGTTGGGATAATGGACCCTGGCTTGTTCGTCTGTACATAGTTCACTGTTGGATTTAATTTTTCTTTCACAATTTACCCATGGAGCAATGGCTTTCAATTATTATTTCCCATTGGATTTGCTATTGTGGACAGTGACTTTTGACACCATTACTTTGGATTATGATTTTTGGTTTTGCTTTTTTTCACGGACATGCTTCTTTTAATTTTTGTACATTCCCATTTCTGTTTCTTTATTTTTGAATCTATTTATGTTTCCTTTAATACATATTTTTTTATCGAACTTGTGTAGTATCATCTTATTGGTTTCATGCATATCATGATATGGGTTTTGAGATTCACTGACACCCATTGGGTGTATGTGAGGGACATGTGTTTGTTTCGAAACTTGCAATTGGTGTTCTGTCATGTAATTGCCATTTCTGAGTGGGTGGATGCAATACTCGGGTGGGTGTTTTGCATTTGGAGGCTGACCATAGGGACCAGGGATCTAGATCGTGATGACATGTTGGCTGGGGAACATGAGTTGGGGCCTGCTGACAGGTGCCCCACAGTGCTGGGGGGTGGGGGTGGTGGGAGACATGGGTGGGGGCCTGGTGGAGGGTGCCCCTGCACTGCTGGGGGGTGGGGGTGGTGGGAGACATGGGTGGGGGCCTGGTGGAGGGTGCCCCTGCACTGCTGGGGAGTGGGGGTGCAAGGGGACATGAGTGGGACATGAGTGGGGGCCTGCTGGCAGGTGCCCCACAATGCTGGGGGTGGGGGTGCAAGGGGACATGAGTGGGGGCCTGCTGGCAGGTGCCCTGCAATTCTGGGGGTGGGGGTGCAAGGGGACATGAGTTGGTGATCATTAGTGCAAGGAGACATGTGCCTTTGCTGGGGGGCATGCCCATGTTGGGTAGGCTGCCTGCGGGACATGACCAGGGATGCAGGGTAGTCCCCTGTGGTGTGGGCTGCCTGCAGGGGCCGTGGAGGGTGTACAGGGCACACCTGGGAGGACCCACACTGCCAAATCACATGTAGGACTCCCCGGCACCCCTGAAATACACGTACCCTGCTGAAATAGCGTGTAAAACTTTCCGCGCACCCCTGGAATACACGCACACGCTCCCCCAGGCCAGATCGCGTGTGGAACTTCTCGCGCACCTCTGAAATACACGCACACGCTCCCCCAGGCCAGATCGCGTGTAGAACTGCCCGCATACCCCTGAAATACCCGCACGCAGCCCAATCGCGTGTGAAACTTCCCGCGCACCCCTGAAATACACGCGCCCAGGGTAATCGCGTGTGGAACTTCTCGCGCACCTCTGAAATACACGCGCCCAGGCCAATCGCGTGTGGAACTTCTCACGCACCCCTGAAATACACGCGCCCAGGCCAATCGCGTGTGGAACTTCTCGCGCACCTCGGAAATACACGCGCCCAGGCCAATCGCGTGTGGAACTTCTCACGCACCTCTGAAAAACACGCACACGCTCCCCCAGGCCAGATCGCGTGTAAAACTTTGCGCGCACCCCTGAAATACCCGCACGCAGCCCAATCGCATGTGAAACTTCCCGCGCACCCCTGAAATACCCGCACGCAGCCCAATCGCGTGTGAAACTTCCCGCGCACCCCTGAAATACACGCGCCCAGGGCAATCGCGTGTGGAACTTCTCGCGCATCTCTGAAATACACACGCCCAGGCCAATCGTGTGTGGAACTTCTCGCGCACCCCTGAAATACACGCGCCCAGGCCAATCGCGTGTGGAACTTCTCGCGCACCTCTGAAATACATGCACATGCTCCCCCAGGCCAGATCGCGTGTAAAACTTTGCGCGCACCCCTGAAATACCCACACGCAGCCCAATCGCGTGTGAAACTTCCCGCGCACCCCTGAAATACCCGCACGCAGCCCAATCGCGTGTGAAACTTCCCGCGCACCCCTGAAATACACGCGCCCAGGGCAATCGCGTGTGGAACTTCTCGCGCACCTCTGAAATACACGCGCCCAGGCCAATCGCGTGTGGAACTTCTCACGCACCCCTGAAATACACACGCCCAGGCCAATCGCGTGTGGAACTTCTCGCGCACCTCTGAAATACACGCGCCCAGGCCAATCGCGTGTGAAACTTCTCGCTCACCTCTGAAATACACGCACACGCTCCCCCAGGCCAATCGCGTGTGGAACTTCTCGCGCACCTCGGAAATACACACGCCCAGGCCAATCGCGTGTGGAACTTCTCGCGCACCCCTGAAATACACGCGCCCAGGCCATTCACGTGTGGAACTTCTCGCGCACCCCTGAAATACACGTACACGCTCCCCCAGGCCAGATCGCGTGTGAAACTTCTCGCGCACGCGTGTTCCCGACACCCGTAATACGCGTTCCCCGCTTTGCGTTGGCGCAGCCCTTTGCGATGGTTTTGCGATCTTGATGGCTTTTCCTTGCGCGAGGGCGTTCTTGGGGGCGTAACTGGCGCTGCTGCAGGGTCGCTGCGCCACTCTGCGCCACGTCTGCTTTTGGAGGCGATAATCCATGAATACGCTGTGCACGGAAATTGATTTTATCGCACGTGGCTGGCGCAGACATTTGCACGGGCACGCTGTGCGCCAGCCGCATGCGACACTTTTGTGAGGAATTACATGAATCGGCCTGCAAGTATTTACAGTAGAGCATTAAAAGAGCAGCTAGACATGCTGGAATTACTTGTGGGTTGTGTACTTTTGCAATACATAGATGATCTATTGCTAGCTGCAGACACAGAGGAGATTTGTAAAGAAAGCACTGTATTACTACTGTCACACCTAGCGGCACATGGCCATAAAGCTAGTTTGAAGAAATTTCAGTATAATCGAAAGGAGGTGGCCTATTTGGGCTACCTACTTTCGAAAGGAGGGAGAAGACTAATGCCATAACGAATAGAAAGTATTTCTTGTACGCCTATTCCAAAGACACAAAAAGGAGTCAGAGCCATAATAGGCATGGCTTCATATTGCCGACAATGGATTGGTAATTTTGCGTTAATTGTGAAACCATTAGTGAATTTAACTAGAAAGGATGCGGTTATGCCTTTGCAGTGGGATGAGGAATGTCAGAAAGCATTTGATGGATTGAAAACTGCATTATGCTCAGCTCCAGTTTTGGGTACGCCGAACTATGAAAAAATGTTTAGACTATTTGTGTGTGAAAGTGAAGGATGTGCATTGGCGGTTTCGACACAGGAACAAGGTGGAAGAAATAGGCCGTGCGGCTATTTTTCATCTGCACTACCACGATGTTTGCGATCTGTCTGTGGTAAGCTGATGGTATTGGGGCACACTTTAATTTTGATGGGGCCACATGCCATAGACGTTCTATTAAATAGGACACAGACGCAACACCTCACCTCTGCTAGATTGACAAGATATGAGATTATCTTGTTCGCGCCCCATATCCAAATTATGAGGTGTAGCGCTTTGAATCCTGCAGAATTAATGCCACTAACCATAAAAGAAATTGGGGAGAATGAATCTCTCCCCCCCCACGATTGCTTAATGGTCACTGAGGAAGAAACCAAGGGAAGAGTTGATTTAAGTGATATCCCACAGAAAGAGCCAGATGGAGAGTTATTTTGTGACGGCTCATGTTTTAAATTACCAGATGGCACGACAACTGCCGCATACGCTATCACTGCCCTAGAGAGTGTTGTAGAAAGTAAAAGAATTCCCTATAATTCAGCACAAGCCGCGGAAATAATAGCATTGACCAGAGCCTGCGAGATTTCTGAAAATTTTAATGTGAATATGAATGGTTCATAATTTTGGTCGACTCTGGGCTGAGAGAGGGTTTCTGACATCACATGGCGCCAGAATACAACATGGCCCTTTGATTGTACGATTGCTGTCTGCACTCACGTTTCCAAAGCGCCTAGCAATAGTGAAATGCGAGGCACATAAAAAAGTAACATGCAAAGTAGGAGAGGGAAATGCGTTTGCAGACAGAATTGCGAAACAAACTGCCATTGATTTGAATACCAGAATGATGACGGTTCAGACAGAGGAAGTACCCTGTATGATAGAAGATGGAGTTTCCACTGTCAAAGAAATGCAGACCGAGGCCACGGCCGATGAAATACAGGGGTGGGCAGAGGGATCTGCTGAGTTGGATCTGGAGGGTTGTTGGGTGGACAAGGGAACTAGAAACTGGATGTTGCCAAATTCATATGTGACTGCAATGGTCCCAATGGCCCACAGCCCTACGCACATCTGTGTGGAGAAAATAATACAGCACCTTTCTACAGTTTGGCAGAATGTAAACATAAAAAAGAATGCAGAGAGGTTGGTGCAGAACTGTATCACGTGTTTGCAACATAATGTAGGGAAGGGAACAGTGACTCCAACAGGCAGTTTTGGCCCGCCCTCCATGCCATTTGTGGTAATTCATTTTGATTTCATAGAGATGGAGAGGTGCCAAAACTTAAAATACGTCTTGGTGGTGATCTGTGCATTCAGTAAGTGGGTGGAGACATATCCTTTGAAAGACTGCACAGCAATGAGTACGGCAAAAGTAATGTTGAAGGAGTACTTTTCCAGATTTGGCTTGCCCCGAGTCCTGTGGTCTGATAATGGACCGCATTTTGTGGGTGCAGTGGTATTACAGATATGTGCTGGTCTCCAGATTGATAAAAGATTCCATAGTTCAAGGCATCCGAGTTCTGCCGGTCTTGTAGCGAGGCACAGCGGGATTCTTAAATCAAAGATTAGCAAGATTTGTGCGGGAAGCAAGTTGAGTTGGGTGGATGCATTACCAATAGCACTATTATGCATGCGTATGTCTGTACAGGCTAAAACTGGGCTCTCCCCGTACGAGATCGTAATGGGGAGGCCGGCAAATGTTTGGTGCGCACCTCAGCCAAAGCAACTAAGTGAGATAGAACATCCTGTGCTTAGTACTTATTGTGGCCTTTTAATGCAGAAATTGCATTTGATTCATCAGCAGGTGCAGGAGGCATTACCAGTGAGATACACCGGTCCGGGGCACGTGCTGGAGCCAGGAGACTGGGTGTTGCTAAAGAACTTTGAAAGAAAGTCATCATTAGCACCCAGGTGACGCGGGCCCCATCAAGTACTTTTGGCAACGCAGACGGCAATACGGGTGGATGGAAGGAAGTCGTGGATCCATGCCACCCATGCCAAGAAGATTCCAACTGCACTGAACACTTGTCTGACACTGATGACCGGAAAAAGACAGCGGTCCCAGAAACGAAAGAAACTGTTGCCAGTAAGCAGCCACCTAATCTGCCAAAACGAGAAGTGAAACTCAAAATAAAGCTGAGACGATTGCCAAAGAGGGGGAAGGGTAAAGAGTGCCCCAACGTTGCCCAGCAGAATCGACATCACTGCTGACCGACGCGAAATCTGCCTTACAAATACCAGCAAAACCAAATTGTGTACCCCTTTGGCGCCCACCAGCACTAGCCAGCACGCCAAAAACTGGATCTACATCATTGGTGCGGTGCACACCAGCACCTGCAGTAGCGCCACAGGCTGACTTCGAGCCTGAATCTGGAAGTGCACGGCACTGTTTACGGATCATACGATACCAGGAGCAAGGCGATACAACCTGCGGCCTCGGAAGACAAAGTGATCCGCAGTTCTTTTTGGTGTTTATGTCAACCTCTGGTTCAGCTCATGGACGGAGAAGGAACCAGAGGTGTAGAGGAGAGAAGCGTGAGAATTGTGCAAGTCGGACAATTCAAGACTCGCCGCTCCTCGGTGCGATCATAAAAAGTACATGTGTCCGGAACCAGAGCGGACAAGCTGGGCACACATGGTACTATGGCAAGTGAGATAACTGATTAACAGTACATGTGTCCTGAAACAGAGCGGACAAGCTGGGCGCACATGATACTAAGACGATAAGATAACTGATCGAAGGTCCTCTGAGCAGTATAAGAGGGGACAAGTGATCTCGCCTAAAAACGAATAATCGAATCCAGGCTAAAAAAAGACAGGCAGAACTGAACTGTGAAAATTCCATTGAACTTATTAACATCAGAGCAAGCGTGACGAAGAGAGATATCCACAACGAACTGTGATAAAAAAAAAGAAGATGGACGACGAGAAACATGCTGGGACCGGTTCCAACCTCCTCCTGCACCACCACCTCTGAGAATGAGTCAATTATAAAGACTATAAGCTTAAGAAAAACACATGGTAAAACAAATTGTATGCTGGTACTAACGATAATAATGTGCTTTATGAGCGTGGTAGCACCAATATCAACAGCCCCAATATTATGGTGGGTAGAAACAATACACACATTAGAAATGTTTTTACCAATAAGTAATATATCCACTACTGAAAGCCCGGTTCAGGTGATCACTTATACCCTACCCCCAATGGAAGAAAAACACAAGGAAGGTTTTGGGAATAACACCTTATTGTTGATAATGAACATGACACATGCAATCCTGAAGAAAACAAACTGCAGGGTATGTGCCCATTTACCACAGCATGCTGGGAAAGGAATAGGGTGGTATGTGCAGCCATTACCATTAAGTTCTGCATGTAGTGCATCTTTAGGTGCAATGTTCTATGGGAAATGGAATGAGAGTAATACGGGTCAATTAGACAGAACCAACATGAATGAGTTTGAGGAGATAATAATGAAGCCTGTGGGTTGTTCCATTTTCAATAAAGCACAAGTAATAGCCCCAGAGCCCTCGAGGAAAAATACACGAAAGATAACACGACAAAATACACGAGATAGATTGTCCCCACCAGAAAAAACATCTATAATGACATTTTGTGTAAGAACAAAAGGGGACAAAGATGCAATTCCCCCATTTTACATGGTGAATTATAGCCCAAGAACTGTCCCTTGTCTAAAAAAGAAAGGCTCTTTTTCAGTCGGAACATATACTGGTTGTATGAATACAGTGGTATTAAAATGGGAAATAGAACCAGTATACGTAGGTGATCCAGTTTATTTTATATGCGGAGAGAAAGCATACCCTTGGTTGGCCAGAAACTGGGGAGGTACATGTTACCTAGGGCTACTGTTCCCAGGAGTATTCCTCTTAGAAATAGCAGCCATGGCCAGATTATCCAGAACTAGAGTCAAAAGGACTGACGAAGGTGTTTTAATAGCAACTGAGGTAGCAAAATCATTCATTCCATTCTTAGGGCAGATAGTGAACTCCTATAATATAAGGCAACTGTCCAGAATCCTAAAAAATACAATAAACACAACAACAGATATATTATTTAACATGACGTTGGAAGAAAGAGGAATTAGGTTAATGACGCTGCAAAATAGAATGGCTCTCGATGTGATCCTGGTAGATCGTGGGGGAATTAGCAAAATAGTGGGATCAGCATGTTACGTTTATGTCGATGATTATTCCCCTACGATCTTTGAAGCAATAAAGAAAATGCACATTCTAAGCTCTGAACTCCCTACTGGAGAAGGGAGCTGGGGAATAGAATCTTGGTTTTGGGGAATACTACGATATTGGGGATGGAAGTTGATCTCAATATTAGTAGTGGTGTTTGGAATATTCCTAACGTGCTGTTGTTGTATACATTGTTTACCCATAATTTGCACTGAGGTAACAGAGGGATGTACGGAAGGATGTATGCATATGATGACGAAGAAAAAACAACCTCATGATCGAATTGACCCAGATGAGACGAGAGCAGTAAAAGAGTTGATGGCAATAGATATTGATGAGGACAATGATGTCCACGATAGCATGCGAGACTCAGACATAAGTACTTCAGATTCATCATCACTAAAGGAGGTTTCAATAAATAGATAAGACGTTTGGCATACGGCCAAAGGAGGGTTTGTCAGTCTAGAAATACGGATACCTCTACTTTGAGACTGCAAACGCATTTTGGTGACCGTGGGCCAACCGTCTCATGCATGATATGACAAAATATAGGTTTTCGAGTTTACCAATGAACGGTCATTTCGATGTAACAAGAATCGCCATTTTTGTTTTCTAACCATTGCTCACTGCATTCTGTTCCTATTGCCTCACAGTATATTTTCCGCTTACACTGCTCGACTGTGAAACATTGTTGTCTGTATGTGAAAAGGACAAGGCCGGAGGGCCGTGAGGATAACAAGAGTTCGCTGAAACACAAACGTAGGAAGCGCCAGGAAGAATGCCCGGCTCCCTCCCGAATGTAGCCTTGAAGCAGAGCTGCAGGGCATCTAATCATTTCGCAGCTGCCAGCCAGTCTCGTTATATGGTAGAATATGTTAGAATAATACTGCTGAAGGCTTGAATTATGCTTTTCTTATGGCCCCCCTTTGCTGGGCCCGCTAGAGCATGTCGGCTCCCAGGACGCGAATAGCACCTGATAGATAGCAAGGTCCGGAATGCAACTCCCCCTGTATGTAGTTCGCTTCCAAGAACAGAAGCGCTGTGTTCTATTCAACAACTGAAAGATGCCTTCGCTCTCACAAATTGCAAATTGTTAATAGAATATATGTTTGAAGGTGTCATAGTGGTCGGAGATGTCCATCATCACACCAAGTTCAGAGAAACCCAATAAAGTGGGGTGTTAAACATGTCATAGCTGATTGTTTGATATGCATTTTGTATATATGTAACTGATGTACGTAATTCACTCTCTTGCGTCCCTCGAGGTCTAGAGATACACGTCGCGGGGCGTGGGACCGAGTTGGTCAACTGAGACTTTTGCTTTGCAATAAACCCTAGCTTTGGGAATACAACCTCGTGTCTAGCGTATCTATCGTGTGTGGTGACTCGTCTTGTTTCCATAGATGTCAGGGTCCCCTAGGGGCCCCTTTCACATCCGTTAAGGTCCGGAGCCGCAAAGGGACCTCGTAGTAAGGCGTTAAGGGGTTAACAGCGCTGCAGACTTTTACGGCGCCGTTAACCTCTTAACGCCGGGGTCGTAATGACCCCCATTGTGTTTGTATTGATTAAATTGTTGATTGCCGGCATTGGTTGTGTTGTGAGACAGGTCCTGAAGAGATGGTTTTTCTCTGTGTGTTGCGAGGGTAGTAGATAGTATTGTTTGATAGAGGTTGATGGGTTAAGTATGAACATTTAGATTGTGAGCAGATTTTGTTATTTTGACCCAGTGGTAGGGTTTGAAAAACGGATTCAATTAAAGGAATAGTGTGCTCAAAAATGTTATTGTCCCGATCGATCAGGCAAGTCGGTATAAGCACACATTGTTCAATCGTAAAAAAAAATCTTAGTTTTCTTCACTTTTACACATGCGAAATCCGGCAGCGGGGCACGGCCGTTGCCGCATCGCCCTAAGGTGAACTGCCCTTGCAGCACTAAATCATATCCCCTACCCCTGAAGCTGACATCACTGTTCCTAGCGATATTTTCCAACTATTTTCATGACATTAGTGTGTAGCATAGCAAAACGCCCCCAGTCATCACCTTTGTCTTTACGTTAGTTGAAGCAGAACCCGGAATATCAACACACATATCCTCTCACAGCACGTCCCAAATCAGAGCAGAAAACACTATTTTTAAAGGAAACACCAATACTGTGCAATTTATAATGTGCTTTTATTTCACATTAAATGCTCCCAGAACATCCGCCAATTTTCATTTTCAACCAAATTTTTTATTTCAATCTGTTCAAACATCAAATCTTTATCATGAGTCACACAGTGTTCCTTTCGGTAGGTTAAGCGCATTCGACGCACCTTGATTCGCAAGCCTTGGCATCAGCTTCTTGCTAGACCACTGTAAAAGATGACAGGTTGCTCCTTGTTGCTGGTACCGCCAAAGGTACCGCCAAAGGGCATATCAGTCCAGGACGATCGTCCCTCAACAGTGTAATAGTCATCCATCTGTTTAGGTGTATCTGCAATTGCCTGTTGAAGAAGCCATCATTCTGTATCTGGAAACAATGATATTCGCACGAAGGAAGGATGTAGCTACGTAGAAAACATAAAAATATATTTCAGTAGCCGTTCTTTATTCAAATGTATCCATGTACCCTTTAATTCAGCACCGGGTGATACCTAATAATGAACACAAACCAGAAACAATGGAAACAGAGAAAACATTGTGGAAAGTTGGAGTCTATGATGTGCTTGAGAGGTTAGTGCTGTTGAGTATGTTTAGCTCGCCATGTGATGAGGATGCGGAAGATGACGGAAGAATTCGAACAACACATAGACAGCATTATAACGGAATATTAGCAACAAACTTGCTGTTGGTGGAACATGGGGGAACCCATACGCATACCTCTCAACTCACATGTTTTTGGTGGGTGTCATCCACCACTTTGGCAGCTCTCTCACCCGCAAGCTCCCTACACGCCCATAGGAACCAATGGGCGTTCACCCGCCAAATACAAAATCAGTTTTTTTTTCACCCGCCGAGGGGCCATGAAAGGTTGAGAGCTATGTCATACATGGTCTCTATGCATTTCGGTGCTGGACTGCCCATGTGCCCGGAAAAAAGACAAATACATACAGGTTGTGTTAGCGTGTCGTCACAATATGCCCCAACTTCAGTAATATTATCATTATATTTGGGATTTCCATTCACTTGGCGTAACACAGATTGTCCCCTCAGTTCAACGGTTTCATGAAATGAAATTACATGTTCCTTTGTCCATTTTTAAAATGGTGAACCTTATCATGTTTGTGGGTATTACACACCTCCCATCCCTCAATCCATAGCAAATCCTCCCTTTCGTCCAAGGACGAACAACAATTGAGCCTTCTTAGGAGAGCCTATGCTAAGTTTGGTTTTGGTGAATGAAAGCCACAAATCAAAAACATAACGTACAGGAAGCTTTGGTGCGAACAGCCCACAAGCAACATCATGCGCAGTGAGTGACCTTCACTCCAAGGGAGCCATTAGCCCGGCCATTCAACGTGGCATTCAAAATATGCTTGAAAAATAAACAAATTGTTTGCTGGATCCACCAATGCTGCGCTATCGTGAATACTTTTTGCTCATCTATTTTGATAGCGATTTAGTTATTTTGGGGCAACAGTTCCAGTTAGAGTCCTCCCATTGTCACTTCTGCATGCGCCCTGTTTTCGTGGAGGAATGTGCTCTGCAGCTAATGTGAGACACTGACAAGCCATAAATCCGAGTGCCCTTCGTTCTCCACTGAACTTCCCTTGAACTAACAAATGTTGGGGGAGTGGAGGTATATCCTGCACCCCCTGCACCATTCTCGTACTGCGCAAATGATGTATAAGCTAAGGTGGGGGACATCTCCACCCCTCCTGTACCTATTTGCATCACCTATGTTTCATATAAGTGTATTATTAAGCTATTTCATCATCCGGGACTCACCTGGTCCAGCATGTGCATTAATAGTGTTGGAATGTCTTTTGGAAGCAATTTACGAGACGTTCTGAGTCGATGCTTTTTTGTGTACTGCGATTGGTCATACATATCCGGGGTAAAGTGCAGGCTGCAGATGCGGACTCGATTGGCCCTCAAGTCTCCCAACACATCCTGGGCTCTACTTTCAAGCTGGTCCACCGGAAATCCACGATATCAAACCCAATCTCTTATTAGATCAATATTCCATGGGAATGTGTGCATGATTGCGCCCTTACTTTTGTCATGGCTCTTAGAACGGCAACCGAAAACCATACAAGAAGGCATTCTTGAACAATCTGTATAAAAAGTACACAATTATAAAAAAATTCAACTGATTGCATGAGATTGATAGAATTATATCAAGGTTGTCTATGCAATGTTTTTTTTGGTCAAAGAAGCAAAACCTGTGTAGCATAGTTGAATATACACTGGGATAACTTTCATACAGAATTGATTGCTGCAACAGAAATCATAACGTTTCACTCGTCCAGTGAATGTACTTTCATGGATCAAAAGACATGGTCCAAGAAAGATGCAATTCTATCACAACTGACACTGATGAAATTTGCTATATATCAAGATCTGAATACTTTAAACAGTAGGTAGACAATGATAAAGTCATTGAGATGAATTAACATTATTCTACTGGGTACATTCATTCGAAATAGATAGACATTTTGAGATCAGAAAGAGATTATTAGATGACCTGCCCTTACCTTGACCAACAAACAGATTCAGCAAGCAGGGTAGTTAGTAGCTGGAGAACAGGTAGCACAATCATGAGTTGACGTCCAGTGCTCACAGATGTTCTCAGGATAAATATCAAGGGGTTTATAAAGAATTAGAAAAGTGGGTGTGCATGTGAATGAGTGACATGTTTCTGGGGTGGTCTGAATCGGAGGAGTCTGCCTGGAGACACTGGGTCTGGGGAGGCCATGTGAACAATGGCCCCTCTGCAGAAGATACCTTTGAAGTGTACATGGTGTTTGGCACCGTGGCCGTTCCCATCCTGCCAGCCCCCTCGGGAGGGCACGGCCACAGGTGCAAACTGCCATTGATAGTTTAGGGGGGATGGATGGTCAAGAGGTGTGCAGAAAAGGCCTTGTAACAATGCTGAATGGAGACGACACACTTATGTGGATTGCAGGGGTGCTAACTGCTTCAGGGGAGCCTGCCTGGAGACACTGGATCTGGGGAGGCCATGTGAACAATGGCCCCTTTGCGGAAGATACCTTTGTAGTGTACATGGTGTTTGGAATCTTGGTCGTTCCCATCCTGCCAGCCCCCTCCGGAGGGCACAGCCAGGTGCAAACTGCCATTGATAGTGGAGAGGGGGATGGATAGGCAAGAGGCGTGCAGAAAAGGGCCCGAAACACTGCTGAATGGAGACGACACACTTATGCGTATTGCTTGGGCGCTGTCTGCTTCAGGGGAGACTGCCTGGAGACACTGGGTCTGGAGAGACCATGTGTACAATGGGCCTTGTGCGGAAGATACCTGTGAAGTGCCCATCCTGCCAACCCTGCAAGGACAAGTGAGCTTGTCCTTGATTCACTTGAAAAATTGAAACAACTATTCATAAAAGTTGATTTGTATTTTATTTTGTTGCGGATGTTGATGGCACAAATGTACTACAAATTGTATACTTCGGGTTGCAGCACAGTGTGGGAAAATCCCTTGTACTGACCGCTGTCACTCGGGAATTTGGCTCTAATGACTCCAACGACACAATCAGGTATTACTCGTCAAACACGGAATTCAAGCCTCCCATGAAGCCACCATGTAAACGCACAATAGGCCACCAGCCTGTACCACCTGTGGAAGAGAAACATACAAACTGTATTTATATGAACATGATAAGTGTACAAACCTCAGTTGAAAATGCAATCTTGTATCCTAGGGCATAGTTGCCAGTACAAATGTAGCTTCATTGATTAATCAACTTGGGCTTTGAAGTGTAGACACATTACAAAAGTCAACACCCATGCAATCCATAACGTTTGGGGGCACAGAGAAATATTGTTTCTTGATTGTACGTGAAAGACACATAAGATGACCACTATGATTTTCCCAAAATCGTCAGCGATGTATTGAATTGCCAGACTACATTCATTTGGCAGTGATAGATCAAAGTTACGACAATATCAGAGACAAACATGAAATGTTAGTGGCTTAAGTGACATCACATCTAGGGTATACTTACTTGTTACTTGGATTGCAAGAGCGAACTGTTGCACGAAGTTCATGCATAAGCACATCATAATCCTCAACACGGACCTTGTGAGGCAGGCTGCCCTGAAGTCATGCAGCTCGGTAACGTATAGCGGCCGTGTCTCGTCTTCAGATATGTAGGCCAAGCATCCAGAGTTTTCTTTGCAGCAGCAGTTCTCATCCTCGGTTGGCATGACTTTGCACCGATTGCAGGTACACCAGGTGGAGACGTCTTCCATGCGACTAGGCTCTGGCTCATGATCCGGTGATTTGTCCGCCCAACTGTCGTCTAATGCCCCATCGTTTCCGCATCTTTCTCTTTCAATTAATCCCGCCTCGGAATATTCCAGCTCATACTGCTGTTGCCATTATACAAGAAAATTAAAATCGATAGTAATGCTAGTATTAGTATATGTTCGCACGGGCTATGAGCAACGGAAATAGCTGAACAGAGCAGAAACGAGTCACAGGATACACATAAAAAAACAGTGAAACGACTGAAAAAACAACTCTGTTGTTGTCTGATGAAAAGTGGTCTGTTTATACTTATTGAGGAAAGAGGCGTCTTGCCATTTCCATGGAAACACATCATTAGCTGGAGCACAGAGAACATTGACACGAGACGTGCATTTGCATTGTAAAATGGGCTGTACGCGTCTAGTGATGTCAGCTTTAGGGGCGGGGGATATGATTTAGTGCCGCAAGGGCAGTTCACCTTAGGGCGATGCAGCAACGGATAAGATTAGCACAAGAGGCCGTGCCCCGCTGCCTGATTTTGCATGTGTAAAAGTGAGGAAAACTAAGGTAATGCGCATAAGAATTTCTTTTGCGATCGATCAATGTATGCTTATAATGACTTGCCCGATAGATCGGGACAATAACATTTTTGAGCACACTATTCCTTTAATGATGTATATTTGAAGTGGGGAGGAGGTGTGAGAAAGGGAAAAGTGAGATAATTGCAAAAACTATTTCTGTTCCAATTATTGGTAAGCTGATCACTATTTTGCATTATTTATTCTGTGTAAGTGCCAAGCTTTATGCTGCCTAAAAGTTGTCACTGCGTCAGATACCCCAATAATTCACCTATGCAAAGCATTCCCTAGATATAGGGCCAAAATCATTAGGTATCATGCTGAGTGGGTGAAAGGGACTGCTGGGAAAATGTACCTGTCGTGTTCACAATAGGGTACTAACTGTAAAAATGTACTCCAACACATGTGCACATACTTACACGCCACACACAAGGAATCTCAAAAACAGGCTAGGTGTATTAGAACTCTGGAAGGCCTTTGAGGAAGAAACAGTGGGGCCTAAGAAGGAATGGATGCTTAATATGTGTCAGGGGGGTGTGAGCAGGCCACAGCAACGCCGACTCCTCCCTCTGAGGAAAGCACTTACACACAGCCAACAGCTCCGCCATCACCAGCTGAGGCAGGCCTCCACACACAATTCACAGTACCGCCTACGTACGAGGAGAGCACATCAGCCCCGACCATCCCAGGAATATACCCGGTACAAGCAGCAGCTGTAAGGTATAGTAATCCCAGATATGAATCCCCTGATGAGGAAAGTGATGATAGTAGGAGGAGGGTGAACTGGGTAAAAGGAAAGGCGCCATTAGTACCAATGGAGAATGAAGCATGGCACAGTGCAGAGACATAGTTAAGGGATGAGGACGAATATAGAGACCTACATAGCTTAGACAAGCAGTTAAGAGCAGCTAAGGAAGAGCTCTGGACAGTGAGAGGAATGCAGATAGATGGTCACAGGGCAAGAAGCGTACCCATAGTTAATGGGGATAGTGGAGAGACTATAATGAAACCAGAGAAATGGGTAGGAGGAAAAATATTGTTGAAACTTGATGGGAAAGGCACAGAAAATAATTATGTGAAGGTAGTGGAGTACGAAGAAATAAAGAAACCAGCCAGGGAGGAAGTCGGGAGGTAGACACGGGAAGAGATGGAGCAAATGCACAGAGGGAGAAAGAGAGGGAATGGAAAGAAGCAGCAGAGAAGATGCAGAGAGAGGAACAGGAAAGACAAAGAAGGAAGAGGGAGGTAGGAGAAAGGGATGAGTATGTAAAGAGGCTAGATGAGAAAAACAGGAGAATGGCAAGAGAAAATGGAGAAATTGAAAAAAATGAGGAAGGAGATGAGCCAGAAGATGAGCAGAAATATGATACCAGAGATGTGGGGATAAGGGAATGGGACAATAACCCCAGGGGCAGAGATGTGTTGGCAGAGATAATGAGTGGACCTTATGTAAGGGAGTGAGTTTTGATCTCATACTTGAAGACGGCTGTGGAGAAAGTGACAGAGAGACAGATTGGGTAGACATTGGTGTTGAAGAGGGGGGAGAAGAGGCAGCACATGCCCCACAAATGGATACCACAGGACCAGGCGTAGGAGAGCAGATTTACTGGGGCCAAACTTTAGTCTGTATCCACCCCTCACATCAGTACTCCCCATAAATGAAGACCATAAATCACCATATTTCTTAAGAAACTTGCCAGAACGCTGTGTAGCTGAGACATTGAAAAGGAGAACTTGCGCAGCATCACCTTTGTGCAAGAAAGGGGTAACACGAAATTCCCACAATTCCCACTGCTCCACTATACTTCATGGAATCAGACAGACAAAAATAACTTGATGGCTAAGCTGCCATCACTGACAGCAGGGGTGGGCCGGTGGATCTACCAGTTAGAGCGAGAGACATCTCGGATAGCATTTGCTATAGGTGGCATGAAAACATCCATCCACGTGGGGTGACTAGGCAGAGGACGTGTGGATTCGAGCAGGCTATATTTTGCAGCGACAGAACATAACCCCACTAAATATGACGTGTTGCCATTTAATAAGTGTAGAGCTAAAGTACGGAAGGCACTGAGGGTGCTATTTCCAGATCAATCTGACATGAGCGCCATAATGACTGGGAAGATGGGGCCCACTGAGGACCCCACTGCCTACATTAAAGAACGTTGGCGTTTGGAAACTAAAGACCATTGGGATAAAAATATAGCAGTGTTTTATCATATTCTATGTCAGAGCCTACCTGAAGAAGTACAGAGACAGTTAAAAAAAAGAGTATGGGGATTGAAATGAGACCATGGCCAGAAATACAATTAACTATCATACACCATTGTAGGTAAAACCAGGAGAAGGGTCAAAAGAAAATAGAGGAAAGGCAAAAGGAAGAGTCAAAATTGATACAGAAAAAACTATCCAAAATGATGGTAGAAGGAGCGGTATTGATAAATACAGGAGACTGGAATAATGGACAGAGAGTTGTCATACCACAGCAGGGCATGGGTGGTTATTTTGCAGGAAGAGGGGAGAGTAGTTTTTACCCCAGTGGAGGAAGAAGATTTGTTCACAGAGGAAGAATATTTGGTTTTGGTGGGGGACAGCCCCGCTTTGGAGGACCTGGGGGAACTGGAGCAGTAGGTTGGACATGTGGGAAAGTAGGACACATTTCACAAGTGTGTATAAGTAGAGAAGCAATGCAGCAAGGTACAATGCAGTATAGGCCAAGAGGGTTAATGGCATATCCAGCCCCATAATGTGCACCACAGCAAAATTATGAGTACTATGGCTACACACAATATTCACCAGATCATACACAAGCACAGCAGGTGCAGCAACTCTAAGGGTCACAGATACAGCCACAGCAGACATTTGCACAGCAACCACAGAGTGCAGTGCAATCACATCAAGCAGTGACACAGTGGGATACCAATATTCTGCCACGGACGCAGACACCACGGACATGAGGAGTGATGGCGGTTGGTGGGGGGAACCCTTTTATAGGCACAGGACTGAACATGCACCCCAATAGGACAGCCCACAAAATAGCTTGGTGTGCCATATCCTATCAATAACCACAGACCCTGAACAGGAACCGAGGGTGGAGGTATCTATAGGCGACCAGACTCTTTCTTTCTTAGTTGACACTGCAATGACAGCATCCTGTGACAGTAGGAGAGCAGACTGTAGCTATCCCATTCCTGTATTCCAGGAAGACACCCGTTAACATATGGGGAAGAGATCTTATGGCCAAACTCAATATGTCAATATAATTGACGGAGGATGGGATTATATGCTCTCCACCAGGCATGTATTTCCATGTAGCAAAAGAATACATACAAGAATTTCATGGGCACAAAGTACAGAGTGGAGTACCAGTGGATCAAAGGATTTTTCTATAGAGTACAAGTTAGCATGTTAGCATGGCTTCCCTGTATTGAGGGACAGTTATTGAGACTACCCACAGACTTTTTATTTAGAACACAGATACCTATAGATGTAACTGAAAAGAAAGTGGTTAAAATTGAGCTAGAGATGGCTGTAGTGAGGGAGGATAGTGATTTTACACTGCACTGATGAGGAAGGGGTGAGTTGGTGCACAGTAAACGCATCACACAGACTGACCAAGTTGACAGATGATAAATTGTTTGACAACAGTGACTTCGATGATAAGGTACTGTTTGAGATAAATATGCCATGTCAATTGAGAATCAAGTAGATAAAAAAGTACCATCATTTATGGAAGAAGATTTGGCATGGGTACCCGGCACTCTATGGACGACCAGTACATATGATGTAGGTTTGTTAAAAGAAATTGGAGCAGTAAAAATCAAATTAATGAAACGGGCAATTTTACCTCTAGTAAAAGAGTATCCCAATGCCCAAAGAAGAAGATGAGGGTATTTATGAAACAATACATTTGCTCATTAAGCAGGGAGTGATAGTGCCATCAGAATCTCCTTGCGACACTGCAGTATACAGAGTGAAAAAATCTCAGGGAGGGCTGTGGAGATTTATTTATTTTACATTTATAAATGTCCCGGGAGGATAGCTTAACGGCAACGTGCGCACCTTGAAAGCAAGATGACACGAAGCAACACAGGTTCAATCCCCGGCTCCGTGCTTAGAAACCTCTGGGTGTTTAAGTGCGTTATAAATACGCAACAAAACAAAAAAACAACAATTCCTGTAACAGCGCCTCGATGCCTGCGGGCTGTGTGAGCGCTTTAAAAATGCAAAATAAAAATAAATAAAGCACACAAAACTCTCAGGCATCACAGGTTAGCAAGATTGCGTGACACACTGCATAAGGCCTGCATAAGGCTTGGATGTATTGCCTTCCGCTCGCTCCTTTTTGCCCTACGCAATCAGAAAGGCTCAGACGATCACCTGACTCCTTATGAGTTGGCGACAGGTCGCAGGATGCTCATCCCAATTACCTCACCCATGCGCGCACAGACAGATGCCCAAAAGCACTGCCACTGTGTTTGTAAATGAATTACATGACTATTAGATGTCCACGACTAAATACCTCTCTTTCGTCTCTTCACAGGAAAGGCAAGGCGGGGAGGTAACGCTAAAGGCACAGAAAAAGATGAAATATAATTGAATACTACTGCAGATGTCAACTTTTTTCTGTTGGTCAATATAGCCAATATAAGATGATTCAAGAGTGCCGCCTCCGTTCCCAATTACCAGGATCCCGAGGGAGAAGAGAACAGAACCAGACCCAAGACAAGAGCTCAAGTACATGCTGATAAAGAAGATAAAAGGAATAAGGAACTTGAGAATAAAGAAGATATCAATCACATTGCACCACTTGAGGAACACTGAGACACTGAACTATCACTGGAACAGGAAGTAAGGAGTTAATGCTGAGGACTTTTTGAATACATCACCAGCACAGTATTTCTGTTGATGCTGAGGACTATTTTTCACAAGAACATACATAACAAACTTTTTTTTCTACTTTTCTATTTTTACAATTTATTGGGACTATTATTTACACCATTTTTCACAAGAGCATACATCTACAACAGACAATGTTTTCTATTTTACTATCTTTACATTTTTATTGCGACTATTTCTATCTTCCACATTTTTTATATTTTTATTTTTTATCAGCACTATTTTTATATTTTTCAATGAACCACATAATAGTGAAAGTGGTTTGAAAATCATCAATCAAATCTTTTATTATTGTCATTATATGTGGTTGTAAAATGTTTTGAAAAGGTATATACAGCTTGCCTCACTCACCACTGAAAAATAATAACCTACTATTGCCCATTATTAAGTAAACTATATGAATGTTTTCATATCCTTATGTTCCTGATATCTTCATAATACCCACGATCAATACGCCGGCGTACATATCTACACATGAACGACATTATGGCTATTGCGGTCCTTCTGTTTTCCTTTCTCTTTTGTTGTTTTTATTTCTTATTTTATCTCACACTGCATTTAACCAATTATGATAAGATAAATGTGTCCCTATTGTATAATGTTATGGAAGAAGTTAAAAAACGGGTAGATTTCCAGTTAGAGCAGGAAACGGTATTCCACCCAGTTGTGGAGACCGTATGGGCTAGGAGAAGTATTGCAGATGATGAAAATTACATGAGAAGGTATTTTGATAATTCCATAAATATTGAACGAAACTCATGGTATAGGTCAATGGAGAAGGTGGGAAGAGAGGGATCAAGGGAAAGCTGCTTTGTTTGCTCACTTATCCCCTATGCCATTACAGCCTCTTGAGTATTTATACCTCAAGAAGTACCTGAGTACAGAGCACACTGCTTGGTACATCTCGAAGTATGCCAGACAACAGGAGAATTTCAGGGACAATCATCTGTGATTAAGTATCTCACAGGATCAGAATTCCCATACGTAGACAGCTATGTAAAAGAGGCATACATGGTATAGGTCAATGGAGAAGGTGGGGAGAGAGGGATCAAGGGAAAGCTGCTTTGTTTGCTCACTTATCCCCTATGCCATTACAACCTCTTGAGTATTTATACCTCAAGAAGTACCTGAGTACAGAGCACACTGCTTGGTACATCTCGAAGTATGCCAGACAACAGGAGAATTTCAGGGACAATCATCTGTGATTAAGTATCTCACAGGATCAGAATTCCCATACGTAGACAGCTATGTAAAAGAGGCATACATGATGGAGGGTATAAAAATGAAAAGTAAGGTGCTCAAGTACATATTATAAGGTCCAGAAAGAGGAGATGTTGAAGTAGTGGATCACCAAATATTATGGTGTTCAGATTCCCAGTTTAATTTGATACCTCATTGTGCCGTCAGACCACAATTGCAAATTAGAGGGAAGGTATATTCCTCAGGAGGATGGGTTGATGGAATAATGGGATGGAAAGCAATATGGACTGCACCAATAGAAGTGATATAAACACAGACAAAGTGTGCTGTGAGGAATGGAAAGAAACTGCTAAATTTGTACATGGGTGGAAGATGAAGCAGGACCACTAACCATAACCAAACTACAAGCACCAACATTATTCTTTAGAAATAATGGTTCAGTAAAGCTTGGTGACAATGAAGGGTGCAAACGCGTTATCGATTTACCAGGTATGAAAGTTGGCACAGCTGTACTAATGGATCATTACTGGGCCTGTGCTACAATAGCTTATATGCAGCTTCTACCCAACTGGAGTGGCATATGTATAATGGTGCTACTAAAAGCACCAGCATTACTAATACCACAAAGAGAGGTTGACATTGGAACGTTGCCTTCAATGGCACACAACAGGAAAAAAAAAGACCCCTATGCCTAAAATGCATTAAAATAACTATTTTTTCCAAAGAAGCCAAAGCTGAATTCAATGAAATCCCTCAGTGGCATATATTGTTTGGTAAAACAACAACGTTCTTCACATCTTTTCTATTGCCTGGGCTGCAAGCAGCAGCAAATGCATATTTGGTTCAGATTACTAGGTGGGAAGTGTTACAAACTATTAATGCCACAATTAAAGGCTTTAATCCCATCAAGGAGGAGTTGAGAGCAGTCAGATTGATGACCCTACAGAACAGGTATGGGCTGGACGTCCTCACAGCCATGGAGGGAGGAGTGTGTACTAATATAGGGCCATGTTGCTGTACATATGTACCCGCACATGATGAAGAGAATGGGACCTTGACAGAGGCCATATACTCCCTGAAAGAGCTGCATGATAAAATGGAGGAGGAAGTGGATGACATTGAGGATGATAGCTGGTTCAGTTATCTATTCTCCTGGATGGCTACTAGGCTGACAGATGCATTAAAATTTCTGTTGGCAATTTTGATACTGGTCCTAAAAAGACTGGCAAGAAGGCACTCCAAATGACAGAAATGGTTAATGTGGCTTCACCATACATCAGTACACTCAAACTGAGCCTGGAGCATTGTTTACATGCCCAAATGTTACCCATAACTACAATGAGCACTGGATGAAATGTGACGAAAATGGCGAGTGCTGGTTTATGACATGCAGTCCAGCAAAACACAAAGCACAAGAAGGTAACTTGGGGGGGGTCACCAGTGTGAGATGCCCAAAGATGGCTATAATATGATGAGACAAAATGAAGGTGTGGCCGATGACTCGACCAGAGGGGGAATGGAGTGAGGCAATTGTTGAGTAGAGAGCATGTACCCCCCTGCCTTCCTCAGAAGAAACAGAATTATTGTAACGCTCACCTGATTCCCACGGAGGCGCTGATCCCGGCTGGGCTGCTATCGTTTCTTCAATTGAGAAGCGTAGAGCTCGGACAACTCTCAGGACTGGGCTTCCTCTTATCGAATGTCTAACTTGCAGGGTAAGTTTTCTGCAGGTGGAAGAAAAAGGGTTAATCACCGTTTGATGGGATTCCTTCTCCCACCAATCGCCAGTTTCTCCCACAGCCTAGCTTTCTACTTGTCTCGGCGATCTCTCACCTTAGGCGTATAAATGCTGAGCTCTCCATCCTGCGTCTGGTGCAGGGGTGCGTGGATTCCAGTTACATCACTGGATGAGTTCAGTGTTGAGGCTCAAGTCTTTTGCGGCTTTAGTTGTGGCACTGGTGCTGGGATGCCGAAGAGCGATGCCGCCGTTACTGCACGAGCGGATGCCTGTAAGTATACTGTAGTCTTTAGGCTTTAAAAGATGGGCACCTCAATAATGTCCCTTTTCCTTTGTTTCAGGCCTCGGGATGCTGTGGGCGTAGTTTTCCGTTGCCGCTGCACGTGCCGATGTACGTAAGTATAATGTTCGTTGGCCGCTTTTAATGGCACCTCTAATAATGTCCTTTTTCTAGTTTTCAGGTGCCGGGATGCTGCGGGCTTTATATCCGTTGCCACTGCATGTGCCGATGCACGTAAGTATAATGATCGTTGGCCGCTTTTAATGGCACCTCTAATAATGTCCTTTTTCTAGTTTTCAGGTGCCGGGATGCTGCGGTTGATGCGGCCGCGTCTGCGCGTGCAAAAACTGGTAAGTTAAGATGAATGCGACTGCCTTCACCCGAACCCCTTTTTAATTATGTCCTTTGCCTTTCAGGTGCAGAGAAGCTGCCGAAGAGAAGGCCGCGGTTAGCTCCGTTGCAATCACGGATGGATCAGGTAAGAGGGCGCGGCTGCGAGCGAGTTGCACTTTTCTAACCTTATGTTTATTCTTTGCAGGTTTTGCCGGTGACTGGATTCCGGGATCTGGTAAGTATTGTTCTGTGTCTTTCTTCATCCACAGGTTGCTGCGCGGAAGCTGAAGATGACTCTGGACCTGGAATGCAGGAGCCGACTCGGTGAGCGTCCTGCTGCTGCTGCAGAATAACGCGAAGCACGTGTTTTCCATCGGGCGTGGTTTAAATAGCAGAGAAGTGCTTCAGTGTGTGTTCTTCCACCGGTTCCACCCAGGTAAGAAAAGAGTTCCTGAATGGAGGGAATAGTTCCTCCCAGCCCTGATGGCTGGGGACTTCAACCAGACTGGATTGTTCTGGGTAAATATGCAGCATGGTCTGCCTCAGGTAAGTCCACCCAAGCATTATTACACTGTTTATCAATATGAGCCCGGCGCCTATGGCGCCGGGACTGAAACCCTTCATGATCCTGGCGCCAAAGGCGCCAGGACACGGTCCAAAGGGCCCCTGTAGGGGTCTGCTGGGACCGGAGTAGTGGAAGACGGGTCTGCTTCCGAGGGCGCTGGGCCAGTCCTGGCCCCTCGGGAGTAGCGCCCATGACAATTATAACATCAGAAAGGACACATTTGAAACCACACTTTAAATTCCCCTGGAAATGCAGCCGGCACAAAGAATCATTAGTTTCACTACACAAGTAGGGGACAGATAAGGCATTAGCTTGACAATGAGTGTATTTTTAAATAGCATAGACTAGGTGACAGGAAGGCATGTACCCAGGATAGGAGCTCACTACACAAGTAGGGCAGGATGACTATAGGTAGGATCAGGTTGCAGCTACCCATAGGTAGATATATCATGTGCCAGGCATGTACCAGGACTCGGTAGAGAGCAAAATAAATGCAGAGTAAATGTGTCCTACAGAGGTAAATAGCATGATAAGCAGCTGCCATTTTAAATTGCACCAGCACAGCAGAAATTGAGCTCTGCAGCTTTAAAGAAAAAGCCCCAGTTAAGCATGCTTGAACAAATACATGTAATTCAGAAAAGTGCTGTTACCAGCTAGATGGTAGCTGCCTCAAAGGAATGTCAAGACCCAAGGCTCCGTAAGGTTATATGGCGGAACAAGACAACATTGTGTGCATCCAGCTGTCAAGCTAAATTAAGTTACGATAACACCGCAGACAGTTTCAAGTCTATGGGACATACTGAACATCCAAGGAAGTTCATAAGTAGTTGGCAGATTAATGCTTCTGTGATCAGCTAGGTGTGATAGAGGAACGTGGTGCGACTAAAAAGACAACTAATTGCCATGATGAAATCTTAACAGGGTGGAAGTAGCACGACTCACAGAATAAGTATTCATAAATGTGTCAAGAACAGGATGGCGTGGTCACTGTTGCGAGAACAGTTCCTTGAGACCCAGCGACATCATGGCAGAAGGAGATAAAAGGGGCTGTGTTATTTAATTAAGAACAAGGAGATACACTTGTTCTCTCTCTTTTCCCATCTACATAAAACATGTCATCATGCAGCCAGTTCCTGGAAAGTGTGACCTCCTGTTAACCGATGAGCACATGTCTTTTTTTTACTGCAGAAGTAATTTAGGGCCGACCAATAATATTCAAGTATGATGAGTAGCACATTTTTTATTTAAGGGATGGTTTATGGGTGGGATCATGGATAAGGATTGTCCAATTACTAGTTGTGGACAAATACAATTATACATGTAGCTTAGTAGAGGGAGCCGATGACCAGGAGCAATAGGTTTTCATAACTGTGACATCACATTGCCTATAATACCTGCTGTTTCCTGTTAATATGTGGAGAAATTCTTGAGTGAGAGCTTGGCTTTTAATCTTGCTCTTTCCCCAGTCTAGATTTCAGTAAAGCTGGGTTACCTTGCATTTGGCATACCTCCATCACTCTGTGTTGTCTCTTTTTTGACAAATACTAGCTAGAGGGCTATTTGGCTTTTGACCTCTGTTTCAATCTTCTGTCCGGGAAGAAGTTATCAGGAAAGTTGGCCATGTTACTTTGGATGTAAAGGCTTTAGAAGTAGACAGGAAGGTCTTTTATCCAGTGGTGTAGCATTTAATATTGCGCAGCGCACAAAGACTGGCTCCTGTGTAATTTCATACCAATATTTTCCTAATAATAGCAAGTTATGTTTAGCACAGTGCTTAAAGAGTTATGAGACGGCGACAGCATCAATAAGAGCTCAGAGCGTTATCCAGTTATTGATAGCGCAGTTATTGAAAGCGTGCAGGAAACTGTATCACGCAGTAGCTTCAGCTACTATAGCAAGATGCATGAAGGAAATAATGGCCTTAGCAGGAGTTGATATTTCATTGTTTGGAGCTCATTCAGTCATAGGAGCTATGGCCTCCAAAGCTTTTGTAGTGGGGGTACTGCTGCAAGACATCATGAAAGCTGCTGATTGGTTTAGTGACTCTGTGTGTGTTCAGAATGTTCTACTTCAAGCCAGTTTCTGATATTGCCATGCCTGTGGTAGAGAGTCTTGAACGAGCATAATGCTAGCCTCCAGTCTTGACATGGAATGAAGATTGCCCAAGCACACAGCGCAGGTAGGCTTGATTCTATTTAAAGACACAGAGGTGAGCATTATCCCTCTCAGAGGATACGCTATATTATGGTTTATACAGTATGTTTGATCTATGATATCAGAGGTAGTGTATTCCCCTCCCTAACAGTGTGCCTCTCTTTTGATGCAGGAGATGATCAGAAGAGCAATCGAGATCAGGCGCCTGCAGGGTATTGGGAGGATAAACAGGCTCTGACTACTAAAGTTGCTGGAGCACAGGAGTGTCTTTCTGAAGACTCAGAGGAAGTTATCTGTTCTTGTTTGTAGACTTTTATGCAGAGTTTCAGGGAAGCACCCAAAAAGAAGATGAAAGGACCTGAGAAGCAGGGATTTATAGCTATGGATGAGCCCTGATTGGGGATTGAAACAGACTCAGGACTGCCATACAGTAGAGACTCATGGCATTTGTGGTTTTCTCATCTCTCCTTTTTTGTTTACACGCCGTTTTTGTTTTACAGCCTTAGGCTGATGTAAAAAAAAAGAATTTCAAAAAAAGGTTAAGATTTGAAAAGCTGTTGGAAGCAGTAATAACGAAGTTTAAGCATAATGCTCGCCACTGTGTCTTTAATAGAATGAAGACTACCTGCGCTGTGCGCTTAGGCATTCTTCAGTATCTGACTCTTCAATCTGCCGATTCTTCAAATGGCTTGAAAATTAAGATGTTTTAAACTAGTGGATTGGTAGAATGCTCTCTATCCTCACTAATTCTGTGGGATAAAAAAATCTAAAGAAGAGTGAAATGAATGAAATGTCTTTCATAGCAATGCAGCTTAAATAGTAAAAGTTGGAAATTACCAAATTCACAAGTCAGTTGGAAAATGGAAAGCTAGCATCTGAATGCCAGAGCAAAGAAAGGAATGCATTATCTTCAAGTTTTAAGCTCACATTACTTTGCATTCTGGGACTTGTAGGCTTTCAATTTCAATAGGGAGAATAAAGAAGCACCTGTTTTTACTATTATATTTAAGGATTTATATTTGTCAGATTGGTTTATCATGGCAGAGATGGAAGTGTAACTGTGGACTTAATGTGCAAGTGTGTAAAGGTATTAACTAACAGCAACATGTGCAGCCAAGAGAAAGCAGAATGAGGTGCCCTTACTGCTTTTATGAGTTTTAGTAAGAGTCTATCATATATAGGGTTTTACTAAGGCAGGGGTCACTGAATCTCACAAGAACATTAACAGAGAATGGTTTAAAATAATTCTACCCAGTGGTGCTGAGGTACACACCTAAAATAATAAAATAACTTAATAAATTGCAGGGCCTTAGAAAGCATTTAAGCTATTGTTGTGCTGAAGCAGAAACCTTGGAGCACATCATTGCCAAAAGTACCACCCACAACTATTGTGTAATTCAGTTGTCAATAAATGGAACAAATTATGGATGTCGTAGGAGAAGTAGATGGTACTGCGTATAGGCATAAAGGGAATACCTTAGCCTGCCACTACCTTTTAGTTCAAAGGCGCAAGAAATGTGTCCTTGACTCTTTCTTTCTCCTGAGCCAAATATAGACTTGACTCAAGCCGGACATTCAAGCACTGCCAGTTTCCCAAGTCTCAGCTAGGCAGACAGAGGATTGGTCACTCATAGATCCAAATATCAGTGTACAACTATATAGGATTCACAATTGATATCTTGAGGAAAACTGTTTCTCGCCTATATGTAAATGTGCACTACTTTACTAACACAGCATCACTCTGTCCTGCTTTATTTGTGTTACAGAGTTCCCCAAATGGGAAAACAATTTGTTGAACTTCTTGTGTAACTAAAACAAATATAGCCCTGCTGTTATTGGTAAAGAATCCTACCATGCAAATGATGATGCTATAAGTTAATTACCTTATTTTAGCCATTTTGCTTTCTGGACATTGTTTTTCTTTAGTAAACCGTACAGGCTTGAGACTTATGCTCTATTACTGCCTTAATTATTTAGCTTTTCTACCATATCAGGACACTGTATTTTGGTTTCAGTTGTTTTGATAAAGAAAATGGAGTGCAATATTAAAAAGACTGCACCACCCAAAACTGGTTTCTTGTAATAACACAGAACTTATTCATACAATACAATTCATATTGTCTTGTTCACCCCACAGGGGACTTTAAATTAGATTACATCACTAGGATGAATCAGAGGTAAATTTCTGCATATACCACCAATTTGAATAGTATCTACTGCATACATAAGTTATAGTATGTTTAAACTGTGTTAGGGGGCTACCCCCTTATGTGACATATTGCTTACCTCCGCCTTTGGTCTGCCATTTTGGGCTGCCCCTCTAGTGTACCTACTCAGCTAGGCAGACAAGCACCTTGTCTGTGGCTCTGCAGGTGTTTAAGGTGCTCAGGTTGCAAACACATTTCTTTCATCCGTGGCAGCGCCTTTCATATGCCCGATGGCCATTTCCAGCTGAAAGACCCCCTAAAGCACCCGTTATCTTGCAACTGTGAGCAACACAAGCACCCATGTATGCGTTTTTGTCTCTGCAGTTTGCAAACACATTATCACAGGCAGAGCCCTTCATATGAGCTATGGACATTTCCAGCTGAAAGACCCTGTAAAGCACCTATCTTGCAACTCTGTGAAAGTGAGCAACACAAACCACCCATTTATCCATGATTTCTACTGTCTTGCCATGCAAAAAAACAAAGTTGCTTTAGATCACGAATCAAATGTTTTCAACATGAATAACAACGTGCTGAAAGTTTGTCACAATCTTCAGCATATCTTTTATATCACTGAAAGTGGAGTTAACTAGATGTTCTGCTCCACCTGCCTGTTGGTTGTGTGGCCATCAGCACAACTGGTGTGCTCCAGGGTGTAGCGGGCGCGGAGGTCATGGCCGGCTCCACGACCGGTCTGTCGACGGGTGCTGTCATCTCGGCTCCTCCCGCCCTTTTGGCGGCAAGGCCATCAGCGCAATGAGAGTGGTTCGACTTGGGCCTTCAGACCGGGAGCAGGGCTAGGGTGCAATAAACAAAGCTGTAGAGTAATTTGCGGTTTTGCAAGAAATATTTTTTAATCTGTGTCACTCGTCGAGTTCAGATGGAAAAAAAAGGCATTTGTGTGATGGCGAGCCGACAAAGCCATTGACTGTGCGCTTTGAGGTCTATGGCACTGCAATTTTACTGCATTTGGCTAATATTCGGTAACAACCGCAAGCAAGATGTTTGTGATTAAAGAGGTAACAGATGTAATGTTTCACCACAGAGGGTTTTAACTTGTTGCTCGGATATTGCTTTAAGAACGGTTTTAACGAGTAGAATGCGAATGTGCTTTTTGGTCGATTGCACCTGCCAATTATGCAGCGCTTGGCTAATTTACTTGAACAACCATGCGCTTGATGTTTGGAAGCGAATAGTTAATAGAATGCTGGGTGCAGGCCGACAGATTTGTGTCCCAATACAAAACGTCTGCTCTGCAGGGACGTTAACGGTAAAATGCGATGTTGTGCTTTAAGTTTGTCAGGGTTGCAGCGATTTTAGTACGCTCACCTAATGACCAGCTGAACAGCCCTCAACCAGCCCATGCAACGTTTCCCCATTGTTTAGTGATGTGATAACAAGCTAAATGCAAACGCAATGCGGGGCAGGGCCTTTACTCAAAGGGCTTGGCCTCTGCATACAGTGCTCCCACCGAGCACAAAAGCATTTGCTATGATGCTGGTTGGGAGTGTTTTGAGAAGAAGACATAACCCCTGCATTTGTCCATTTATACCCATAGCCAATAAGCCAAACTTTGCTCCTTCCTCCGTTTCCTTTTCTTTTCCCTTTAAGAAAATTAGCTTGAATGAGACAGTAGTTTTGTAAAATGGCAAACTTGGCCGCAGTTTTATTTTTCACAACAAAAGAATCACTGCACACATTTAGTGAAATTCAGTCTGTAAGTGTGGCGCTTGCTCCGCGTCCAATCCACCTGCTTCCCCCTATTCCTTTGCATAAAGTCCATAGTAGGCCCAACTCTCCCAACCCTTTGTGCCTGAGCCTACCCTGCCCCTGAAGGTGTCCGTGGGCGGGGAGAGTGCCGTTTCTTTTGGGGGAAGCTGAGCCCTTGTTGTTACCACCAGACGCCCCTGCCATTAGGCTCTCAAGAGGCCCTGGTCCGAGAAGAGCAAAGACCCTTCCGGCTTCCTCGTGGCTCATTCGGAGTCTGTCTTTTGTGCTTGGTCGCCCAAACACTGCCATGCCACCTAGTGGGTTACTGTCCACCGTGGCTCCCGCTCTCTCCTTATTCCTTTTATAGCTCCAGCAGCTTTGTGCATATATTCCAGTAGAAGAGCTCCATCCCCATTGCCGACAGATGCACTCCATCTTTTAAAAAATATTCAGGGGTTTTTAAGTTGATCAGGCCATGTCTGATGTGTTGGAAGCCTCTGCCCTTGCAGAATTTAGACATGGCACAATTCAACTTCTTCCTTGATCTTTCCACTGCCGTGTGGCTCTCGGCCCCCCTCCATTCCGGCCTGGGAATTACGTCCGACCACACGATCTCCGTCTTCCCCAGCTGTGCTGAGATCTCCTGCAATGAAAACATCATGTCCCTCAACAAGACCCCCCTCCCTAAGTTGGTCAAATCATTCCCCCCCAAGTGGATCACCAGCACGTCAGGCTTCTGCTGTTCACCCAGCAACTTCTGCAGTAGCCCCTGCAACTGTGCCCATTTCATCCCTGGCACCCCATGCTACCAGATCCGGAACTCTCCGGCCGTCAGCTCTTCCTGGTGCGGTGTCCAGCCAGCCCTGGCCCTTAAAATAAACGAGTGCCCCACCACCCAAACGGACCGCCTCTTCCTCCTCTGTGAAGGAGATGAGATGGCAAGTTATATTACATTTTCTCTGGCCTGATGTACCTTTTAAAACACCCTGAAGACCATCTTCCCCACTTCTTGATGTCTTCCGCCCCTAATCCCCCAGCCGCCTCGGAAGTGGCGTCCCCTATCCTGAAAGAATGGGTCCTGAACCACCCCTCTGTTAACCCCATCTTTGCCAGTGCCAATTCCATCACCTTTTTGAACAGGAAGCAGCTCAAGGCGGAACCGTCCCCATGTAACAGCAGTGGCGCCCCAGGATCCCAATGCGGATGTTGCTGCAAGAAGCTGTCCAGGGCCACCACTGGGCATACCAGGCTTGCTTGTATGGCCTGTAGTGTCAATGCCACTCCTTTCCCCTTCAAGTCAGTCTTTGACCTACGCACATAAATGATCACCTGGGTGCTACTTGACTGCACGTCCCTCAGTCGCAGGAAGCCATTCCCTTTGCCCCCTTTGTTTTCGGGCACCAGCTCGCTCACCCCGAGAGCCCCAAAGAATGCAACTGTGAAGGCAGCTGCAAATAGCACTCTCTCCGTTTTGCTGCTGCATACTGTATTTAGACATTTAATTAAACCATGCAGTTTGACTGCATGACTGCAGGGCCGCCTATCATCAGGCTTTAGTACCGTTTGCGTGGCCCATCCTCTCATGGCCATTGTGATGTAATGCTCCTTGGTGGGGTCCCTTTCACCCTGCAGTTTGGTATAATAAGCTATTGCAGCCAAATGATATGTCATCCAAGCTCTGGTTCTCCCCATCCTCCAGCACCAGCCCACAAAGGCCCGCACCGGTAACTTTCTCTGCCCTTCGGGCAGTATGTCCCTTTGAAATTATGTGAACCGTTCCAACAAGCCCTGTACCTCTTTGCTGTGCCTGGCGCCAGAGCTGTGTCTATCAGAGAGCTCAGATCGCCCCAATCATCCCCCACCAATGCTCCTTGAATGGGGCCATCACCTTCCTTGCTTCTGGGCAGCTGTCTCGGAACTTCTCCCACTGTAAACGAGACAGAGAATCAGTGGCCGTGTTTTTGACGCCCGGAATGTGTTGGGCCCTAACCTCGATGTTTAAAGCCAGCAGGCTTTAAATGAGTTCCCTGAGCAACTTCAACACCCTTAGATTGCTTGATGACCCCAGATTAATAATCTGAACCTCTGCCAAATTGTCTGACCACAATGACACTTGTTTGTTCTCCAGGTGTTCCCCCCACAATTTAAATGCTACTATAATGGAGAATAGTTCCAACAGCGTGATGTCCTTTGTGATTCCCTTCTTATGCCACTCTGCTGGCCATGCCATGCCGCACCACCTGACCCCCAGGATCGCCCCGAAACTGTGAGACCCTTTATGATGACCTTCAATTTCTGCACCTTGTCCTGCGGAAGCCTGCATTCGCCCTTGACTGAGTCGATTTCAATTCCCAAGAATGTCAATGTAGTGGCTGGACCTACTGTCTTCCCCGCCGCCAGTGGGACCCCCATGTGCAACATCAGCCCCTGAAATGCCTCCATGAGTGCCCTGCACTCGCCGGTCCCTTCTTTCCCAGTGAACAGAAATCATCCAGATAATGCAAGATCCCACCCTCCTTCATCTTTTCCCTTACAGTAAATTCCAGTAAGGTACTGAACGCTTCAAAGTACGAGCATGAAATGGCACAGCCCATCGGCAGACATTTTTCATAAAAATATTTGTTGTCCACCTTGAACCCCAGCAAGTGATGGCTCTTTCTGTGGATTGGCAAGAGCCTGAAGGCTGACTCAATGTCTGACTTTCCCATTAGGGCACCCCTCCCTACCGCTTTTACCATTTGTATAGCATCATCCAAGGAGGCACACTGAACCCTACACAACTCCTCCGGTATCCCATCATTCACAGATTGTCCTTCTGGAAAGGAGAGGTGGTGGATCAGGCGGTACTGGCCTTCCTCTTTTTTGGGCACCAGCCCTAGTGGTGACACCACTAAATTGTCCATGGGAAGGGAAGAGAAGGGACCCGCCACTCTACCTAGCTTGATTTCTTTCTTTACTTTCCATTCCACTACCTCCGGCCTATCTAGTTCAGACCGTAAATTGGTTGCCTCCCTAACCCCGAGATCTCTTGATCCAGGGATCTTAAAACCCCACCTGAACCCTTGCCACAACTTTGCATCCACCTTGTTGTGATATAGTGTAACGCTCACCTGATTCCCACGGAGGCGCAGGTCTGGCTTCGAGTGCTGTTGCTTCTTCAATGGTGAAGCGCCGGACTCTGAAGATGGACAGGAAGGGCCCTCTGCTCTGGCTTCTCCGGCTCGCAGGAATATTCCCCTGTGCGTGAAAAGGGAGTATTACCTACTGACTGAGTTATGCTCAAGCCTCCCACTCTCTTCCAACCCTCCACGATACCCTTCCACGATTCCCCGTGAAGTCTCACCTTAGGGTCTGAAAGGACGAGCTCTCCATCCTGCTTCTGACGCAGGGGCGCGTTGAACCCAGTTACTTCACTGGATTGAGGTTGGATGGGAGTTCAGGTAAGCTTGATTATACTGGTAAGGCGCTGTAAAAGTTCTGTTGCAAGTTCAAAAGTTCAAGCTTTAAATAATAATGTTCATTGTCTTTTTTCAGGTGATGAATGAAGATTCCTTTGGAGACTTCTTGCAACAAAGCGCTGATGTTGATGTCTTTTCCCCATAGGGGCCGGGGTTCGGAATGCCGGAGATATGGTGCCGACCCGAAGTGAAACGTGCAGTTCCATTAAAGATCTGGTAAGTCCTAGATGAGCGCTCAGGTAATGTTTTTGCATTCGCTCATCTAATGTCTTTGTCTTTTTTCCCCATAGGGGCCGGGGTCCTGCTTGGAAACAGCAAGACCCGAAATGAAATGGGAATGACCCAACAGGTAAGTCTTAGAAGGAAACTGAGCTTTTCCTATTCCCTTCCTTCTCTCACCTCTTATTCTTGTCTTTTTCTCTAGGCTCTGGGAAGTGGCTGTGTATCCGGATGATCGCTGCTGAAGATGGAGGAACCCAGGAAAGGTGAGTGAAATGCAGCACTGCAGCGATCGTAACGAAATGCTTTTAAAAATGATGTCTTCCCTTTCAGGATCGTTGGTGATGTCTCCGTGGTGCAGATTAGCTGGTAGGTCTCTTGTCTCCCTTTGCAGGTGACCCAGGATGCTGACAGGCGTGGCTGAAGTCCAGATGCAGGAGCTGACACGGTGAGCGTCCAGCTGCGAGGAGGAGAACAACGCGAAGCGTGAGTTGCTGATCGGGTGCGGTTTAAATAGCTTTGGAAGAAGTTCCAAGTGTGTATCCTTCCTCCGATCAGGTATGTATCCTTCCCCGACCACACCCGGGTGGAAAGTAGTCCCACAGGTAAAGTAGTTGCTATTCAGGCCTCAAGAGGGCCTGGATGTGGCAGCATGGTCTGCATCAGGTAAGTGCACATTAAAACACTTGAACACATGTCTAGCTTTATGAGCCTGGCGCCTAAGGCGCCAGGACAGAGGTCCAACATGAGCCTGGCGCCTAAGGCGCCAGGACTGCGTCCAAAGGGCCCCAGCTTGGGCCCGCTGGCACTCCCCTGGGGGAAATGATGCCTGCCTCTGGGGTTGCTGGGTCGGACCTGGCTCCTTGGAGGTAGGCATCATGACATATATATTAGGAAAAGGAGTCATGGCAAGGAGGTTAGCTGGTGTAGGTAACTTCGTTTTAATCATGCTCCTGCCTCTCACAGGTTTGTCGTAATTGCTTCTCTCTTTGACTACCTCATTACCTCTTTGACTTCTCTTTAGGTTTGCTGTTGCTTTTGTGTTTTGCTTCGCCTGAAGCGGAGCTGTGAGCCCCAGAGCTCCTGCCCCTTGGGTGCCTGAATTTACATGCTTTACCATAGGAGCACTCCCCTTCTGCAAACCTCCAGCAATCTGCTCCCTCCCCCTGGTAGGTTGCGGCCCGTTTGACCCAGGAGGAGGGCCCATGAAAGGACCCCCTGCCTCGCTGTGCATAACCCCCTCTGCCTCCTCAAACCTGAGACTTCTCCCCTTGCTTTTTGTTCCCGGGTTCCGTGGCGGGCATCACCTTATCAATGTAACCCCCGACACCCACTTCATTCCAGGACATAGCAGGCCACACTTGCATTTTCAGCCTGAAGCCCCGATCATAATCCAGCCACCCTTCCTCCCCATACTTCAGGTATAGGTCATGTATATATTGCTCATAGGGCACCATTGATAATACATCATGTGGGTATTTCTCTAGCATCACAGACATATACATTCTAAATGCTCTGAGCCAATTGTGGATAGTGTGTTCCACCTTAGACCTCTCCTTTTCCTTTTTTTCTTTCTCCTTCTCTGACAAGTCTTTCAAACCTTCCCCCAACGGTATAATCACTAATAAGTCAAAGATGTTCACAAATTCTTTCCGCCATAACCTCTCCTTGGTGGCCCATGGAATGTGCCACACCAATGAGTTGACTGCCGCTCGCACTGGTGCAAACCCTGGCATTGCTCTACCGTACTGGGTTACCTGCCCCCAAACTCCCCCATCCCCCAAGTTGATTGGGATCCCTGGTGAAGGCTGTGCCTGATTCTTCCCACTAAAATTGAGAGCCCCAGGCCCCTGCCCCCACCAACCTTGCCCGTTCTGTGTCCCAGCTGGACTGGATACTTGGGACAGCTGAATGACCCCCCCAACTGGTCCTGCACTCGGCAAACCGACTGACAGAAACCCTCCTGTCGGAATCACACCCGTTTGAGATACCAGGCCGTTCCCCCCCACAAGCAAAAGGCATGATATATTCCACTCCCAGACCCACCTGAGCCCTGGGTCATCCCTTGCTGTGATAGCACCCCCTTTCCATTTACTACATTTCCCAGCATACTGTCATTACCACATACATTTAGCACTTGCCCACTTTTCCCCCATGCTTTTATGCACTCCATGAACATACCTTTGACTATCTCAAGGGATGTGGGCCCCTCCGCAGCTATCTCCACTGGTCTGGTTGCAGGAGTGCTGGGTGTGCCCCCACAATTCTTTGGAGCCTCAGCAGGTGTCGGAGCTGGTAAGGCTGCATACTCCTGTGTCCTCCCCTTCCCTCTAGGTTTCGTGGTGGCGTTGGACTGCTCCATGTTTGCCCTGGCCTTAGCAGTCATAGTCCTCTTTCTCTTCTTTGCCTGGACCTCTTCTTCATCATGTTCCTCCTCCTCTTCTTCCCGAACCTCAATTTCCTCCAGTGCCTCTTCACTGGCACTGTCGTGGAACATGAGTGGTGAGCCATTCACCTGACTGGGCCCGGGAAGCTCCTGTCCTGTTTGGCTACCATTGTGGTCATCCAGTCAGGCCCATGGGTTGCAGCAGCTAGTCTTGCCATCTCTAAAAAGGCCTCCACCTCTATTCTTTAGTAAGCCTGTTCCTGGGCTGCTGTCCTTGATGCACCAACGTTTACCAGCTCCTGCCGTTGGTTCCCAGCTGCCTGGCCTCCTCTGCTGCTGTGGCGTGCGCTCTGCGCCTTCTTTTCCTCTCCTCCTTGGGCTGCTTTACTTCCCCTCCTTGGTGCCTGATGCCTTGAATTAGCACCATGCTTTTTCCAGCCTCTCCGAGCCACGGGCAAAGGCAGTGGGGATACCCGGATCTGCCCAGGGACCTCGTGATCTGCAGTCAAATGCTCTACAACTGAGCAATATCCCTGACAAGTGGCTGGTTTGGTGTGTTGTTGCAGCGGGCACTCTGCTTAACTTTGGGAGTTTGCCCGTGTGTGCGAGCCGCTGCACAGCTGTCCCCCACATTCTTCATCCAGGCAGCCTGTCTGTGTATTCACGGCCCCTCCTTTCACCTGCTCCGGCCCAGGTAGGTTCTACAGCAAAGGGCCGTGGCTTTCTCAGCCCCTCGCGGCTCTTTACCTACTGGCGGGTAATTCTTTTGTCCTCCACCGTGCTCCGGACGCCTCTTCTTCCTGGCACAGCGTCGCTCACGCTGGGTTCCCGTTCCTGGGCTCCTGCCCCGGCTTCTTCAGCTCCAGCTGCAACGTTTGCCACCCGACACAGTGGGCTCGTGGACCCGGGCTCCTGCCCCTTCTTGTTCCTGCTCTGGTCCCTCCTCCTCACTCTGTGTTGCTCTCATTGGCTCCGGCTGCGAACCTGCTGCCTGCTACGTTGCTTGTCGACCTGGCACGGCAGGCTGCCCGACTCCCGGTCCTGGGCTCCAGCCCCTCCTCAGCAGCTTCGAGTGCACGGCACGGCGAAGCAAGTCGACACGTCCTCCTGCAGGCAAACAAAACAAAATCCTTCTCTCCGGGTGGCGGGTCGGGCGTCCTACTGCAGGTGCTGGATGCTTCCTGCTGTAGGACGCCTGCTCGTTATAAAGGGACTTACCATGCACACTTCCTTTGTTTGCCCTTCCCAGGCTTTCAGTTGTTTTTGGCGCTGTTCTGCGCCCAAGCCCTCCCCTTGTCCAGGGGGAGGGGAGAAGTGGTAGAGGAGGCCCCTGCAGGTGTTACCGGGCCACCTCCTCCATTTTCTCTTTATTTTTTCCCGTCGGCACCTTCATTTGTGACGAATCTTAACATGTTCCTAGGGACGATTTATGCGTTGTCATGTGGCTTATTATGCAATTTGTGAGTGTAGCCGGCGAAGACGCAGCAGCCTGGAGTGCAAAGCAGGGCCACATGGAGCAGCAAGCAGGCGTGGCAGCTGTAGAATGAAATTTGATACCAGTGGACCCTGCAAGGGGTGGCCCAGTGCCTCTCTACATAGCCATGGGTTGGTTGAAAACGGGTGCCACAGGAGTTTTGCTCTGACCTCGGGGACAGAAAAAAAAGCACAGCAATAAAGTCAGCGCACCTCCTCCCTTGTGGACCTCCTCCCTCTGCTTTATGGCAGACGATGCATGTTGTAGTTCCTTTCACCACAGCTCTCGTGAGTAAAAATAACATGTTTTGCAAATTGCACACGCTCATCTGAAACAAAATGCTTTAGCTTCACAGCGGAATCCTTTTGGTGGATAAAGCCACCAAAATATCACCAAAACAATTGCTACAAGAAGAAAGGGGTACCAATAAGCAGTCTGTGTGGTTGGCATGACGACTGGAAATGCTGTGGCATACAATTGCCAATACACTAAGTGTTAATTCTGTTGTACTACGTGGATGTAATCCAATAGTGACTTGTTTTAACATATTTTCTCCCAATCAAGAGTACTGTCACATGTCTGTGTGACTTTCAACACTTGAGCCTCAGAGTGATCTCTTCCTGAGACAGATTGAGGCAGCTGCAACCATGACTCCTCTGCTGAGGGCAGCCTTCTCTGCTCACAGTAATCCTGGCAGTGCAAGAGATGGCTGCTGAGCATCTGGCTGTGGATCTCCCACAGGTTTCCCAGGCTCCTCATCCTCTCTTCCCACAGCCCAGACTGGCTGATACTGCGGGTGGCGCACACCTTCCCCACAGAGTCACAGAGATACAGAAGGCTGCTGCATAAACAGCGGATGAGCCCATGAGGCAGACCTCCCTCCCAGGCCAAGAAGGGGTGAGTGCTCCGACTAGACCTGTTCGCGCATCCTTGTTTACCTACGTGCAACGCCATTACTGGATCTTAGGCAGTGTATTGTGGAGGTGGGCGGGTGTCTTTCAGTGCAGGCATGAAATGGTTGTCTGTCTATTTGTAGATGAATGTGCCTGTGAATCTGGATTTGATTCCTATATACTCCCATACCTTATCCGTTCTTCTGTTGTCTAAGTGGTACAAATGTGTCTACATTTTGTATTCATGTGAAGGTGGCTTTCCATGCCTGTAGTTGTATGTATGTACGGTCACATAAGCACATTTGAGGTGTGTGCCTCTCGCATGTATTCGTGGAGTACCTCTGCCAATTCATTCACTTGTTTGTGTATGTATAGCGTATTTTGCAAAGAATCTTGCATCATAATGATGCTCTGATCACATGCGCACCCAGTGAGATGTCATTGATACCCACTAGTCCTTTTTCACACATTGGATCCTAAATAGCCCATGCAGTGGTGGTCAGTGTTGTATAATTTCCTCACCATTGTCAGCACAAGTGTGGCTGCCTTGCACTTATGAGGTACAGCTCTCTTTACTCAGTTACAAAATGCTTGTTTTACTACAGTGCCCACCGGCCAATATATGCAATGAAACCATTCATGAAAACACCAGGAACCCATGTCTGTTCCTCAGTGGGAGCAGTTCATTAGCGGAAAAGTCCGGACTATCGAGAGAAACCCCCCCAACAAATTTGGTAAAATGGACCGGGCGAAGCTTGGTTATTGCTTGATTATATGTGCAGAAAATAGGTCTGTTTTAAAAAAAAAATCCCTAACACAGGCAGTGAAATAGACATGGGGAAGTTTGGTTACAAACAGATACCCATCAAAGCAAACGTGTGTGTGAATGAGTGGGGATTCATAACATCCATGCGCATCTGCCATTGGTAAGGCTGCATCCCGCTGTCAGGTTTCTGGAAGGTGTGTTGCTGCACAGCTTTGGGATTTCATGTAGAATGATGTCTGGTTGCAGATGCAGGTGTGGCTTGGGTGTTCATGGTGGTTTGTATGTACAAAGTGCCAGTGTGGCCTTGTGGCAATTAGTGGTGCCTTTCGATGTGCCTGTTGTTGGTTTATAGGCAACATTATGTGTTGGGTGGCTTAGTGTGGGTGTTGGGGAGAATTCTGAGAAATGTGCTAATTCCCTACTACCTTAGAGACCCCCAGCACTTTTGCTAGACTTGAGGACTTTAATTTATAACCTGGAGAGAGTGAGACCTTTTTCTCACTGCCTCATATATTTTTCTTTCATTTGATCACATCTTTTTAAATTGTGTCCACAGCACCTTCAGTGCTGTGGCACAGAGAAGTCTCTCAGATTTCCCAAAAGTTTAAAAAAACTTCTCTTGGATAAACTGCTGGGTACAAGAAGAGTGAAGTGAAATTGACTTTACTTACATTTGTAACTTTGTAGACCCAGCACACACTATCTTACAATAGGGTGCTGGAGGGGTTACTTAACTAGTTAACTTTGACTAGTTTCTCATGTAACCAAAGAGAAATGGGCAAGAGAGGCCCTACGAATGCCAGCGCTATCTCCGTGAATTCACAAGGGGGTGTACGGCAGCGTTCAACTGTTAAATTGTGAGTGCCTTGCCCAGCACCCAACAGTGAAACCTAACTAGATCAAACGTAAACAGTCGAACTGCGCCACACCATGAAGTTCAAAAAGTACTAATGTACTGTTTTTTAATTTATGCACTGAACAGCCTGACACGTGTTTCGAGCGTAGCTCTTCCTCTGAGGCACGAAGTCTTGTCCAAACTGAATCACAAATATGTGCAATATGCAATTAATTCTGTTCCTAATCCGAAGTCAGCACTGTAACTTAATTTCTGAGGCTTGTGGAATCTGCATAGGCCGACATCTAGTGGAAGCTGCAGAGTATTAGTTTGTTTTTCGAAAATCGAAAATGAGCGTCGACACAGGGCGTGCCAGGAATACTATTCCTAGTGTGACGTCCCCTGTACCCATGATCCTTCACGCGTGTAGGACCCTCAGATTGTTTTTTTCTGCCAGACTTGTCGGAAGCATTGCGCAGAGATCCCTGGTTTTCAGTCATTTTGACAAAAATCGATATTTATTTGCACGTTCTTCCACTGCCACGTCGAAGACATCGAAGATCAACGCCGGTCCGAAGAACAGACAACCGTCGAGAGCTGCTTGATGGACTTTGGGCCTCGGAAGGCCTCTGGCCTCGGCCCGGGCTTCAGAAGGCCTCTGGCCATGGCCCGGGCCTTGGAAGGCCTCTGGGCTCGGCCCTACAAGTAGGGAGAGTGGGGGGTGGAAACATTCTCAACACTCTTGTTATTATTTCCTACACACACAAGCCCGCTGCCACAGGGTGCATATGGAGAGTACTCCGTTTAAATTTTGCCCCAAGTGCAACCGCAAGTACCCTTGGGTTGACAAACACGTCGCCTGTAATCTTTGCTTGCCGAGGGACCACCCCAAGGCGAACTGCAAAGCGTGTAAGCTTTTTAAGGCTAAAACGCTCAAAGACCGCTCCACCAAGCGTTGGGCCCACCACGCCAGGCACCTCGAGGCCATGGAAGTGGTGGGTGCCTTCAGTGACGGCAGCGGCACCGCCTTTTCAGACAGCGAGGGCACAGGGGCATCGAAACATACCCAAGCGCTAGTCCCCGACCCCGGAGGATTTGTACGGCAGGGCAGTTATGGGGAGCACACCCGGCGACATGAGCACTGACATCGCTACTACACCTAAACACACAAACCCCAACCGGGACTCGACACGCGTATTGAGTTCTCGGAAAAAGGAGGCACGGAGAGAGCGGTCCACGGAGTCGGTGTCCTCTGGCCGTTCCAGGTCGAGATTGCCTCATGACACAAGGCAACCGTCCACAGTTGCCAAAGGTGCCTCGCTTCCCCAAGTCACAGAGGTACGAGCATCAGATGACAAATCCGACCTCCACCCCCAGGCCGCACACCGAGAATCGGCTCCGGCATCCCGTTCAGCGTTGGTTTCCGAGTCTCGACGTGCACACTCGAAAGAGAAAGAGACCCCCTCTGAATCTCGATGCCAGGCATCGAAAAGCTTAGAAAGTGTGAAAACTTCAGGAAAACACTCTTCTACTCAAGGGTAGGGGGAAACAGCAGAAAAAGTCAGTACACTCTGATTTTGCTTCACATACACATAAGGACACATGTAGATCTTCAGATAGGGATAGTTCCAAGACCCCTGTCTCTACACCTAAGACTAAACCTATTCATTCCTCTCCTCACAGTAGGGGAATAGGAAAGGAACCTTCTTAAGAGGTGGTCATCCCCAGCTCCAGAAAATGGAGTAGTGAAGACATAGATAGGGTAATGAGCAGAATGTCTTCCCTGGCTGATTTCTACTCCAAAAACCCAGAACATTTCCTCTCTTACACTCCAAACGCGCTACTCCCTCAGGATCCAACGACCCTCATCCCCCTAGTAAAAAACCTTGGTTTCAGTCTCCAACTCAGGGCCTGGTTTTAGACCCTTACAGTATACAGTCTTATCAGCATTATAGTGAGGATCCACAACAATATACTGATGATCCAGACGTACAAATGTTGGATGACCAAATGGGGATAGATTATTATGGAGATGATGAGGGCCAGGATGGGGAGGAGGAAGATGTCGCAGAAGTAATATAGTATAATATAGAATCTCCCGTTGACAAAGAACCTCAGGTTACCGACTCTCCAGTAGATAACCAGCCCCTGCTAAACAAGGTCTTAACTAGAGCGGCAGAACACTTCTGCATCGACACTCAGGGGGCACAAGAGGAAAGGGACTTCGCAGAGGAGCTAGTGGGAGACAAGAAACTCATTGCTCAAGCCATCCCTATTCTCAAATCTATCCAACAGAGAATAGATCCTTCCCTCCTTAATCTCACCAGGGCTGTGAACCCCAGAATCGAGAAGATGTTTAGGGCCGCCCAGTCTGATCCTCTTTACATAAGGGCTCAACTAAAACCCGACTCCTTAGTTATTATTAACACCAGAAAGAGAGCGGGAACTCCGCTATCTTCATCCGAGGCTCCCCCAGACAAGGAGAGCAAAATGATTTATGGGTTAGGAAGGAAGGTAGCCTCCACTTCTGCTTACCAGGCGAGAATCGCCAACACCACCACTCTGCTGGCAAGCTATAACTGCCACCAGTGGGAGCAGGTAGCTGCTCTCATTGACTCCGCACCGGAACCACTAAAGGGTCTGTTGGCCCAGATCTCGTTGGAGGGTAGAGCCGTGTCAGGTTGCATCCTCAAGACAACCTTTGACGCCGCAGAGACACAGGCGACCCTTATTGACATGCCGGTCGAACCTAATGTCCTATTCCGCAAAGCGGTAGAGGACGTGTTAAAAACTGTCAAAGATGAGTATGATACTCTGAAGTCCCTAGAACAATTGATGAACAAGCCCACTAATCAAAGAGGGAATGGTAATTTTCGTCACTCACTCGGCCAAAATTCTCAACGGGGCTCCAATTATACACAGGGACAGGGTACTTCATGGGGTGGAAACCAACAGTCTAACCAAAAGTTACGGCAGAGGTAACAAGAGGGGCCATGGTAAGGGTAGAGGCAGCCCCGGCAGAGGCGGCGGAACGCCTGCCGCAAAGCAGTGACGTTCCGCTCAGGGTCCCTTCCCATACATCCCCATTAGGGGGGCGCATTTCCAGCTTCACCCAGGCATGGGAAGGGATCACATCGGACAGATGGGTGCTGTCCACAGTGTCCACAGGATACTGCATCAAACTGCTAGAGCGCCCCCGCAACCACCCTCCACGACAGAAAATACATTCCCTGGACCACCAGAAGATCCTCCTCGAGGAAATCGTCAATCTTCCCACAAAGGACGCGATAGAACTCGTCCCGGGCAACCAGGTAAACAAGGGTATTTATTCAACTTACTTCCTTGTGCCAAAAAAAGATTTGACAATGCGCCCAGTATTAGACTTACGCCCTGCAAACAAGTATGTCAAGCCACAGAAATTTTGCATGACTACTCTATAAGAAGTAATCCCACTCCTAAAAAGAGGGGATTACTTGGCAACATTGGACATGAAAGATGCCTATTTTCATATTTCCATGTTCCCAGCACACAGAAGATTCTTGCGCTTCAAGGTGGACAATCAGCACTACCAGTTCAAGGTGCTTCCCTTCGGTATAGCCTCGGCTCCAAGGGTATTCACCAAGGTACTGGCGGTGGCGGCGGCACACCTACGCAGGGAGACAATCCCAGTGTACCCTTACTTGGACGACTGGCTCATCACGGGGGACCCCCAGTAATTTGCAGATCCAACATCCAAAGAACGATCGACCTCCTCTTCGAATTGGGTTTCTCTATCAACGAGAAAAAATCAAGCCTGGTGCCGAGCCCCTGCAAACAGTTCCTAGGAGCTGTCCTAAACACTCAAGAGGGGTTAGCCTTTCCATCAGAGGAAAGATTTCGGAATATACTACTGCAAATTCCTCAATACCAGTCAGGTCGCCAGATAAGGGTGCACAAAGCAATGCGTTTGCTAGGCATGATGGCGTCATGTATATACCTGGTCCCCCACGCGCGCCTTCGCATTCGACCCATGCAAGAATGGTTGGCGAAACAGTGGTCTCAGGCAAGTGGTCAGTGGGACTATCTAGTGGTCATTTTACCAACGCTGATACAAAGTCTTCACTGGTGGACAAGAGAGAACCTGTCAAAGGGAAACCCCTTTTACGACCCAGAGATACAAGCTGTCGTCACTACAGACGTGTCCCTGTCAGGGTGGGGAGCACACCTCCTTCACCACACAGCTCAGGGTCTCTGGTCTCACACAGTGGCCAAAAATCATATCAATCTGCTAGAGCTTCTGGCAGTCTTCAGAGCACTTTGAGCGTTCGAACCCCACCTGTTAAACCTGTCGGGACAGATATTAACAGACAGTACAACAGCAATGTTTTGCATAAACAAACAGGGAGGGACTCGTTCGCCAAATCTGTCCAAGCTTGCCAAGAAAATATGGACATGGGCACTTAGACGGAACATTTACCTGTTATCTAAACATGTTCCAGGGGATCTCAATTCACAGCAGACGCTTTGAGCAGAGATCCTCTCCCGGAAGAACACAAATGGTGTCTTCACAGAGAAGTCATAGAAGATCTCTTCTCATAGTGGTGTTTCCCCACTATAGACCTATTCGCCACAAGCAAAAACAGACAATGCCCAGGATTCGCATCCAGGTTCCCCCAACCAGACTCCAAGGGGAACGCCCTGTGGATGAACTGGTCAGGGATGTTTGCCTATGCTTTTCCACCAACCCCTCTCATGAGGAAGGTGGTCAACAAGATGCACAGGGAATCGATGACGCTCATCCTAGTTGCTCCCATGTGGGCGAGACAACCGTGGTTCCCACACCTGCACAGACTAGCAGCGTGCCAGCCCATCAGACTCCCGTGCTGGCACAACCTTCTATCCCAGCAGCAAGGTCAAACAGTGCATCCTCAACCCGGATCAATGAACTTGGCAGCATGGCTCCTGAAGTCATAGTGTTTGGACATCTGAACTTACCACAGAGTTTCATGGACATCCTTAAAGAAGCTAGGAAACCAAACACGAGGCACTGCTATTTTGATGAATGGAAGAGATTTGTTATTTGGTGCCAGAATAAACAAATCAACCCGATTGATTGCACTCCTTCCAATATTGTCACTGACATGCTCCACCTGCTGGATGCAGGGTTGGTATTTAATTCACTCAAGGTACACCTGGCGGCGCTGTCAGCCTACACCACCTCCCACAACAAGGTTTTGTGGTGGAAAGTACCAGTGGTTAAAGCCTTCATGGAAGGGGTAAAGAGACTCCACCCTCCAATTTCAAACCCACCACCAGGATGGGACCTTAATGTGGTGCTTGCTAAGCTCATGGGCCCACCATCTGAACCCATGCATAAAGCCAGTCTCAAACATCTGACCTATAAAACTGCCTTCTTAGTAGCCATTACATCCATAAGAAGGGTCAGTGAAATTCAGGCCCTGTCAGTGCAGGATCCTTTCTTTACCATTCATAAAGATAAAATGGTTCTACGAACACACCCTAGGTTCTCACCTAAGTTCATTTCTAAATTCCACGTTAACCAGTCCATTGAGCTTCCGGCCTTCTTCCAAGAACCCAAGAGCTCTGCTGAGGTGAAATACACACTCTAGATGTGCGAAGAGCGGTCCTCTACTATTTAGACAAGACCAGACTGCTATGAAAAACAGACCAACTGTTTGTCTCCGTAGCTACAGGCAGAGATGGGGATCGTGTTTCTAAAGATGCCATCTCAAAGTGGATAGTCAATTGTATCCAGCTATGTTACTCCCTTTCAGAAAAAACATTTACGCCGAGAGCCCACTCTACTAGAGGCACTGGGGCCACTCTGGCTTTCATTGCAAATGTACCCCTTGACACCATTTGCAAAGCAGCTACATGGAGCTCTATTCACACTTTTACTCAGCACTACTGCATTGACACTCATTCCAAGACAGATACTCAAGTGGGACAAGCGGTTCTAAGACACCTGTTTGCTCATGACCCGTCTCACATCCCACCTCCTTCTTCTAACACTGCTCGCTAATCTATGCACTGCATGTGATCTAAGCAGATTCCACAAGCCTCAGAAGGGATACATTACTCACCGTAATCGTATTTCTGATGCTTGTATCTGCTTAGATTCACATACGCCCGCCCTTCCTCCCCTCTGAGAGAAGGTGCATGGAAGCTTGTAGTCTTATCTGTCTATCTATCTATCTATCTATCTATCTATCTATCTATCTATCTATCTATCTATCTATCTATCTATCTGCTTGGATTATCTGTACTCACGCTACACCTCATTCTACCTCATGTCAGAAAAAATACAATCTGAGGGTCCTACACGCGTGAGGGATCATGGGTACAGGGGACATCACACTAGGGATAGTATTACTGGCACGCTCTGTGTCGACGCCCATTTTTGAGTTTCGAAAAACAAACTAACACTCTGCAGCTTCCACTTGGTGTTGGCCTATGCACAGCATGTGAATCTAAGCAGATACAAGCATCAGAAATACGATTATGATGAGTAATGTATCCCATCCTGCAGTTGCAGATGCACAATAATTATAAGATCTTCCTTTCGGACCAAAATGATTCAAAGGGAGTCCTTTGAATCATTTTGGGCCAGAAGGCAGATCTTACAGATCTTATAATTATTGTGCATCTGCAACTGCAGGATATTAAGTTACAGTGCTGACTTCGATTAGGAACAGAATTATTGCATATTGCACATATTTGTGATTCAGTTTGGACAAGACTTCATGCCTCAGAGGAAGAGCTACGCTCGAAACACGTGTGTCAGGCTGTTCAGTGCATGAATTAAAAAGCAGTACATTAGTACTTTTTGAACTTCATGGTGTGGCGCAGTTCGACTGTTTACGTTTGGTCTAGTTTATTTTCTCATGTAACATTTTTATGTTACCCTTTCTACAGTTAATCGCTTTTGGCAGGGGTTTACTTTTTCCTACCGTTGTGTGTTTCTACGGTGGGTTGCAGCTGCAGTAAAGCACCCATTGGTGCCCATTTTGTCAAAAAGGCACCGCTCTTCTTTTTTCGCCATTTCTTGTTGGAAAGGTCCTTCTTGAGATTTACTCTACGAGCCAAACCAGATTTGGTCCCTATGTTTGTTTTGTCTTTGGCGGGTTCACTGCTGAAGCCCGCCTCTGGCTCCAGCATGTCTGGCAGGGCATGAAGCGAGGGAGGTCCCCGAAACTCCCTGTGCTTAATCCCCTGATTACAGGAATGCACCCAAAAGCGACTGGCCGACTTGCCGTTCTTTGAATTACAGCCATCTGCTGTGTGAGTGACAGCTAGCCTGCAAATGAATGGGAGAAATCTGCATAAAAGGTGAGGTCTTCTGCTTGGAAGGCAGAGTCGACCACTGGCCGAAGGAATCCGAAGTAGAACGTGGAAGAGACGCCTGCTGCAACTACTGGACCATTGGTTTGCACAGTGAAGCCCTGCTGCAGTGCCGAAGCACCAAATTCGCCTCGACTAGAGAAGCCCTGCAAAAGACGACTTCTTCCCTTGGGTTGGGACCAATCGACCCCAAAGCGAACTCATCTGGACATCCTCTCTGAGCTGGCTGTACTTCCATTGCTGCTGCAGGAACCGATTGCCAGGGAGAGGAACACCGGAATCGAGTGTGCCGTCTTTAAGTCGGACCCGAGCTCCAGGAAGATCCTGACGACTCCCATGAAGCAGGACTGACCTAGCCTGATCCACCACAACAGAGTGCCCCAGATGCGAGAAAAGCCCATAAGGTATTCGAGAACCGCAGTGGTACTATTCACGAAAATCTGAAACTACGAAGTGCCACTGATCTGAAGTTTGCCCATTGCTGCCGCCGACCTTCAAACCGTAGTGCAGGAGTCCCCAGATGTCCTCCCTCTTGTCCCCATGACTGAGGCCCAGCAACAACAGGATCTGCTATACTGCAACTGGAACAGAAGCCAGATGGAACCAATTTCTTCAGACCTAAGGTACTATAAACCAAGGGATACTTACCTCTTGTTGTGTAGCCTTGCTAGCTCTGAGTTGAGACTTGGCTGCTTTTGCAGAGTTGCTTGCAGCTTTGCCCTTTGCAAGCCTCCCAGTTTGTGGCCCTACAGTGATTTCATTTTCTACAAAGACTGTCCTGGCTCCCTGAAAGACTCTTCTTATCTCTGACTTTGTGCTTTAACCATCCCTCAACAAAAAGTCACATATAGATAACTTGTGTAGCTGGGAAAGGCTTAATTTACTTTTCATTGGAGGATTCAAAAGTACTTACCTGCTTAAGAATATTTGTTAACCATTGTTTTATTCCCTCCTCTTTCTCTTTTGACACTAACCTCAGTATTGCTCTTAATGTGCCAGTGATATATCTATGTCCACAGTGTCCTAGTTATGTAAGACACCTCAGGGTATAGGAATTGTCTGTGTGTCATCCCAAATGGGTATCTACTGATTTAAAGAAACTGAGAGTGTGGATTTTGAAATATATTTTTGTGTTACATGTATTTGCTCCCTTCTAAAGAAGGATTATTCAACTGACTGTTAAATAAATTAATAATTGTTTAATCAAGAAACCATGTGTATAAGTGTTTATTTGAATAACTGTCACTGTGAACCTCTGTATTACAACCCTATAGCTCACATTGATGGCTCTTGAGATAAGCCAGACTGCTCAGTCAGTCCACCATCTTGTGTAGTGCATGCTTATACCAAAGGTTGGGTTAACGATAACCAAGACGACAAGGTTGGTGCAGTCTCCCAAAGGGTACCGCATACAATCTTGCCTAACAGTGGGTATCGGTAGGTTTGTGCGTATGCGGTGAAGACTTGTACTCTAAACGTGTTTGTGTTGTGATGTGCAGGCTCACAGGGCCAGTCCATAAGTGAGTTTGCTGAGTGACTTCATCTATTAAGCACACTCCACAGCAAAAGCGATGCCTGGACACCGCCTATGGTGGACAAGTGCCTTAGTGAGACCAGGGCTTAAAGGCATGATTCGAGGGGGAGGAGCGGAAGCATGGCAGCCCAGAGCCAACATTGTTCCTTGTATTTGGCTCTGGCTCGGTAAAGCTGTCGCCACCTTCAGATAGCACTTACATTGAGGGATAATAATTCATCTGGGCGTTCTAACAAGATTATATGGATTACACTTTCCATTAAGGAAAAACAACTCCCTGCCATATTAACATTTACACTCTATGTAGGTACTTCTAGGGAGAAAGCTTGCAGCCACTGTTGTAGCTGCAGAGATTGAAGTCCTTCACTCTACAGGTGGCTGTGATAACTGCATTCTTGGTTCGCTAGAATCAGGTTACTCAGTTACAGACCAGGCCCATCACTCACGAGTGTTCTATCGGCATGGCGTTGATACATGAACTGTGTTTTATTCAATGAGTTTATGGGGGTTGGTGAATTGGGTGGTTAAGGGGCTATAAGGAGTGGGAGGGTGGGGAATAGGGACTATATAATAGGAAAGTGGGGCCGTGGGAAAACTGTTGGCAAAAAACTTATTGCAAAAACACTGGCGATGTAGGGACATAGCACCGTTGTATCTGTCTTTGAGCACTGCAGTGTTTCTATTGCCACTGGAACTTTATATACTGCATGCACTGTTGCTCCTTCCCTTAGCTGTCTTTGCCCCCCAGTGTATCTTGTTCATGTGACCTTTCAGGAACGTTCAGAGCATCTCGCTGGGGGCAATTCTGGTAATTCTGGACCTGGAAGGGATCTCGAAGTTTGGGTTTGGGATTGTGATGTTTGCTGTAATGGTGTCTGCTGATTCACTATATGCAATAGCTCCCCTCCTGCAGCCCACGCTTCTATTTAAACTTTGGATGCTATGATGGCCAAGCTGCCCATGTGCAGTGGGACCTTGAGGTGCTTTAACAATGGAAGCAGGCTTCATCGTGCTAACTGGACATAAAGGAATCTCGCATTGCCCTGCTCATTGGGCATGATGGAATCTGGCGCTGTTGTGTTGCTGTATGTTTTAATGTGCACACCATTTGCTGTCAGATTCTTGAAGGGACGAGAACACCCCAGTTGAATGATTCCAAAATACAACAATTGAACCCCACTCTCTGGGAAAGGAAACAAGCTGTTTTGTAAAAATATTTTGTATTTTAGAATTAAAAGTCTCAACTTTTTTTAGATTGGGCAGCATAGAATTAGATCATTTAGTACCTGGCGAGAGTCAAGCAGAATGCAACACGCATTCTGATTGGCTCTCGCCGGGCCATTACCCGGCCAAGAATCCCTCTATTCTCGGCCGGGATTCCAGCCTCCTTGTCCATGGCGAGGGGGCGTGGCAGCCCCTCAGCCAATGAGGAAGCTTGAAGTGGGGCCATCCCCGCTCCAAGCCTCCCCATGGCTGAGAGGCTGCCTTCGCCCCCCGTCGGGGACTCAGGTAAGGTTTTTTGTTTTGTTTTCCCTCCCCTTTCCTCCCTCCTCCCTGCCCTCCCCATCCCACTTACCTTCTTGCTCCTTTGTCCTCATTGGGGGACGATGGCAGCCTCCAGCCATGTGGAGACTCGGAGCGGGGCCATCCCCACTCTACGCCTCCACATGGCTGGAGGCTTCCATCGTCCCCCGCTGGGGGCGCAAGTGCGTTTTTATTTCCGCTCCCTCCCTTCCACTCTCCCAACCTCACTTACCTTCTTCTCCTTTTTTTTTTTGGGAGCGGACGCGCTGGAAACACTTCTGTTTCCAGCGCGTCCACTCCCGATAGCCACCATGGAAAGGGAAAACGGACTCCATTTTCCCTTTCCCGGCGGCCATTTTCCTGGTCTTTATTTTTTGTTTTTGTCCCGAAACGTTTCGGGACAGAACAAAAATGCTTTTAGTGCCCCGGTCGAGGAAATCTTGTAGGCCGGGGTACTAAAAGCAATCTGACCCTCGCGACGGGGGATTTACCCACTCTGGTAATGCCCCGGGGCCTTCGTACGCTTCGCTCGGGCCAATCACTATGGGCCCCGGGGTATTAATTGAGTCAGTAATGCCCCCGCCGCGATGGTCATATTGCTTAAATATTTCATTGTTTACACTTGCAGGCCAAAGATAAAACAATATGAAATCTCACTAGCTAAAATGTAAAACAAATGTTAGGGAAGGTTAACGCCATAACCCATTTTAATAATCCATCAGTCGTGATCTCCACGAAAGAGTGAAAATCTGGATTAATGAGAGGACTGGGAGGACACAGTGCATGTGTGAAGCTAATATTAGATGAAATGCTACTATCTGGGATCATATTCTCCTTCCTTCTCATTCTCTTGCACACATGCGCCCCTTATCGCATCTGCCTTTAAAACCCTCCTCATTGCACCCTGGTATCTATAAATGCAAGTAACCTCAGTAAACGGCAAAACGATGATTGACATTGCCAATGCTTGTTTTGGTCGTGTTAGCCGAGGCACAGCAAAAGAAATGTGTCCGAATCACACGGACTACTAGAACCTAGCATGGTTGCAAAGTGGTGAACAGTCTGGTGAATGAATTTAATTCTGTTGAGCTTACGGCGACAGCTAAGTGACATAAAGATCATATTGAAGGCTTGAAAGGCAAAAGATTAAATTTGTGCCTGGCACCCCGCCAGCCCCCTCTCGGCATGGTGCCAAAATCTGCTAACGCTGATTCAATCTACGTTAGTGCCTTGGCATGTGCTATAAGATCAGAATCTCCACTGCTGTGGACCTCCATGCAATTGTTGTGTGAGCGTGCCAAAGAGGCTGAATTTTGGATTTAAAAGCAATCATTTTGACTGAACAGTGGATTCAAGCCACATCATCTAACTTGTGTGATGACCATGCATTAGTAGGCAGGCCCACTTGAAGCAGTCCCAAATGAATATGACAGCATTCACTGTTAAGGTGCACTGGCTAAGACCCATTTGATTAACTAGGGGCCTAAGTGTGAAGCCTTTCATCTGTTTGTATATGTTTTTTTTTCTCAGTTGTTCACTGAGCACCTGTGTAATAATCGAATGTGTAGAACCATAACTTATTCTGTTAAACATGGTGATTGCGGCATTCACATGTGTGAGGGAAGGGACTGAACAATTCCCTCTAATCCATGTCATTAAATACGTGCATGGTTCCCCCTGGTAAGCAGCTCATGACCAAACCTAGAAGATGATGTGTGTTTCTATGGGTATATTTAGGTTACCACACACAGTATTGTGTTAAAGGTGCTGATTCAGCGCTAGACAGGGGGATGCACCAACCAACTGCAAGAGTAAAGAAGGTGGGCAGTGGTGGCAGCTGCACGTGAAATGGCACAGGTATTCTAAGCCACAGACGCCCCATACAAAGGGCTTCACCATTAAAGGTAGGGGGTAATGATGCATTGGGTGTACACACAGTCAAAGACACTGTTCTATGATTAGCTAAAGAAGGGGAAGGATAAAAATATCACCAGCCTAAGCACACATAGTGGGAAATCCCTCAGGGCGGGCTGGACCTTGGAAACCTCATTCTGAAACACGTGATCAACATGACCGGTATTTGCAAAGCGGGGTGGGGCTTAAGCTACTTCTCATGAGAAAAACAACATAACCAGAACATGGTGATGTCATTACAGAGCGGTCAGCCAAACTTGCCGCCCTACATGGCCGCATGGAGGGTGGCTCTGTACCAGTGCACATGACTGCCGATGCCCATTGGCAGGCGGCTGTTGGAAGGGAACACTGGACTGAGTGGCATTCCTGGGAGAACCAATCAGACGGTAAGTTCTTGAGCTCTGACGAGGTGGCCAGCCTCCGGTATCTGTCACAGAGTTCGCAAAGGTCATCATTCAACAGGTATTGTTTGAATGTCCCCTTTCCCAGCAGCTGCAGGGTGTCTCATGTTCTGTTCTCAATGCTGCTGACCAATGGCAGTGTATTAAATTAAAGTTCTGGTGGTCAGCACAAATGGTACCTCAGTAATAACAAGTTGTCCCAGGGTGGGATGTGAATAAATGTGGTACCACATGTGGAGGCATTGTAATGGGAAAACTGTTAAACTGTTTGCTTCAATTACGCTTAACAATTCAACATAAACTTCAAGGAGGTGATGCCCACTAACCAATTAAATTTCTGGGAAACCTAGAAAAAGTAAATTCTCTGGCTTGCAAATGTTTCAGTGGATTTACGGCAATTGGTATTTTTTGGTATAAAACTACTGTTCGGATTCCATTCAGATGTCAGTCTATCGATTAGAGCCTATGCACACGTCTGTTTAATTTGTGGTCACCCAGCTGTAATAAATAGCGTTGCTTCTTGGCCGGTGTTTGCTCTAATTTTTGAGTACATGGTTTTTATTATACTCTAATTGGTAGACCCCTGACTACATTTTTGGAGGCCCCATCAAGATCTCAGTCCTCCCCAGACCGCTAAGAGTATCCAGGCCGCCATCCCTGGTGGTGCTGGTCTGGCGGTAGTGTGCCAGTTATACATGGTTTTACACTGGATATTCTTGCGCTAACATAGGGAACGGTGAGCCTGTGAAGAGAACTGATAAGTACTGACATTGAGTGAGTGGTTGGGCCTGTAGAGAGGGCAATTGCAAGAGAGTGGAGTGTCTGGTCGGGCTTGTGGAGAAGGTCGGAGTGGAAGTTGAGAGGAGTGAATGGAAATACAAAAGGTGAAGAGTTGGGAGAACAGAAGGAGGGGGGAACGCAGGGTAGTAGAATAAAAAAGAAAAGAAATAATGGCTTATGTGAACAGCCCCGTAGAACACATGTGCCGTAAATTGACCAAGTATCATGATAAAATATTAAAATACAGTTTTCATTGGGTCGGGACACTGCAGGGAAGTGTTTATATGCATGGCCAGGGGAAGGGACATTTGACAGTAAAATAGAGAATATGTTCTCGTACCCATTAACGAAATATATAGGCTCTAATGTAAAAAACAGGCAAAACATATTGGGTCTCTGGAAATTATATGAGGAGACTAAGGAGAAAAAATTGAAGAAGAAGAGACCATGCAAGAGGGCAGACTGAGCTCACTGCCCCCGCCCGATGGTTATATCCCACCTTGCGACCAGACGCAGGGTACACTAACCCTCGGCAGGAACCTCAAAGGGAGATCAGGGGAAAACAATGGGGGAAAAAGAGAAAGAAGCACAAAGAGGAGGTGCACATGCGGGCTGAATGAAAATATCTAGCAGACATTGAAAACAATACGCGCCAACAGGTGGATGCGTTAGTGAGGCAGAACGGGTGGCCGAGGAGGAAGTGAGGAAGACGAGCAAGGGGGATAAGCGAGAATGGGTATTGAGAAGAATAACATTCAAATTAGATGGGGAGGACGACGAGGAAGAAACGAAAAAGAATGATGAAGGTGATGAGGTAGACAGAGCCTCAGATGAAGGGTTATTAGGAGACAAATGGAGTGATGGGGACAGTGACGAATGGACACCTGACAAACTTGGAAGAAGGGGAACAAAAGAGCGGAAATGACAAGACAGTAACTGTTGTGGGGGTATGGACCAAGGCCGTTAAGCCAGCGGTGCGGGCTGCACTACCAATCACCACAACGTGGTGTGTCAATTCTATGTTATTTGATCAAAAGAAATAGCCCGTTTTCATCAAATTGTTGCAAAGTATGGCTATTTATTCTTAGCTTAATATATAGCATTTAGCGATTGTACATCTTAGTGAAAGCAGATGTGCGGGGTGAGCTCAAAAAATGGCCAATGCATTTCGGAAAATGAATTCCTTCGTCACGGCCTGCTCTTACTCAAAGTGCTATGATTCGATTGTCAAAAATAAACCAACAAGCGAATCTGTTACCCACAATTAATTACGTGTAAACAGCAATAGTTGAGAAAAAAGCATCATTCATCAAGTTAATTCATAAACAAATGCATGGAGAAGCAGGTAAACAGAGCAGTCAGCAAGTCCATTATCGTGGTTGCAGTGTTCCAATATGCCGGGAGTAAGTCCCCGTTTTCAACGAGTATACATGTTCCAAATCGGTGACCAAAGATGCAAACAATTATATGCGTGTAAAGACATAAACACATGTCCAGACCGTGATCGATAGTGTGTATGTGAGACATAAATATGTATCAACATTGTATTGCATGGAGAAAAGAAACAATACATACGTGCAAAGCCGTTACGTTTGTGTTGTTGCATATTGTCAAATCCCCATGATGATGAAGTATCAAGGCGAAAAGAAATAAAAGAAAAGATAGCAAAAGAGACAAAGAATGAACAATGGGCTATTTCTTTCTCTGTGATTTAGTGAAGTCGTATAGATAACTACGCACTAACCTTGCCGTAAAACACAGCATAAATGCAAATCTTGAAGTAGTCATCTACGCGATGCTCACCACGTGCAGACTCGGTCTGAAAGAGACATGCACCATGGTGTTTAACTCATTGATACGTGTTAAGCTAGCAGAGCCCAAGTGTATCCAAATGCTAATGTACAGATTCCAGAAAGAGAAAGTATCTTACCCAGCAACGACAGGCGAGTGAATCCGAGGTGGACGCCACAGGAGCGCGCCCTGCGCGTCCCTGATACTTATACGTGTTTACCTTCTGTTGCTAAGGGAACGTCAAAAAGCCGTAGTAAATGCGGCAGCCATAGTGAAGAGGCTGCTAATGGGCAGTTTAGTATTATGTTAGAACGTAATGGAGTGCGCTATTAGCTTCAATGTTGTAGTACACCTACTCACACCGAAAAAAATATATATTAAAAATGTTCAATCGGTAATATCAACAGCTCGAAATAAGGCGCTACTCAATTTGCTCATGTGATGTAAAAACCGATACTTAGCTGATTGGGAACGGTAAAGAAGTGCTAAAACCAGGTAAGTGGGGCCGGTAATAGACAGAAAATGTCTTCCGCTCAAACTCAATAGTTACCACAAGTTGAGGTGAAAACGAGAGGGAGCAAACCATGAACGGCAGAGGTTCTAGATGTTGATCAAGGAATACCCTCAGAATAACTCAACTGAAAAAAGAAAATGAAACAAATTGAAATTACCTAAAAAGAGGAAAGGAGTGAGAATGAGACAAAATTGGAAACTCATTACAATTACCTAGAATATAAGATAAGTAAAAAATAAAATAAAATTGAAAACAAAAGACTGACAGGACAGATCATGTAAGATATATGTGAGATTCTTTACACACAACGTTGGTTTATACAGCTCATCACAAACGTGAGTAGAAAGAAATACATTGAGGTTAAGGTTGATCTTCGGTGTGGTCACTGTGTTGCTGAACTTTCTGAAGCATATTGCATACTCAATCGTGATAATTCATGATGTAACCACTCATGCATCAAAGGAAACAGCTGAGGTCAAGTTCCTCGTTCATCCCATTCGGTGATAGTGAATCAAGCTTGTCAATCCAATAAGCTTCTTTCTGTGCTCGCCATTGTTTAATGTCCCGAGATTGGCTTTTCTGAGGCATTACTTCAAGTACCAAAAATCTCAGTTGGCTCACCGTATGTCCATTATCGTTAAAATGCCTAGCAACGGCTGACATTCTGTTCTTGTTTCTGATGTTAGACTTATGTTCATTAATTCTAATGCAGATCTTACGTGAGGTCTCTCCAACATAGTATTTCCCGCAGGGACATCTGATTGCATAAATTACATTCTCTGAAAGACATGTAGCATTTTGTCTCAACGTGAGTTTTTTGCCTGTTCGTGGGTGTGTAACTGTGTTCCCTTTTATAACATTGTTACAGTTCCCGCAACTCATGCATGGATGCGTTCCAGGGAATTTATCAGGTCTCGTTGTGGGTATCTTGTCTTTCGTGTTAACTAACAGATTCCGTAAATGACTGCTCTTTTGATATGCAAATGTAGGTGGAGTAGGAAACAAAGTTGCAGTTCGTTCGTCACTGGTAAGAACATTCCATCTATTGTGAATTATCGATTTGATTTGCTTGCTTTGTATAGAATATTTAGTGACAAAAATCAATTCAGGACTGTCTTTCACAGGTTTTTTCACTAATAATGGCTGACGTTCTTGTGCGTCGGTCTTGTTACGGGCAGTGATCAAATCCATTTCTGGATACCCTCTTATTTGCAATCGTTCTTGTAACTTCTGCAATTGTAGGTGACAATCCTCGGGATCACTAACTATTCTTTTAATCCTTAACATCTGTCCGTAAGGTAAATTTTGCAGAGTCTTGGCAGGATGAAAACTAAGTCGATGTAATAAGTTGTTTCGATCTGTAGGTTTTGTATAAAGTGTAGTGGTTATTCTATTTGCTTGAATGACCGTTTGTACGTCAAGGTAATGAACATTAGTGTTGCCTATATCTAATGTAATTTGAATGCGTTGGTCTATACTGTCGAGGAAACTGAGGAATTCTTGAAGATCGTGCTTGCTCCCTGTCCATACGCCAAAAATATCATCTATATATCTGATCCATGTTTTCAGCTGATGTTTCCATCTTGGATTAGACAATACATGTGTTGTTTCAAATTGATGCATGAAGCAATTGGCGTACCCGGGTGCCATAGTAGCTCCCATCGCCGTTCCTGATACTTGGTTGTAGTATTTACCATCATATTTAAAGAAAGAATTCTTGGAAATGAAATCAAGCAGAATGAGAAGGAATTCTTTATTGGCTCCGATCTCAGTTGTTCTAAGTAGGAGGGCTTCTACTGCTTGTTGTCCCAGGTCGTGCGGAATGCTGGTATAGAGGCTGACCACATCAATCGTGAATAGAATGTCTTCTGAAGTAAGGGAAATAGTGTCTAGTATTTGGAGAAAATGTGTCGTGTCTTTAACGTACGTACTTGTAGTTTGAATAATTGGTTGGAGAAAAAAGTCTATGTTCGTTCCAAGTGGTTGCAACAAACTCCTCTTGGCTGCCACTATTGGTCTTCCTGGTGGGTTAGTCATGCTTTTGTGGATTTTCGGCAGAGTGTACAAATGAGGCATTACTGGATATGGAGTAAAAAGATATGCTCTCGTTTTGGTGCTAATCCATTCATCTTCCACTGCTTTGTCTAGGATTTCTGCTAGCTTTCTTTTGGTCTCTGGTGTAGGATCTTGCGGTAATAGTCTATATGTGTTAGACTCTGATAGTTGAAGTAAGCATTCTAAATGATATTGTGATGCATCTTGGATCACCATAGCTCCGCCCTTGTCAGCGGGACGGATGACTATTGAGTCATCGCTAAACAGATTGCGTATTTGTGATAGTTCGCCTCTGCTCAAGTTAGATCTTTTAGGTGCTCGAAATTGCATTTTCTTCAGATCACTGAGTACCATTTTTTGAAAAGTGTCTATTGCCGGTACCTTTATTGGTGGACAAAAGGTACTGCTCGGTTTAAATTCAATGTACTCAGATGCTGTAACTGTAGCTGGCGGGGTATTTCCTGCAAAAAATGTCTTTAGTTTTAATTTGCAAACAAGTTTGAATAATTCAATTTCCGTTTGGAACTTATTAGTACTGTAAGTAGGTACAAATTTGAGTCCTTTCTCAAGGGTTTGTATCTCACGAGTAGATAGAGTTCGTTTTGACAAGTTAACCACTAACTGCGATTCGTTTGCAACCTTGTTTGCATCCTTTGACTTCCTCTTTCTCCCCCTCCTTGTCCTCTTCCTCTGTCTTAAAAAACAGTGTTAGTTGTGCGTTTCGGTTGTGTTGGTCTGGTTTCTTGCGCTGATGTGCTGGCTGGTTGGGGATCTGCAGTCGCTCTCTCTTCTTGCTCGGGGATATCGGAGTCTGAGCCTGTTGCCACTTGCGTTTTTATATGGCCGTGTGCCCTGTTGTTGGTATTTATCAGCCCAAGTGTAGACCTCGTTATTTAGGTGGTCAAACGTGTCACGACGAAACTTTCGTATTTTTCGGGCTTCTAAATCTTCTTGATAACTCTCAAGCTTCTTATTAATATCAGCTAAAATCTCAGCAAAAGACTCAGCATCAGTGATCTCAGTAATATCTTTTGAAAGGCTCTCAATTTCCTTCTCGAATTGTTCAATGTTACCTGATAGTTCTTGTATGGTCAGTAGGATCAGATCCAAGGAGCATCTATTGAGGATTTGTTCCCATTTCTCGACAAAATTCTTATTTTCCTTACAGAGTGTTGCTCGTAATGGGATCCGAAGGCCTCTGGGTATCCTTTGTGCTTTATAATACCTGCTCAATGTTACTGCATGCAATTTGCTATTGATTAACTTTCTGACGTTGTATTGTAGTTGTTTAATCTTGCTGTGCGGGTCAGAACCTCCAGGGGTGCGTATAGTTTCTTTGATGAGACCCTTTATCGCATCTGCTTCTTCCGCCGAAAAACCCAGCGTTGTAGCTCTGTTGTCTGTAATATGCTCGATTTCTTCATATGACATGTTAGTTGAGGTGTGCTACGTACAGGTAAATCCAAGGATGGAGATGAGAACGAAATGTATATAGTGTACGTGCACCACCAGCACTTATAGTGTAATACTAATAGTAAATCTGACTTAAATGGAATTAAAGGTGGTGTGCAAACCCGCTGGAAAGGTGCCTCCGTGGAATGGCACACGACGAAACAGGGGGTATGGACCAAGGCCGTTAAGCCAGCGATGCGGGCTGCACTACCAATCACCACAACGTGGTGTGCCAATTCTATGTTATTTGATCAAAAGAAATAGCCAGTTTTCATCAAATTGTTGCAAAGTATGGCTATTTATTCTTAGCTTAATATATAGCATTTAGCGATTGTACATCTTAGTGAAAGCAGATGTGCAGGGTGAGCTCAAAAAATGGCCAATGCATTTCGGAAAATGAATTCCTTCGTCACGGCCTGCTCTTACTCAAAGTGCTATGATTCGATTGTCAAAAATAAACCAACAAGCAAATCTGTTACCCACAATTAATTACGTGTAAACAGCAATAGTTGAGAAAAAAGCATCATTCATCAAGTTAATTCATAAACAAATGCATGGAGAAGCAGGTAAACAGAGCAGTCAGCAAGTCCATTATCGTGGTTGCAGTGTTCCAATATGCCGGGAGTAAGTCCCCGTTTTCAACGAGTATACATGTTCCAAATTGGTGACCAAAGATGCAAACAATTATATGCGTGTAAAGACATAAACACGTGTCCAGACCGTGATCGATAGTGTGTATGTGAGACATAAATATGTATCAACATTGTATCGCATGGAGAAAAGAAACAATACATACGTGCAAAGCCGTAACGTTTGTGTTGTTGCATATTGTCAAATCCCCATGATGATGAAGTATCAAGGTGAATAGAAATAAAAGAAAAGATAGCAAAAGAGACAAAGAATGAACAATGGGCTATTTCTTTCTCTGTGATTTAGTGAAGTTGTATAGATAACTATACACTAACCTTGCCGTAAAACACAGCATAAATGCAAATCTTGAAGTATTCGTCTACGCTATGCTCACCACGTGCAGACTCGGTCTGAAAGAGACCTGCACCACGGTGTTTAACTCATTGATACGTGTTAAGCTAGCAGAGCCCAAGTGTATCCAAATGCTAATGTACAGATTCCAGAAAGAGAAAGTATCTTACCCAGCAACGACAGACGAGTGAATCCGAGGTGGACGCCACAGGAGCGCGCCTTGCGCGTACCTGATACTTATACTTGTTTACCTTCTGTTGCTAAGGAAATGTCAGAAAGCCGTAGTAATTGCGGCAGCCATAGTGAAGAGGCTGCTAATGGGCAGTATAGTATTATGTTAGAACGTAATGGAGTGCGCTATTAGCTTCAATGTTGTAGTACACCTACTCAAACCGAAAAAATATATATTAAAAATGTTCAATCGGTAATATCAACAGCTCGAAATAAGGCGCTACTCAATTTGCTCATGTGATGTAAAAACCGATACTTAGCTGATTGGGAACGGTAAAGAAGTGCTAAAACCAGGTAAGTGGGGCCGGTAATAGAAAATGTCTTCCGCTCAAAGTCAATAGTAACCTCAAGTTGAGGTGAAAACGAGAGGGAGCAAACCGTGAACGGCAGAAGTTCTAGATGTTGATCAAGGAATACCCTCAGAAAAACTCAACTGAAAAAAGAAAATGAAACAAATTGAAATTACCTAAAAAGAGGAAAGGAGTGAGAATGAGACAAAATTGGAAACTCATTACAATTACCTAGAATAGAAGATAAGTAAAAAATAAAATAAAATTGAAAACAAAAGACGGACAGGACAGATCATGTAAGATATATGTGAGATTCTTTACACACAACGTTGGTTTATACAGCTCATCACAAACGTGAGTAGAAAGAAATAAATTGAGGTTAAGGTTGATCTTCGGTGTGGTCACTGTGTTGCTGAACTTACTGAAGCATATTGCATACTCAATCGTGATAATTCATGATGTAACCACTCATGCATCAAAGGAAACAGCTGAGGTCAAGTTCCTCGTTCATCCCATTCGGTGATAGTGAATCGAGCTTGTCAATCCAATAAGCTTCTTTCTGTGCTCGCCATTGTTTAATGTCTCGAGATTGGCTTTTCTGAGGCATTACTTCAAGTACCAAAAATCTCAGTTGGCTCACTGTATGTCCATTATCGTTAAAATGCCTAGCAACGGCTGACATTCTGTTCTTGTTTCTGATGTTAGACTTATGTTCATTAATTCTAATGCGGATCTTACGTGAGGTCTCTCCAACATAGTATTTCCCGCAGGGACATCTGATTGCATAAATTACATTATCTGAAAGACATGTAGCATGTTGTCTCAACGTGAGTTTTTTGCCTGTTCGTGGGTGTGTAACTGTGTTCCCTTTTATAACATTGTTACAGTTCCCGCAACTCATGCATGGATGCGTTCCAGGGAATTTATCAGGTCTCGTTGTGGGTATCTTGTCTTTCGTGTTAACTAACAGATTCCGTAAATTACTGCTCTTTTGATGTGCAAATGTAGGTGGAGTAGGAAACAAATTTGCAGTTCGTTCGTCACTGGAAAGAACATTCCATCTATTGTGAATTATCGCTTTGATTTGCTTGCTTTGTATAGAATATTTAGTGACAAAAATCAATTCAGGACTGTCTTTCATAGGTTTTTTCACTAATAATTGCTGACGTTCTTGTGCGTCGGTCTTGTTACGGGCAATGATCAAATCCATTTCTGGATACCCTCTTATTTGCAATCGTTCTTGTAACTTCTGCAATTGTAGGTGACAATCCTCGGGATCACTAACTATTCTTTTAATCCTTAACATCTGTCCATAAGGTACATTTTGCAGAGTCTTGGCAGGATGAAAACTAAGTCGATGTAATAAGTTGTTCCGATCTGTAGGTTTTGTATAAAGTGTAGTGGTTATACTATTTGCTTGAATGACCGTTTGTACGTCAAGGTAATGAACATTAGTGTTGCCTAGATCTAATGTAAATTGAATGCGTTGGTCTATATTGTTGAGGAAACTGAGAAATTCTTGAAGATCGTGCTTGCTCCCTGTCCATACGCCAAAATTATCATCTATATATCGGATCCATGTTTTCAGCTGATGTTTCCATCTTGGATTAGACAATACATGTGTTGTTTCAAATTGATGCATGAAGCAATTGGCATACGCGGGTGCCATAGTAGCTCCCATCGCCGTTCCTGATACTTGGTTGTAGTATTTACCATCTTATTTAAAGAAAGAATTCTTGGAAATGAAATCAAGCAGAATGAGAAGGAATTCTTTATTGGCTCCGATCTCAGTTGTTCTAGGTAGGAGGGCTTCTACTGCTTGTTGTCCCAGGTCGTGCGGAATGCTGGTATAGAGGCTGACCACATCAATCGTGAATAGAATGTCTTCTGAAGTAAGGGAAATAGTGTCTAGTATTTGGAGAAAATGTGTCGTGTTTTTAACGTACGTACTTGTAGTTTGAATAATTGGTTGGAGAAAAAAGTCTATGTACGTTCCAAGTGGTTGCAACAAAATCCTCGTGGCTGCCACTATTGGTCTTCCTGGTGGGTTAGTCATGCTTTTGTGGATTTTCGGCAGAGTGTACAAATGAGGCATTACTGGATATGGAGTAAAAAGATATGCTCTCGTTTTGGTGCTAATCCATTCATCTTCCACTGCTTTGTCTAGGATTTCTGCTAGCTTTCTTTTGGTCTCTGGTGTAGGATCTTGCGGTAATAGTCTATATGTGTTAGACTCTGATAGTTGACGTAAGCATTCTAAATGATATTGTGATGCATCTTGGATCACCATAGCTCCGCCCTTGTCAGCAGGACAGAAGACTATTGAGTCATCGCTAAACAGATTGCGTATTTGTGATAGTTCGCCTCTGCTCAAGTTAGATCTTTTAGGTGGCTGAAATTGCATTTTCTTCAGATCACTGAGTACCATATTTTGAAAAATGTCTATTGCCGGTACCTGTATTGGTGGACAAAAGGTACTGCTCAGTTTAAATTCACAGTAACTGGTCCACCTCCTTATGTAGTAGGGAAGGGAAGGTAAAAATGGGATTAACAAAAGCTGTCAGATGGAGGTACGGGACCTAAGATGCAGGTAATGTCGTTACCACAGAAGGGACAAGAGGGAGCCCATTATGTGCCCTGGCAAACAATGGACCGGGACAACCTAATATGTAGCCTGCCCTCTCTCACAGCCGGGGCCAGTAAATATATACAGGAACTTGAGAAAAAGACAGCGGGGTTGTCGCTGGCCATAGGGGCATATGAAACGTGTGTTTGCTACGATTATTGGAGAACAGCCAGATACCATTTGGAATCAGGCTGGCTATAAAGTAGTGAAATTGAGCACCAATGCTCATGACGGAACTCCATTTAACAATTGTCGAGCACATGTCTGGGAAGTTTTAAGGAGCATGTGTCCAGACAGCTATGACCTGGGGACAGTGATGGTTTACAAAATGAACGGTGACAATGACCCAGATGAATATATAAAGTGAGTTCTGGATTTATGGACGCAAGAGACGCAAAAGTCCTGGAAGAAATGCATACCATTGTTCTATCACATACTAGTAAAAGGGCTGCCAACAGAAGTACAGGCTTCCTTGGACAAGTTAGTAGGTATAGAAGCTAAAGGCTGGCCCAAAATACAAGCCACAATAGTACATTAGTATGGCGCGTTATAAATCTTATCATATGAGAGTAAGCATGAAAGCGAGCCAGGCAGCCGAGAATACACCCAAGGCAGCAAACAAATGAGTACAAAAGAAACTGTCCAAATACACCATGAAAGGGGTGCAGTTAGTGCAGTCACTGCTGCCGTGGTGCCAGCACCACAGGGAGGGTTTCCTGCAGGACCAACACCACAGCAAGGTGGGTACATGCAGCCACAGTATGGACCACAATGGGGGGCACCACCACAGCGGAATTACATGCATGGGGATACTTCCCTATATAAAGAGCATTTTCACACCGGGAAAGAGGGGGGTAACGAGGAACAGGATACAGGGTTTTCGGACAGTGCTACATATATCCAAACATGTGACACGGCGCGCACCTGTCCATTTATGCCACAGGTACAGGCAATTCAAGTAGCGCAACAGCAGGGCTCCAGTGGCAGCAGATGCAGTGTTCTCCAGGGAAGTTATAACCAGCACAGATGCCAGCACAGTTGGGAGGAGTGCAGCCCCAAGGAAGGCCAACCGACAGCAGGTTAACGGGCCCAGCGATGGTTGAGCCACCCACAGTAGCAAGCAGAAACACAATAGTGCTGGGGCAAAACATGGTATCCCATTACACAGAGGTGAGCGTGGTATGAGGGGGCCCTTTCTCCTTACCGCCAAATAACATACCTCAATAGGAGGGCCCACAGAAAGTCTGAGCGTGTTCGTTCCTAACAGTAACTCATGACCTCTTGAAGCAGCTCTTCTCTTGTCGGCACTCGCGCAAAGCACCTTGCGAGCACAGCCACTATACCACAGCATGTTCCTGCATGGGGATGAAGTTCTGCTAGGATGGGTCCCGGGAATACAGGGGAAGGTGTTCTTACTGGCTTCGGAGTTCCTATTCAGACCACGGTGCCAGAGGATGATTTAAAGGGCAAAAACAATGGTGTTACAGGTGGAAGAAGCACTAATATGCAAGGACATGGTGAGTCTGTGTAGAACAGACGATGAAGTGGTCAACAGTGTTGTTCATTGATCCCACCTTGACAATTACAGGAGTATCGAAGTAACAGTTGTTCACTGATGAGGAGGTGGAAGGGGAGATGGTGTTCCAGATTTGATCAGTTCAGGTAGTGGAAACCATGGTGCCCATTTGTACACAATTAGTGAAGAAGGAAAATAAACACACAGAGGGAGATCTCAAAAGGGTACCGGATGAATTGTGGACAAAGGGACCTCACAATATGGTGGTATTGAAAGGGATTGGGGCAGTAAAAATAAAACTGAAACAAGGGGCCCTGATACCCCAGGCAAAGCAATACCCATTGACCAGAGCAGCAGGCTAACTTTGCATAATTTATGGCAGCAAGGCATAATCCAGACAACAACATCAACCTGTAACATAGCAAACCATGCAATAAAGAAATCAAAGAGCGGGTCATGGCGTATCATCCAGGATTTGCACCCCCTTTAATAGCGGAAGAAGAATTTCCTGTGGTTCCAAACCTCACCATAATATTGTGCAATATCCCAGTGAAGGCAAAGTACTTCACAGTCATTGGGCCTCATTATAAGTTTGCCGGTCTGGGAACTACAGTACCGGTAAGCTTGCCGGTACCATAGTTCCCGGACTGGCAAGCTATGAGTTCTGCTCGCTGGTGCCATTATGACCGCCAGGTCTGACCATTCCAGCACCCTTAAATCGGCAATTACTGGGTCCGGTAGGGCTGTAATGACCCAGTAATTGTCAATTCGCGGGCGCCGGAAATTTTAGCAAGTTTGGCAGCAGCCTGCCGGTTTTACGAGCCAGGCTACCGCCAAACTTATAATGAGGCCCATTGACTTGAAAAATGCCTTCTTCTCTACACCTTTGCATCCAGACTCAAGATATCTGACCGCCTTCACATATCGTGGAACCAGATTCGAACACACTTGTTTGCCCCAGGGGTACTGCAATTCACCCAGTATTTTCAATAGGATTGCAATGTGCAAACATCAAGCACTGTGATTCAATGTGTAGATGATCTGCTAATATGCAGTGAGAAGGAAGAAAAGTGTAGTGCAGACTCTGTAAACATTTTGCCACTACTTGCAGCGAAAGGGTAAAACATGGATAAGGCAAAATTACAGTATTGCCTAGAAAAGGATGTGTATCTAGGACACATAATAACTATTGAAGGGCCTAGAATAACATGCAAAAGGACACAGGCCATTCATTCCACCACCCGCCCAAGAATGGGAACAGAGATGCAGAAGTTCCTAGGTGTATTCAATTGCTGCAGAGCATGGCTATTTGATTATGCCACATTCATGAAACCCTTACTGCAGGGCCTTAAGGAAGCACAAAAAGAGAAGAGGGACATACATTGGACATAATAATTTAATGTTTCACAGAACTAAAAGATGCACTGCCACATGGGCCACTGTTAGCTACCACAAATTACAGCAAACAATTCTATTTGCTCTCAGATTCAGATGGCTCAGTGATGACGGCTGTCCTCACACAAAAGAAGCCGCAGGGACATCAGCCACTGGTTTACTACAGGGGAAGCCTAGACCCAGTAATGCAAAGATACTTCCCTTGTGAACAATCGCTTGCAGCTGCAGCTTTTGCAATTGAGAAGGCATCAACGATTACCATGGCGTGTCCCGTAGTATTGTACGTGGAACACTCATTATTCGCTATTCTTGAGAATTCAAAAAGTACTCAGCACCAGGATATGAAGTCATATTAACCAAGCTAGCAATAGAGGTGGGAAGGTGCCGAAGTGTACACCCAGCAATCTACCTACCACAACCAAAATGAGGGAGGAGATTGCATACATAACTTTGCAGCGCACATGGACAGGATGGAAGGAACGTACAGGTAAAAGAGGAAGAAATAGCAGGAGCAGACGTGGTCTATATTGACAGGTTATCAATTATTGGCCCAGAGACAGGAAGGAGACATACTGGTGCAGCAGTAGTGTGCTGCATAAATGGGAAGTATGTAATAGCATCTCAGCAACGGCTACCTTCGCATTATTCAGCACAGGCAGCAGAATTGGTGACGATGATAAGAGCACTAAAAATGATGGAAGGGCATGCAGCAAACATCTTTTCTGAATCTGCCTATGTCACATCAACTATCCATTCGTGACTGGCATGGTGGGAAAGGAGGGGATTCAAAAGAAGTGATGAGTCCCCCGAACAGCAAATGGAAGCACTAAAAGAATGAATTGTGGCTCAAAAAGTTCCAGTAGAGGTGGCAATAATAAAATGTGCCGCACACACAGGAAAACAAGACGGGATATCAATGGGGAACGAAATGACAGAGAGAGCAGCAAAAGCAGCAGCATATTTACCAGAGGAAGGGGGAGTTCAGAGATATCATGGAGAAGAGGAAATGGTGCCACTCATTGCAACAGAAAGTAAATGGAGTGGGGAAGAAGAAAGGGAGGAATGTTTTAACACGATCCCCATAGTACACCTAATAGAATTACAAGTAGAGGCACCAATAGATGAAAAAGAGCTGTGGATAAAAAGATGATGTTCACTGTCACCAACATGATTTGGTAGCAGAATTGCGCAAGGACGCCTGTAATGCCCAGGCCCAGAAAACTGTTAAACATAGCATTAGAACAACTACATTTCCCCACCCATGTGTCCAAAGAAAGCATAGCTGCAGAACTGAGTGAGGGATGGTATGTTCCAAACCTGCATGAGCGAGCAAGTGAATGAGTTGATGAGAAATTGTAAGGTTTGCCAACAGTTTCTGTCTGGACATACTTTAAAAACTTTGCGGTGAAAGATACCACAGCTGGAAGGACCCTTCCAGCACCTGCATATCGATTGTTGACATGCAAGAAAGATTTTTTTTTTTAAACATTTTTATTAATTTCAAACAAACAATACAATACAAACCAAACAGGCAGTGCTTATATCAACAGTTCCATTGTACACTGCTTACTTCTAGCCACTGCTTCCCTTATCCCACCCCCGTTTCGAGCTTATTGTTTTACACATTCCATTTCTGCATCTTGTGGTAGGGTCTCTCCTTCTATGGGTTCTGCCAGGTCTCGTATTGACCCAAACAGCCTGCTATTAATGATTTCCAGGCCATCAGGGACTCTGTCTCCTCCTCCCCCCCAGCACTGCTCGTTTCTTGCCATACCACGGTTTCTGCATCCGCCCATTTCTGCAAATCTTTCCACCACACCTCCACTCGCAGTCTGTGGCATGTCTTCCACCCCATAGCAATTCTCCGCTTTGCAAGCATATATGCCAAATCCCTCAGTTTACTCACATGCTTGAGCTTCTGAGAGCTTGAGAACCACCCCAACAAACAGGCCCACACTGTGTCCACTACAATCTTGACCCCCTTCTCCTCTAGTTTTTGCTCCACTTCGCTCCAAAAGCGTTCAATGACCGGGCATGACCAGAACAGATGTACCATACCCGCGTTCTCCTCATCACACTTGGGGCATGCTTGCCGTCCTGCATTCTCAAACCTCGATATCCTCTGGGGTGTCATGTATGCCCTATGCATAATATACAGTTGTATCTGTTTCAATCTCGCATTTCTCGATACCTTCTTATGATACCCCTGAGTCCGTTCCCACATCCCATCCTACATCGGGGCTCCTACTTCTGTTTCCCAATCTAGTCTCAACTGAGTGACCTCCTTCCCTACTTTAAACATCAACATCTCATATATTCTAGATATCTTATGGCCCCCTTCCACTATGTCGTATATCATATCTATGGTGGCATCTGGTTCTTCCTCCAGCACAATTTCGGGCCATGTTATCTTAATTCTCTGCACCATTCTGTGATACGTAATATACTGGCCGGTGTGCAACCCAGTTTCCTCCCGCAGCCCCTCAAAGGTAATGATAGATCCCTCCTGCCAGATATCTCCCATGGTTGCTAACCCAACCGGTTCCCAGTGGTTCCTGATTATCATCCTTAGCTGTTCATCTCCACCTGTTAATGCAACCAGTGGTACCTGCGGAGAGCATGGAGACGGGTTCTCCATCATCTGGCATGCCCTACGCCACATCTTCCACCCCAGTAACATCATCTTGGGGCGCCCTTTCATTTCTGCCTTGGGTACCTACATCATCTCTTTCAAGTAAAATGTGGCACAATCTTGTCCAAACAGCCTGGATTCAGAGGTCTCTTCATCAGAGAGCCATTTGGCAACATACTGTAGTTGGCTCGCTACATAATAAACCTCATAGTTAGGCAATTTTATCCCCCCTTTCTCGTAGAAATTCTGTAGATTCCATAGCGCCACTCTGTTTTGCGTGCCATGCCACAGGAAATCCCTGCACACACTATTCAGTTTGGTGAAAAACCTCTTAGGTATCAGGTATGGTATGTTCCCAAAGTAGTGCAGGAGCCTAGGCAGGACCACCATCTTGAGCATTGCTCCATGCCCCATCATTGCTAAGGGCAACCTCACCCAAAATTGCATGCAATTTTCAATTTTTTTAATGGCCATCTCCGTGTTGCACCTATGCTCCTCTTCCACTGTGTGGTATTTGTCTATCCCTAAGTACCGAAATGTACTAACTGCCCATGGTACCTGTAATACAGGTAGCTGCTCCAATAGAATCCCTTTATACCCACCTAATGGGAACATGCTAGACTTCTGGGGGTTCACCGCTATACCAGACAACCCTGCATATCTCTCCATCACTTCTAGAATATTTTGGAGATTTTCTTCCGGGTGCCGCAAGTACAGCAGCATATCATCTGCGTATAGGGAGATCAGATGTCGTTCCCCTCTCACCTCAATGCCTATGATATCATATTGTTGTCTCAAGTATATTGCTAGGGGTTTCAGGGCCAGTATGTAGAGCATTGGAGACCATGGACACCCCTGTCTGGTGCCCCTGCGCAGCTGCCATCTTTTCCGATATCACTGATCCCGTTTTGACTCTGGCCAGCGGCTCACGGTATAGTATTTTCACCCACCGTACATATCCAGGCCCCAACCCATAGCACTCAAGGGCTGCCAGCGGCCATGGCCCCTTGACCGAGTCAAAGGCCTTTATTGCGTCCAAGGACACTATTGCCATTTCACCTGCGTTTTTGCTTCCACTCTCAATAACTCGTTGGAGTCGTCTATGATTATTAGAGATGTTCCTATTTGGGACATAAACCGTCTGATCATGGTGTATTAGTCTACCAATAACCCTCTTCAATCTATTTGCCAAGACAGCCATCAGTATCTTGCTGTCTTGATTCAGCATCGACAAGGGTCTATAGGAGATGCAGCTATGCCCAGGCTTATTAGGTTTGGGAAGCGGTATTATAATCGCTTCTCTGAGTGACTCTGGCAATATTCCCACCGCAAACGCTTCATTTAGCATTTCTAACAGTGGGGGGAGAACCTCTTCCATATATACTTTATAAAATTCACTTGGGAGTCCATCCGCCCCCAGGGTCTTGCTAGTAGGCAACTGTCTCACCACCTCACCTAGTTCTTCCAGGGTAATTGGTGCATCTAGCTCCTCTCTCTCCTCCGCACTTATCTTTGGCAATCCTATAGCCTCCAATGTTTCTATTATCGTAGCGCGACTACTATTACCGTCGTCTCCATATAATAACTTATGGTAGTCTGTGAACTCTTGATTGACTCCCTCTTGAGTGTCCGCTATACTACTGTCTTCCCTCGTTATAGTTCTAATTGTAGATCTGAGGTTTCGTTCTTATATAGCCACGCCAAGAGCCTTCCTGGTTTATTCCCTCCCGCATGCTGTCTCTCTACATATTTTTTATAATTGAGGTTACACAATCTATCCCAGTACTCCACGCATTTTTGCTGTATCTTGAGTATCAATTCCACTTCCTCCTTAGTGCCACCTCCACCCCTCAATGCCTCTTCCAGTTTCTCCTCCGTCTCTCATAGATCAGCTAGAATCCCATCCTGCAGACCTTTAGATTTTGTAATGGCTACCGCTCTCATCACAACTTTGAAGGCTTCCCACAGTGTTCCTGCCGAGTCCACACTACCAGTATTCGTCTGAAAATAGTTTACAATCTCCTCTCTCATGTCCTCCCTAAAAAAGGGGTCTCTCAGTGCCTCCGCTCGTAGGGGCCATGTCAGAATCCTTGCTCTCGGGGGGCAGTATTGCCATCCGAGGATCAAGGGCGAGTGGTCCGAAAGGACCCTTGCTTTATACTCTATTTGTGTAATCTCTGTTATTACCTCAGATGTAGTAAAGACATAGTCCAGCCTCGTGTGTAACTGCTGCGGGGCAGAATAATGTGAATATTGCCTTTCCTGGGGGTGCCTCATTCTCCATGCAACTTCCAAACCAAAGTCACCCAGCAATGTCTGCAGCTGGGGCGGGTCTATCCATCTTCCCATCTGATCTATCAACCCTTGGGTTAAGTACACAGTTAAAGTCCCCTCCCCAAATCACCGCGCTCCCCACACACATGCTCAAATTGGTACACAATGTTCTGATGTACGCCGCTGTGTTCTGGTTTGGGGCTTACGTATTTACAATGCTTATCTCCCTGTTTTCCACCAATCCCCTCAATATAACCATCCTCCCATCCGTCTCAGCTACCTCTTGCAACCATTGAAATGGGGCATGTGGCGCCACCCAAATAAGCACTACCCTAGCATAAGCAGAATATGATGAGCCCACCACAACTCCCTTACACTTTCTGGCAATCACATCCATCTTCTCCCATGTCAGGTGGGTCTCCTGCAGCAGTGCAATGTCTATATTTTACCTACGCAGGTATAGCATCACCTTATTTCTTTTTAGATAACTATTGAGCCCCCTTACATTCCAGGTGACTATTTTAAGGTCCCCCATGGCTTGTTAGAGTTCCATTCCACCTCCCACCTTTGCAGTCCAAATCTAAGTTCCATTCCATTCTATATAGGCTTGTTCCCCAGTTTAAAATCCCCTTAACCAAAAACACACCAAACTCCCCATTCCTCCCCCCTCCCACCTCCCTTCCCATCCCCAACATCACTGCCCTCAACTGTTGCCCAGCTCCATCCCTGGATCTCAGGCACCCCCGCATCTAGCTCTTTCTGGCTATCGCCTGTACTCGAAGCTCAGCAGGGTGAGGTCGCCCTAATGGCTATCCTACTACTATGACTACTATTGTTCGGGGGGTAGGGTGCTTTCGTCCTGCCGCTCCTATTTGCTTCAGTTCAACCACACGTTGCTACTCAATTTACGTATGTATTCAATCTCCTATATTCCAGTCCATTAAGTTCAACAAAGTCAAAGATATCATAGCCAAATATCAGCTTTACTCTTTCGCACCCCTTTATCTTAATCTCTATCATAGTCACTGCTGGGGTACCCACTCTGCGTCATATCAATATACATGCAATATCCCAATCACCTATCGTGTTCCTCTTGGGCCTGCTCTGCATCTCGTTCCGGGCAACCCTGTAGGTCCAGCCATGTCGCTGCTTCTTTCGGGGTGTCAAAAAAGTACATCCTGCTTTTGTGCAACACTTTCAATTTCGCGGGGTACAGAAGCATGTATTTGATTCCGGCCATGCGTAACCTCCTCTTGATTGCCACATAGCTGTACCGTTGCCTCTGGACCAACATTGTATAGTCAGGATACGCCGTGATGGTGCTTGAGCCCCTTTCAATCGTTCCCCCTTTACGAAAGTACTCCAAAATCTTCTCGCGATTTTATAGTTCAGTATCTTTGCAATTATCGCACGGGGAGGGGCCCCAGGCTTTGGTTTCCTCATAAGGGCTCTGTGTGCGCGCTCCACTGCGAATCCTTGCGAGAGTTTGTCGGCCCCTATTTCTTGCAAGATCAGGTTCTCAACATAGTCTTGGCCTTCCTCCCCCTCCGGCAGTCAGACCACGCGGATATTGTTCCTTCTTGCTCTCCCTTCAGCTTCCTCCGCATGGTTCTCCAGGTTAGCTACCTGTTGCTTCAGTACGTGACCTCCTTTGCATTGTTGGTGCTAGTGTCCGTGTTGGTTTTCACCGCACTCTCCAGGCTGCTTGTTCTCTCTGCCCACGTCCTAACATCTTGTCGCAGCAGGGTGACTTCTATGCCTACTGCGTCTGTTTTAGTCTCCAGGGAAGTGCGCAAGTCCGCCATCGCTATCCCCCATGAGTACCTCAGCTCCATTATAGCCGCTAATATCTGGTGATTTTCAGTCGCTAAGATGCTCTCCACAGGTGCTGTCGCGCCACTGGGCCAACTACAACTAGTCGCAGGAGATTGCTGCGTTTTGGCGAATGCTTCCATCATGGATTGTTTGTTTTTGCTCTTACTTACGACCCCTTGCCCCGCCATCTTGCAGCCTCAGTTGTGTGTCTGAGGTTGCTTGGTCTCTGGTATATCAATCCTACTCCTCTGTCTTGATGCGGCACCAGTGTATCACTCCAAGTCTGGGGCAGTTATCCTCGAGGAACCCCTGTATAAGTTTGTGTTCATTGGGCTATTTCTCCGGGTGGGTTGTGTCCTCCCACGTTTCAAATTATCTTGCTGCTTCTTGGAGACTACTCTTTTCCCCCATCATAATCACCCATCTTTTGGGCTCCTTGCGCTCTGCCCGCCACTGCTTATTTCCGCTGCAGTCACTCTTGTATCATCATTAACTTGAATCAACCCTGTATCTTGTGCCCTTCTATGGTGGCACCCACTTTCTGGCTCATTCACTCTTCGGGGACGTCTGCTTGTCTTCGGCACCACAGGGTACCCATAACTCCTAATACTGTATTCCCCTTTATCTCTAGGAGAAAAGGACCTCCTCCATCAGTGTCAGCCAAGTGATTTAATAATGTGTCCTCCCGTAGTCGTTGCTACAAGGTGTCCGTTTCCACAGTTGTCAACTGCTGGTATCATTGGTGAGCAACCGTCATTCAGCCCCAGCTGCCCTTTATGCTGGAATCCCAATGGTCTTTTCCTCCAGCTCGACTCTCGCCCTCTCGCGTACCACCGTCCGCTGCAAGGCCGTCCTGAACTCTTTTATCCCAGTCCAAGCATCTGCTACTTATGTTGTCACACTTTCCTGCGGCATACCCGCTGCCTCAGCTACAGTGTGTCATGCAGTTCTAATTCGTTGCGCCCATCCTCCGCTCGTGGAAGCATTCAGATAGCCGCTTCTTATGATCTCTGCCCCGCGGCGCCCGGCTACATCAGCGTCGCGCAGCCAGCTCCCTCCGATGGAACGCTCGGAGAGCCCCGCCTGCGGCTACAGTATCTTCTTGACTATCCGCTCCTCTGCTCGCAGGCTTGCAGTACCCTGCATCTTAACACGGCTGATACTGTTACAAATATGTGCTCCGCTGGGCACCCCGTCAGGAGCCAGTCCTCCGCTCACCGTTCACAGCCCAGCGCCATCATTTCGGTGGTCGGGGTCGCAATGTCTTTGTTGTCTGCCATTTTGTGGGCATACTTGCCCGCCAAGTCACGCACATAAAAGACAATGGGCCTTATTACACGTAGTGCGGTAAGAGTTTACCGGTAAGGGCACCGGTACCGGTAAACCCTTACCGCCTTACTATGAGGTCCCTTTGCGGGTTGGTACTTTAATGCCTGCTTTTTATCAGGCATTAAAAACCAACCCGCAAAGGGACCAGGGTGCTAATTACGGTACCGCAATTTGCGGCACTGTAATTAGCGCCTTCCCCATTCCCATAGAGCCCTATGGGGCAAAAATGGGAATGGGGAAGGGCAATGGGGGAAGGGGGAATTACCGCCCCGCCAACCTTGGAATAGGGTGGTAATTCTCCTTTCCACCAAGGCGGTGCCGGTATTTTACCGGCATGGACCAAGGTGCTAATAGCACCTTGGTCCACCGCCTACCATGTAATGAGGCCCTATATCTCCGGCATGCTTCCTTCGATGAGCTTATAGTTTGCTGGTGTCGTGGGGTGCACCTTCCGACGCCTTTGTTGATGTTTTCTGGAACCTTTAGATCGATTTAAGCATGGTACCACGGATCATCGTCGGATCAACAGGAGCTGCTGCACCAGAGCACGTCCTACTTCATGGCTAGTTAGCCACGCCCCCACATGCAAGAAAGATGTTCCTACTACATGTACCTAATAGTAGTGGTCTGCGTTTTTGCATTGACTTGAGGTGGGGCCCTCTGCAAAGAATGATGCAAAATCTGTGGCAAAGTTCCTAGTGAGGGTGGCATTCCCAAGATGGGGTGTATGTAAGGAGATCAGGTCAGACAACGGCCAACACTTCGCCAATTAACTCACATCTCTTAGGGATCAAACACAAACTTTGCAGAGTTTACCAGCTGCAGGCAAATGGAGTTGTGGAGAGAATGAATGGATAACTAAAAGAGCGCTTGGCAAGCTAACAAATACTATGTGCCAAAATTGGCTTTTTTCCCTACCTCTTACTTTTTGCCTTCGAAATTCACCTTCTGCGAATCACCACCTGACTCTGAAGGAAATTGTAATGGGGAGGAGAATGCATGCGCGTGTCCCTCCTTCATGTTTAATTTCAGATGCTAATCCTAGCTCAGAAATACTTGCCAACTAAATGAAAGACTATATAATTGAGATGAGCAATGTGCTTCGCTACATCTCCCACCAGGTCCAGCAGTCTACATGTGAGTGAAACAACATTGAAGAGTGTGCACAAGCACGTCAAGCATTTCCACAAACACAGCCTCTTTATCCCAGCGACAAAGTACTTATTCGAAACACAGTGCGAAAGTGAAAGGAGCCTCGGTTTTGTGGTCCTTTTTGAAGTGGTCATCTCAACACCCACTGCAGTGAAAGTAAAAGAACGACTTGCATGGATTCATCACACAGATGTTCATCGATATACCAGCAGCACATCAGGAGGAAGAGGAGGAATCACTTGATGGGAAGTATCAGCCAAATTACAATAACATTTTGTACTATAATAAGGCGCTACAGAAGACCCACAATAGAGATGGAGGATGGACAAGGAAAAAGAAGAGGGAGTGGGATTAAAGAGACAAGTGGGGTAAATGTAAAAAGTGTTGTATTGTTCTGCATCTTTGTTTTCTGTCTCCTTCTTCTTTTCAGGCATTTAGCGTGCAACGATAAATTGGGCTCATCTGCTGGTGGTGATGGGGAGACAAGCACTAAGCGAAGTATAACTAGCCAAATAGAATTCTACAAAATTGTCAGGGAGGGAGTAGACCTGGCCTTAGAAAATGTATGATATGGGGAAATGAAGAAGGTGGGGCAAGGGAGCACCAATAGTAAATTCTATGTGTGCTCACTCATCCCACACCTCAAAGGAAACCAAAGCAATTCTTGCCGCAAGAGGTGACAGCAGAAGAGGGAGGATGTCTGGTACATATGGCTTTATGGAGGACTAGGGGTATGTTCCAGGGGCATACAGTGGAAGTAAAATGGATTGATGAGGGGGAGGAGGTGTATGAGGGAAACTTCATACAGCTAGAAAGTATGGCCCAGGGGGAAAAGAGCAAGCACCTGGTTCTGGAATATGTAACAGAAGGGGAACAAAAGGAAAAGTATTTGCCCATTGGCCATAAAAGAATATACTGTAAGGACTCCACGGGGCACGATGTGATGTGGTGTCACACCAGACCCTTGATGCAAATCCAGGGTTCGGTGCTGCACAATGAGAAATGGGAAAGGGGAATGGCATAGTGACGCACAGAAGTACTGGTGGGCTTCGAAGAAAGGGTGGTTAAGAAAATAAATGCAGGATGTAAGAAAATTTAGAACCATTCTATACATGCTTTAACATGGATAAATGAAAAACCCACGTCCAGAAAACATAAAGCCACTCACACTATATTTTTTGTGTTTCAGATCAAATGGAACAGTAATGCTGGGGATGAATACCATTTGCAGGAGGACCATGGACATTGCAGTGTTACAAAAGGGGACGGCAGCTGTGATGTACACCTGGTAGGCGGGTGAAATGAGAGCTTACGCCCAGCTTCCACCGGACTGGAAGGGGGTGTGCGCACTGGTAAGCCTTCATAATCTTACGCTAGTTTTGCCCCACGCAAGCTTGATACCACTCAATGAGTTGTCTGCGTCTAAAGAGAAAGTGACAGGCAGAAATACAAACAAACAAACACAAGGTAACAGCAGCAGCTACATTTTGGCGGAATCCACCAAGAGCTTAGAGAACATTCCACCCCATTTGAAAGTGTTCAGCTTAACATCTGTCTTCTTTACTTCTATCCTGCTTCCTGGGGTGCAAGCTGCAGCCAATGCAAAATGGTTGTAGAGCACACGCTATGAACTGCTCCAACTGGCAAATGCAACCGAATAGGGACGACACAGTGCGTGAAGAACTACAAGCTTTACGATTGATGACCCTTCAAAATCGTTTCATTTTGGATCTCATGACGGCGATGGAGGGAGTGGTGTGCCATAAGATAGGGAGCTTGTGCTGTACTGAATTCCTGCTAATTATGCTGCAAATGGAACAATCACAGATGCGGTAGAGGAAATAGGAAAAATACATGAGCAGGGCAAAAGAGATGCAAGAGATTTCATCGGCAACCTGGCTGGATTCCTTGTTCACCTGGTTAACCAACTTGCTTGTGGCAGTATTTAAGATAACTGTCCCTGTGCCTGCCACGATCCTCAACGTCCTGTGCATCAGTCATAAGAACACTCACATAATGGCACTACAGAAAACGGAGCCCGGGGAGGTATTAGGTGAAGAACACCCCAGTACGAATGAAAGAGAGAATGAAGTAGAAATCATTTTCACAGCACGCCCACCAGACTTGGAAAATTACAAAAGATTATGGGGAGAGTGTTCACCTGATGGAACAAAGATACTGATTTTTGGGGAAGATTTGGATGGGTATGAGGAGGAAGGGGACATGACCAGGGTAACCATGATGTGGGTTTGCAAGGAAAAGGAAAAGTGATGAGAGGGGCAGAAGTATCGATCAAAAGATCGATTGCAGGGGGGAATGATTTAAAGGTGCTAATTCAGAGCCAGACAGGGGGGGATACCTTCCCACTGCAAGAGTAAAGAAGGTGTACAGTGGGGGAAGCTATATGAGAAATGACACACGTATTAAGCTATAGATGTCCCGTACAATGGGTTTCACCGGGAACGGTAGGGGGATAATGTTGCATTGGGCTCTATGATTAGCTAAAGAAGGGGAAGGATAAAAAATAGCACCATCATAAGCACTTTTAGGGGGAAATCCCTCAGGGTGGATTGGACCTGGGAATCCTCAATCTCAAACATGTGACTGACACAACAGGGATCCGCAAAGTGGGGTGGGACTTAAGCTTCTCATCATGTGAAAAACATCATAACTAGAACAAGGTGATGTAATTCCAGGGTGGTCAGCCAATCTAGCTTCCCTACACGGCAGCGGGGAGAGTGGCTCTGTACAAGTGCACTGGTGACATGACTGCTTACTGGTACCTCTGGCATGGCTCTTGGCAATCCCGAGACTAGGAGCTGCCCAGAGCTGTGCTAGATGTTAAGATTAATACTAAGACTTTCCACCATCACCTTTTTTGCTTTAGATACCCCAAGTTAGGCGGGCCTGCCCAGACATTGGTCCTGAGCCTGCTGGGCCTAGAGACCCAATGTACACATCACTGACATCCAATGAGACCAAAACATGTCTGGGGTTGCTTGTAATCTTGTGCTGAAGTGTCATGGCCACAGAGCAAGGACCACAAGCTCCATCACATAACGGGTCCAGTGCAATCTAAACTGTACTACCTTATAGACTGGAAAGGTTATGGACCTCAAGACCGTACATGGGAGCCTAGTGAATTTGTCCATGCCCCACGACTAATCAGACAATTTGATCATAACAACCCCACCAAACCAGGACCAGGAGGAAGAGCGCCCGTGAGAGGGGCCTTGAGGGGGAGTGCTGGCATGGCCACAGAGCAAGGACCACAAGCTCCATCATATAAAGGGTCCGGTTGGATCCAGTCCTGGCACCTTTGGCACAAGGCTCATGAGAAAGTGTGCTTTGCACACTTTTATTCTGGTGCACGTGTTATTTCCTCCCCTGCAGGGCCTCTACGTGCATCCAGGTCGGGCGTGGCCATACGAATACATTGGGCTGAACGTGGAGCATCTTCTGGGAGTGGCAGGGTGGGGCCACAAGGCAGAGCAAAGGGGCGTTGCTGGGACCAGGCTATTTAAGCTTGTGCCGCCCGCATGCAAGCGCTTCGCGTTAGTCTGCTTATAGCAGTGTAACGCTCACCGCCGCCTGAAGTGCTTCTTACCTGATTCCAGTAATACCATTGCCTGAAGCGCATCTTACCTGATTCCAGCAACACCATTGCCTGACGCGCATTTTACCTGACTCCAGCAATACCAACGCCTGAGGCGCATCTTATCTGATTTCAGCAATACCATTGCCTGCAGTGCATCTTACCTGATTCCATCAGTCACTGCAGTCGGAGCACATCCTTACCTGTTCCGGGCTTCCAACACTCATTCGGGAGCTCATCTCGGCCCGCATCCTCGTGGATCCAGCCATCCATCGCCTGCCGGCAGATCTTCGGATAGCTGCTTCCTGTCTGACTTTGCCAGGCCATCCCTGCAGGAGAAAAGGGCAAATAAGGTTAGAAACAACATAAAGACATTATGCTAAGGTTGCATGCAACACAATCCTCGCGCTTGACCTTAGAACCAAACTTACCATCTATTTGGGATATCATACACTCCTGAGGTCTCCATTGGGGCTCGCTTCCAGCACCGCGACTCCACTGGGCCTCTCATCACCTATTGAGGAGAAGGAAAGATATTACAAGGGATACGGACAATAATCATGGAAAAAAGACATTGCAAAAGAATATGGACAATAATCATGTTGAAGAACACTTACCTTTGAAGTGGATCAGCCACAATCGGTTTGGGCTGCCACGCACATGGACCAGTGAAGAAACTAGGTCTATCTAAGGCGCCCCTGCAGTTCAGAAGCAGGACGGAGAGCTCACTCTCATAAATAAACAGGTCAGACTATATGGGTAGATGCATGCTTACCACATTCTGGAAAGAAGGGTTTGTGGGAAACCACAGCCATATCATAGCATTTTCACGGCCTCTCCTATTCTTGCAGGGGCAGTATCAACAACCACCACAACACAGGAGCAGGGGAAGAAGCCCGACCCAGGGGAGCCAGTTCCAGGGAGGGCTGCAACCGTGCCCCAACGTCCCCACAGAGACCAGGTCAATATAACATGAAGAGATGTGACCAAGTAGGTTGGGCTGGACTACAGTGGGACCGAGCCTAATTTGCATGCAGTCTTTGCTCTTTCTGTAATGGATTTCAGGCTGAAGAATGATGGTCTGGAGGGTTGCCCATAGCTATTCCCCAGTTTAAAATACATTCTAAACTATTTTAGTCATTGCATCATTTGCTTAGTTTTAGGAAGGCCTCTGCAGCTGAAACGTGTGGAGTGTCTATACGCAGCTTGTCCTTAGATCTGGATGTTAAGTTGGTTTATACCTCACACCACTGCCATTTTCATGGTCTCTCTTGGCTCTGTAAGGGAAAGTGGGGTGAGTTGGTTAATGAGTAAGAGTGGGATAAGACAGGTGTTGTGCTAATCTGTCGAATCATATAGAATTAGTGTTCTTTCTGTGTGTGCTTTGTTTTGTGCACAGGATGTTTGTTTCTGGATGGGGAGCATCCATTGGTTGTGTTGGAGGCTATTTGGCTTTATGTAATGGTTTGAGGGAGGTGTGCGGTTTGCAAGTTTTGGTGAGTAGGTTCATTAGTCATCTGGTAGTGTGTAGAAAGTGTGTAGTGGGTTGAGGGCAGTAGAGCAGAGGAGATGGTTGGTAGTCTCTTTTTGGGTGGTCTCTGGCTATTGTATAGCTATGCAATTGGTTTATTTTTGAAGGGCGTACGTCTTTATATAGGCATGCTAATGTTGGGTATTGTTTGGGCATTGCAGGGCAGGCTTCAAAATTGAGGGGAGCTATGAGCTAGTTAGCTCCTGCTTGTGGCCTAGAGGAGCCTGGTAAACCTGGCACCATCAGCTTCCAGGGTCTACTTCTGGCTTCCCAGGCCAACTGATGCTGAACAAACACACCTATGTGAATTTAACTCTTTGAGCTTGGGGCATTCTATAAATAAACATTAGGGCATATCTATAAGTATACAGGGTCATAAATAATTGGACAAAGCGATATGTTTGCATATTTTGTGGAAGTTAGATTTGTGGAACATTATTTACTGGTTTCTGGTACCCCAGTGGTAACTCCAGGTCACTGGTTAATGTTTTATAGCTAGGAGTTGTTTTTAGCTCCTGCTTATCCAATCATAATTTCCTGTAGGGTTGATGGGGCCTTCCCTGAAGGATGATCATTGTCTTGTCATTGTTGCACCATTTTTATTCCAGCGAGTTGAATAACCAGGTGTTCAGCTGTTTCATGACTGTTAGGTGGTCTTCCGTCATCCTGATTTCCTTCGGGATCGTATTCCATAATTTCGCTATGAGAGTAGAGAAGGCTGTTTCTGGAATTAGATTTTTTGAAGTGTCTTGTTTCTATTTGGTGGTCTGTGCTAGATCTTAAGATGCTTCTGGGTATGAATCTGGTGATTTCTGCTTGGAGGAATTCTTCTCCTATATATGGGAAATGCAGAGCAATTTGAAATTGATTAATTTCTTGACTGGTAGCCAATGCAGAATTCTCAGGACTGTAGTGATGTGATCTCTTCTGCTTAGTCTTAAATGTAATCTTACTGCTGTGTGTTGTATGTGTTGTATTTTTTTGGTGAGGTATTCTGGTATTCCTAGTTAGACTATTTGCATAATCTATGCTTGATTGTTCCAGGGAGATAACAAAGGTTTGGTGTGGGAAGCTGAGGTAAGGGAGGATGCCTATTATCAGGAAGGTGGTAGAACACTTGGTGGCTATTGCATTGACCTGTGGTTCCATGTGTGGGGGTGGATGGGCTAGGGGGGCAAGGTTGTAGTTTTTTCACCCCAACACATTTAATATGTTCCTTTCAGAAGACGTAATCATGCGGCCCTGGAAATTAACCCATGAGACAAGTGTTTCATTTCTTATAATGCTGCAAGCAAAGTATAAACTGTGCATACTTTTACAGCAAAAAAACTGTAGTTTAATATGTTCTGCAGATTACTATCCTAAAATGCAATTTCATAGGCATGCTCTCCTGATGTTCAAGTGGTCTTGTGGTTGAATGTCTTGATTCTGGTCCTGGCGTGATGGGTTGGAATCCCGTCTCATTAACGTGCAGGTCAAAAACTCAAACTCTTGGGAAGGTTTAAGAAGGGCAACACCAGATAGCAAATTAAAATTTTGAAGATTATAAACACTATAGGATTGGAAACTTTTTTCTTTCATTGAATTAAACTGGAATTCATTTTGACACTAATTGAATGACTCACCGTGCATATTATTGAAAAAAGGTTGTCGCATTTGAGTAATTTCTTCCCAATTCCTTTTTCACTTATAATATACCTGTGCAGCAGCCACACAGCCCTTGGGAAATACTCATGCTGACAACTTAACAAATGTACTCTTAGTTATTCAACACTTGGTTTATTTTAAGATTATAATAGCAGTCGCCAAGGGAGTGCTTTTTTGGCTACAACCTTATTTTTCTTTAAGAAGAGCAAGCACCTGGAAATACACGAGGGTGAAAATAGATTTCTGGATCCCAGATCTGAGGAGAATTTGTTTTCCCGCCAAATCCAGCATAATGACCAGCACTGATCCATCACGAAGATAAGCTGGGTGTCGTTGTAGGATGTCAGTCTATGAGTTTGTATGAGCTTCACTAGGGCTGCCATGTAAAAATTGAAGAGAAGTGGGGAGAGGCTTGATCCTTGTGGTACCTTGGTGGTAGATAGATTATTTCGTTTGTCGGTGAGGAAGGATTTCAGCCATTGTACTGCAGAGTTTTGGATACAGGTTTTTTCTAGTCTCTTGATTAATGTTGTCTGTTGGCTTTTATTAAAGGCACAGATATGTCTGGTAGTATTATGGCAAAACGGGCGTTGTCCGTGTTCATCTATGTCATCCCATATGGAAAGTAGGCCCAATTTGGTTCCTGTCATGGGTCTGTAACCAACCTGTGATTGGTTTATTAGTCCATTGGTTTCCACATGGTTGAGCAGTTCTTTGTACATTCCCCAAGATGTTTGCCGGGTCGGGTATGTTTGATATGGTCTGTAGTTGGCAGGGTCATCTGTTTCTCATGCCTTGTTTTTTTTATAGTGGTTTGATGCAGGCTGATTTTATGTTTATGGTACTATTCCAGTGTTCAGAGAGATGTTCATTAGTAGTCGCGTATAGAGGGCTGGAGGTTTATGGGTGAGTTTCTGGCGGGCATGTGTAAATGGGGGAATCTGGCCGTGTTTATATCATTTAGTAGGTTGTTAAAAGTTTCCTTGCTTATTGGTTTGAATTGGTTAAATGCTGTTGGCTATTGGTGTTCTGGTTTCTGGGAGGGTGTTGATTGCAGTCCTACTGGATGCCTCAATGGCCTGTTGGATAGAGTGCATTTTTCCTCTAAGGTGTTCTGCGATGTGCCATAGCTGCGATGGTATGGTGTTGCTTCAAGAGGTTGTGTTTATTTCCTTAATTCTGTACATCTTTTTTGTGGGGTTTGTGATGAATCGTGGGAATTCATCCCTTCTTCCCAAGGGGGACATCCACCCCTCTCCCTGTCCCCTGTCCATGTGAGGCTACGGAGGTGAGCCAGTTCTGCAACACCCTACCTACAGGTAGAGGCAAGTGGGACCTCACCAAGAGATACTCCCTCCCCCCCAAACCTTTTTGGGGACAAGGAGGAACTCCCTTGAACACATCCCAACAATACCTCTTTGAACAGATCTCATGAACACATGTATGAAGAAAAAAAAACAGTATGTGTTATTGTCCAATGAAAATTAAATGTTTCCTTGAATGAACCATCTCATTTAATGTGGACGAGGAGGATGATGTGTGGAGGAGGAGAGAAGCTGTCTGACAGAGAGAGACTCTGGCATACGCCGGGTAGTCCCTCGACTACATCACACGTGAGAGGGGCTGGAGATTGGAGAAGAGAGAACACCTGTGAGTTACAAACCAACAAGGAGGCTGGTACACAGGTGAAGTTGGATATGCAGTGTCCTGTGACCGCAGGAGAATGAGAAATAATTAAATGTGCTGCGCCTTACCAAGAGGAGAAGGAGAATCTGAGTTGGGGCGTCCTGACAATCGGAGAGAGAGAAAGTGGTTACGGGACCACGAGAAAGCTCAACCGCGTGTCCCTGAAACAATGCTGAGATCATTCTGCGGCTGAAGACGCAGAATCTAATGGTAACAGAGGTAACGGACAACCATCCTAGACAGTGCCACTAAAGAGGAAGCATTAAAGGAACAGAAGAGCCCAGTCAGGCAGAAGAGAGCCGACCCAGAGCGAGTAGAAGCCCAGGTGATGTTATCCTTAAGAACTACAGGTAATGGGGAAAACTGGAGACCTAGGAGCGGGACTGAGAATTGTTATGGAACTACTCATACTCAACCTAGTGACGATAAAGAGACTACTACTCATTGAAAGTAAAAGGGATTGTAATATTGTAACCCCAGGAAGTAAATGAGGGTCATTATTGGAATGCTCATACTCATCAGTCGGGACCAAAAAAGTATAAGCAAATAAGAGAGTAAACCTATAAGTGAAAAGAACGTGTATAAGGCTGGATCAGAATATATGTCCAAAGGCAGATTTAAAAAAAGGAGAGAATACACAAGAAGAGACTTATACATGTTGGATACATTTACCATGGGAAGGGAGTAGAACTCTCTGTAGCGAGGGCCAAGAGGAGAATAATGACGTAACTGCGAACATTATCCTAAGAGGAAAGAAACAAAAGCCCAGTAAAGTATTGAACAAACTGTGTGAGCTGATCAAAGCAGTCAGACTATCTGAAAATCAGCTATCGAATAGAAGTTGGTATAAACCAAAGCCCAGGAGAAGGGAGTCATTCTCCTGTCTGTATTTGTTATCATAGTGGTAAGGTCAGTTAAGGGTAGTTTTGGACAGATTCTGTTAAGACATTCACTGACAAGCACCTTGCTTAGTTAGAGACACCTTATAGCAGGTAGGCATTTTTCCATTTCTTTAATAAAAACTACAGTGAAATGGATTATCAGAGTCCGCATCCTTCTGATCCACCACAGTTTGTTGCCGATTTGGATTCTTGCAGTGTATTAAACTTTCTTGGCTAGCAATTTGTACAGTCAAATTGTATGTTTGTCCCATAGGTTGAAGTTTTTCCTCCTTGCCCCTTTCTAGATTATGCTTTGTTTTCGTTAGGTCCTCCCAGTTCCTCTGTGCACCATCGCCCCATGATTTGTTTCTTTGTGGGTTTGAAAGATTTTAAGGGTGCCAGTTGGTGGAGCATGTCTTTAATCCAGGTTTGTAGGTTCTCTTCTGTGGTGTAACGAATTGCAGGAATTCATCCCTTCTCCCCAAGGGGAACCCACCTTGTGAGTACCCTTCCCAAGGGTGGAGGCAAGCAGGACATTGCCGGGAGAGACTCCCCCTTTGTAGACAAGGACTCCCATTCTCAGGAGGAACTCCCTAGAAGACACTTCAAAGTACTACCAGTATACCTGCCTGATGACAAAATTTCAGAACACGTTGAAATGTGTTACTGCTAACCTGAAACAGAAAATGTTTTATTAAAATTCCATTCTATTTGGAGAAAGAGTAGGCACCATAGAGGCAGAGAGAATCAAGTAGAGAAAAAGAAGGAATTGCTTCCTATGCAAGGGAAGACCTCCAGCTGTGTCCTCCCAAAGAGATGAGGAGACTGGGAAAGCAATAACACAGTTTGCAAAGTTCCAAGTGAGACACATGCTGATTGCGAGCAGCAGAGACAAGATGTGCAGTGTTCTGCAGTCGAGCAGAGCCATGGGCTGTCGAACGTGCTACAGTCAGTAGCAAACTACCCAGCAAGGAGGAGAATGTATGTACGCTGTTCTGAAGAGACCAAGCGAGAAGCACCGAGTGGTGGCGTGACCATGGAGATTCTGTGGTATACCAGGAGTCCAACAACGCCAAGATATTCTATATACAGTGGGTTGGGCAAGAGTGGAAACCCAAAGTACCAAACTGCCCATCAGGTAGAAGCATGGAAAGGGAACCTAGTCAAGATTTGAGAGACGCCAGTAAGGAAAGGAAGACAGTCCTGAGTTTGTGAAGAACCCAGTGACGTTGACACTCGCCACAGAAGGTAAAAGAGATAATGAGAGATCCGGGGAAGGGATTGTGAATCATTACTGGAATGCTCCTACTCGTTGTAGTTATAAGAGTAATGACAGAAGAGTGAATGAGAATCCTCAATACAGTCAAGAAAGAGAACACACAATACCGGTAGTAAAAGGAAGTCTAGATGACAAGTATACTGGAAATTATCTAACAGATTATAAATCAGACCCAGAAGGTCCATGCCAGAATTCGCCTTGATGTTGCCCACGAAGTGTAGATGACAAATTCTACCTACCAATATAACCGTGTGTATGGATATAAAACCAATACCAAGGGATCTATTATTCGGAAGAATGCACCCGAACACGAACAGCAGACCTCCTAAAACCGGAAAGGAAAGGCAGGTTATGAACAATCCTTTCTCAGAGAATACAATGAAAAACACGGTGTGAGACAACACCAACCTGCAGCTGGGTAATTGAATACAATGAGTTGTCACAACGAGGGGTTAGTGGTAGTTGGATCTATCAACGGGTATCACAGTCAGAGAAGGCCTGAATTATCTGAAAACATGAATACAACAAGAATTAGATCAAAGGGACAAGGTTTGGTATTTATGATAGATTTCGGGGAGACAAGTAACGTGATTAAGAGACGTTATCCCCCGATGGTTCATTGGAGCTGGGGCCGAGTCTACCATCACCTTTTGTTGATCTTTAACACAATGTGTAACACAGTATTCAGATCCCAGAAAAAAGGATCCCGCCGTCCAATTAATGTAAGGATTGTGTTTCTTTAACCAAGGTAAACCTAAGATAACCGGATGATGGGCTGCCTGAATAATGTCCAACGTGAGTATCTCCTGGTGAGAATAGACAGCCATTAACATTGGACTGGTTTGGTCCTTGATGGTTCCAGAAACCAAGGGACTTCCGTCCACACTTTCCACTGGAATAGATTCCAATTTAGCGGATCGGGGAATACCATGTGAGGCGGCCCATTGGTCATCAATGAAATTACCGGCGGCTCCGCTATCCACTAGTGCTGGTACGTTCTGAAGTATTCCGTTCCCAATAGAGAAGGAGACGATGAGTACTACCATGTGGGTGTTAGTTTGGCTAGTGCAGAAAGATGAGTATGAAGTTTGTGAGGAACCCTGTTCAGGCAGTGGTTCCCGTACCGTGGTTCCCCTTATGGCCGGATGCTGGCATTTCCTGAACGCCGAGGTGGTGTAATCGGGCAATCCTGAACGGTGTGAGTATTGGCACCACAGTACATACACAAATCCAAGGTTCTCCTACGATTCCGTTCCTCAGGGGTTAAGGGACTTCGGCCTGTTGCACCTAATTGCATTGGTTCATCAGTGGTCTGTGGACGGGATGAAGAAGGTGCGAATGATGTTCTTGGCGTCCTTCCTCTTCTTCTCTCTATTGACCTTTCCTTCATACGGTAATCTATTTGCATTACCAATGCAATGAATTCAGTAAGTGTTGTGGGACGTTGTACCCTAGATACCTCGTCTTTAAGGTCTTCTGACAAACCACTTCTGAATAAGGTGACTTGAGCATCGTCCGACCAAGTGGTCTCACTTGCCATCTGTTTGAATTTTGTAATGTAGGTTAGTATGTCTAAACTTCCTTGCCTGAGGTCTAGTAGATGTTCCTGTGAAGCCACTTGGATCTCTTGTCGGCCAAACATGGTGCGGATACTGTTGCAAAATGGTGTATGAGAGTCTAAAATAGGGTTATTGTTGGTGATTAATGGAGTGGCCCAAGCCAGTGCTGGTCCAGTCATTTGTGACACCATATATCCCACACGATCTCTATCGGTATGGAAGTATGCAGCTTTAAATTTAAATTGTACAGCACAGGAATCCAAAAATTCCTTGACTTTATGTGGGTTGCCATCGAACTAACCTCCAGGTAAAGGGCCTGGAGGTACATCTGAGCAGTGTGGAATACGAGGGGCTGCTGCCTGTTGCGCAGTCTGTTGTTGGAGCTGTTTTAAGGAGGCATTCTCCGGTTTCAGCTGTTGTACCTCGCTGGTTAGGGACTGAACTGCAGCAATCAGCTGCTGTATTTGTTGTTGCTGCTGCTCCATGCTTTGTGGTGATTTTATGCCTCCGCCCCAGAACACTAGGACAAGTAATGGAAACGGGCGTTGCTATCGGTTATGTTTAAACCACGATTTGTCCCAAGTATGCACAGGGAAGAAACATAAAACCACTTACCTGGGTTTGAGGAATGGGAGAGACTGTTGTTGGGAGTCTGCCTGGTGTTTCTGGGAGCTCCGTGTGGCCTCTTGATGTAATAGAAATCCCCCTGAGAACCCCCCAATGGGCTGGCACTGGGTCTGACCGTCATGAAGCTCCCAGGGAAACCCTCGTGGGGAATAAAACCCTTGGAAGAGCTGCTAGTGTACGTTGTCTTCCTGAGTTGACCAGGCGTGGAAGGCTGGTCTGTTTATATTTCTGGCAGATTTAAATATTCGGCTCCGGAACTAAACTGTCACTAAGTAGAGAAGAGGATATATAAGGTTAATCCTAGTAGCCTGCCTGAATAGAAGGGAATCATAAGCTAGGGCACTAGGATCTTACCACACGTGAGTAAAGAGAATGCAGCTTGGTAAGGATTTTCCCTTAGGATGAGCTAAATGTAGAATTGCACTGCAGGAACAGAAAAAGACAGAGAAACCAGTTGTAGAACAATGATTTCCTAATCAAATGGTGCGAGTAATTGCCGCGAGCAAAACCTACCCTTCTACTTTGGAACCCTTTTTAGCCAGCCTTGAAGGATAAGATGGTTTGCCTGAAGTGTTCCAGAGAAGGGACCTAACTGTAAGGAAAGAGTCTCTGAAAAGACGGGTCTCTAATAATTGCAAGGTGGCCGTGAAGATTATAAAGTAGACAGAGATATCACCTGAAAGATCCTTGCAAGAAGACGCGAACCGTGCATTCAATGGGCAGGGTTTACACACACCCTGGTGTCGTCCGCCCGATAGGGAGTCCTATCCTGAAGCTGAAAGAGACCCAGCTGATTTCTAGGTAACAAGAGAGGAGACAGGAAGATGAAGTGAAAGCACAAGAAAGGCACAAGTAGAATAGGGAAATAGCACAGTCCTAACGAACGAACTTACGAAGCGTCTGCTGGCTCCTATGAGAGTAGCAATGCATATTCCCTCTGGCGTTGCTGGGCAATAAGCGAGTGAACCGGAAGTGATCAGAGAGGCTTGCAGAGCCTTCTGGGGATGAACAACTATACTGCGCATTACGATATTGTTAGGTGCCAAAGCGGCGGCCATGTTGGAATCAGGAACAACTAGACTGCACAGGAAGTTATTGTTAAGTGTCGAAGCGGCAGCCATGTTGGAATTAGGCCGGGATGGGAAATCCGTGTTGATGACCATCACAGTATGTCCCCTTTTAGGTCTGTTCCCTCCCAGTTTGGTTGGGTGTTTCAAATGGAAATCTTTCACCCGTTGAGGTGTATGAATTGCAGTTTCAGGTAGGTTCCCAGGTGCGATCAGCAGGGGAATACCCTTTGCAATCAACTAAATACTGTAAACGACCCCGGTGGTACCGGGAGTCACAGATTCCCTTGACTTCGTATTCTGGTCCTGAGGCATTCAGTGCCGGTGGAGGACGAACTGAGACCACCGGATGAAAAGTACTTCGATTATCAGGTCTTAGTTGTGATACGTGAAACACAGGATGGATACGTGCCCAGGAGTTAGGAAGCCCAAGTCTGAAGGCAGCTGTACCAACTGTTGAAATGACCTGGAAAGGACCAAAGAATCGAGGGGAGAGCTTTGATGGCACCAAATGACAGCCATACCCAGTCCCCTGCTTTGATCACCGGTGCTGGAGTTCTGTGACGATCTGCAAAATTCTTCCTCTTTGCTTGTGAGCATTGCAATGCAGCCAATGCTAAGCGATGAACCTGACGCATCTGATGCATTAAACAATCCACGTCCGGAAATTTGGTTTCAGATCTCTTCATTGTGGGAAAGGATGTAGGATTAAACCCATACGTACAATGGAAAGGAGTTGTGTGAATGGCGGAATGATAAGAGATATTGTATGCAAATTCGGCCATGGGTAGTAATTCTTTCCAGTTGTCCTGGGCTGCTGATACATAACTCTGGAGGTAGCCTTCCAGTGTTTGATTAAGCCTTCTGTTTGGCCATTTGATTGGGGGTGATAACCCGAACTGAGAGCTCGGTAAATCCCAAGGTGTGTACAGACAAGTTTCAAATATCGCAAAGTATTTTGTGCTCCCCTGTCAGAGATAATAGTTTCGGGTAAGCCATGTAGGGTGAAGATGTTACTGATAAAGATGCGAGCCATTTGTGCAGCCGATGGTATTCCAACCAGAGGGAGGAAGTGAGCCATATTGGTTAGTGTGTCAATAGTAACCATTATGGTGTAACAGCCCCCTGACGGTGGAAGGTCCACTATAAAGTCTGTTGATATTATCTGCCAGGGGCAAGAAGGTAATGGCATCTTTACTAATTCCCCAAGGGGAGCTTGTCAAGGTACTTTGGTCTGTAAACAGACAGGACATGATCTTACGTATTCCTTAACATCCTTCCGTACCGTAGGCCACCAAAAGAAACATGAGATCAATTCGAGAGTAGAAAGAAACCCACTGTGTCCAGCTGTTTTTGAGATGTGACACATGTCTAGAACTTCTTTTTGGAGGGAACGAGTGGGAATGAATGCTCTATTTCCATGAAAGTAGCAATCACCTTCCTTGATCAATGCCATCTTATCTGCACGTGAAAGCTGATTCTTTATGGTGTATTTGGATTGTGTTTTAAGTCGTGTCAGAAAATCCGGTGTTGTGTATAGTCCCATAGCCATCTGAGGAAAGATGGGTTCTGACTTGAAGAGTTCATTAGGGAGGTGTTCCTTGCGAGACAGAGCATCCGCTTTCGGATTCTCTCTTCCGGGAATAAACAAGAATGTAATCCTGTATGGTGAAAGAAATGAGCCCAGCGAGCTTGACGGCTGTTACAGGTCTGTGCGTATTGTAGAATTCTGAGATTGTGGTAATCAGTCCGGACTTCTACTGGATGTTTAGCTCCTAGGAGTAAATGACGCCATTCTTCAAAGGCTCGCTTGATGGCTAGGAGCTCCTTTTCTAGAACAGTTTAATTAAGCTCCACTGGAGCAAGTGTCTTGGAAAGATAGGCTACTGGGCCTTCTTGGTTGGAGTTGTCCAGTTGGAGTAGAACTGCCCCGAGGGCATATTGTGATGCATCGGTTTTAACAATTAATCTGCGGGTTTGGTCTGGAGTTAACAGAATAGGAGCTGAGGTAAACAACTCTTTGAGTCTGTTGAATGCTTGATCTGTGAGTGGAGACCAGGTAAACTTAATTCCCTTTTTAAGGAGATTCATCAAAGGCTGTGTAAGTCTAGAGAATTCAAGAATAAACCTCTGATAGAAGTTGGCAAATCCAACAAAACGCTGGATATCTTTGCCTAAAGTGGGAATGGGCAAATTCTGGACTGCGGACACCTTTTCAGGATCCATTGCTATTCCCTTGGCCGAGAGAACATACCCTAGGTTGGTAACCTGAGTTTGGTGGAAGGAACACTTTTCTAACTTGCAATACAAATGATTTTGTTGAAGCCATCGTAATAACTCCTCCACATGTTTTAGATGTTCTTTGATATTGAAAGGAAAGATCAAGATGTCGTCTAAATAAACAACCACATTGTGAAGCAGCAGATCGGCAAAGATGTGATCCATAAACCTTTGCAAAATTGCCGGGGCGTTAGATAATCCAAAAGGCATCACTCTATATTGGAAATGTCCAAACGGGGTTCTAAATGCCGTTTTCCACTCATCACCAGGCTTTATTTGGATGAGGTGGTAAGCTCCTTTTAGGTCCAACTTAGTATATATGTTGTCCCCTTTGACGGCTTCCAGAATGTCGGGTATTAATGGCATTGGGTATTTGTCCGGGACTGTGATTTTGTTCAGACCACGGAAGTCAATGCATGGATGAAGCTCAGCCGTGTTTCTCTTAGAAACAAAGAATAGAGAAGCAGCTGCAGGTGAGGTGGATTCTGTGATAAGGCCGTGCTTTAAGTTGGTTCTAAGATATTCACGGAGAACCTCTTTTTCGTTGTCTGACAAAATATACATTCGTCCAAACGGCAAGGGTTGATCCGGAACTAACTCAATCGAACAATCATCCCTCCGGTGAGGTAGTAATTGGGTGTATTCAGAGGTTGAAAACACTTCCTGGTATTTATGATAGATTTCGGGGGGACCAGTAACGTGATTAAGAGAAGTTATCCCCCGATGGTTCATTGGAGCTGGGGCCGAGTCTACCATCACCTTTTGTTGATCTTTAACACAATGTGTAACACAGTATTCAGATCCCAGAAAAAAGGATCCCGCTGTCCAATCAATGTAAGGATTATGTTTCTTTAACCAAGGTAAACCTAAGATAACCGGTGATGGGCTGCCCGAATAATGTCCAACGTCGGTATCTCTTGGTGAGAAGAGACGACCATTAAGATTGAACTGGTTTGGTCCTTGATGGGTCCAGAAACCAAGCGACTTCCGTCCACACTTTCCACTGGAATAGATTCCAATTTAGCGGATCGGGGAATACCATGTGAGGCGGCCCATTGAGCATCAATGAAATTACCTGCGGCTCCGCTATCCACTAGTGCTGGTACGTTCTGAAGTATTCAGTTCCCAATAGAGAAGGAGACGATGAGTACTACCATGTGGGTGTTAGTTTGGCTAGTGCAGAAAGATGAGTATGAAGTTTGTGAGGAACCCTGTTCAGGCAGTGGCTCCAGTACAGTGGTTCCCCTTACGGCCGCTGCGCAGGCATTTCCGGAACGCCGAGGTGGTGCAATCGAGCAATCCTGAACGGTGTGAGTATTGGCACCACAGTACATATACAAACCCAAGGTTCTCCTACGATTCCGTTCCTCAGGGGTTAAGGTACGTCAGCCTGTTGCACCTAATTGCATTGGTTCATTAGTGGTCTGTGGACGGGATGAAGAAGGTGCGAATGATGTCCTTCCTCTTCTTCTCTCTATTGACCTTTCCTTCATACGGTAATCTATTTGCATTGCCAATGCAATAAATTCAGTAAGTGTTGTTGGACGTGGTACCCTGGATACCTCGTCTTTAAGGTCTTCTGACAAACCCCTTCTGAATAAGGTGACTTCAGCATCGTCCGACCAAGGGGTCTCACTTGCCATCTGTTTGAATTTTGCAATGTAGGTTAGTATTCCTAAACTTCCTTGCCTGAGGTCTAGTAGATGTTCCTGTGAAGCCACTCGGATCTCTTGTCAGCCAAACATGGTGCGGATACTATTGCAAAAGGCTGTATGAGAGTCTAAAATAGGGTTATTGTTGGTGATTAATGGAGTGGCCCAATCCAGTGCTGGTCCAGTCATTTGTGACACCATATATCCCACACGATCTCTATCGGTATGGAAGTATGCTGCTTTAAATGTAAATTGTACAGCACAGGAATCCAAAATTTCCTTGACTTTATGTGGATTGCCATTGAACTGACCTCCAGATAAAGGGCCTGGAGGTACATCTGAGCAGTGTGGAATATGAGGGGCTGCTGCCTGTTGCGCAGTCCGTTGTTGGAGCTGTTTTAAGGAGGCATTCTCCTGTTTCAGCTGTTGTACCTTGCTGGTTAGGGACTGAACTGCAGCAATCAGCTGCTGTGTTTGTTGTTGCTGCTGCTCCATGCTTTGTGGTGATTGTATGCCTCTGCCCCAGAACACTAGGACAAGTAATGCAAACAGGCGTTGCTATCTGTTATGTTTAAATCACGATTTGTCCCAAGTATGCACAGGGAAGAAACATAAAACCACTTACCTGGGTTTGAGGAATGAGAGATACTGGTGTTGGGAGTCTGCCTGGTGTTTCTGGGAGCACCGTGTGGCCTCTTGATATAATAGAAATCCCCCTGACAACCCCCCGATGGGCCGGCTCTGGGCTTGACAGTCGGGAAGCTCCCAGGGAAACCCTTGTGGGGAAAAAAACCTTGGAAGAGCTTCTAGTGTACATTGTCTTCCTGAGTTGACCAGGCGTGGAAGGCTGGTCTGTTTATATTTCTGGCAGGTTTAAATATTCAGCTCTGGAACTGAATTGTCACTAAGTAGAGAAGAGGATATATAAGGTTAATCCTAGTAGCCTGCCTGAATAAAAGGGAACCATAAGCTAGGGCACTAGGATCTTACCACACGTGAGCATAGAGAATGCGGCTTGGTAAGGATTTTTCCCTTAGGATGAGCTGAATGTAGAATTGCACTGAAGGAACAGAAAAGGACAGAGAAACCAGTTGTAGAAAAATGATCGCCTAATCAAATGGTGGGAGTAATTGCTGCGAGGAAAACCTACCCTTCTACTTTGGAACCCTTTTTAGCCAGCCTTGAAGGATAAGATGGTTTGCCTGAAGTGTTCCAGAGAAGGGACCTAACTGTAAGGAAAGAGTCCCTGTGAAGACGGGTCTCTAATAACTGCATGGCGGCTGTGAAGATTATAAAGTAGACAGAGATATCACTTGAAATATCCTTGCAAGAAGACGCAAACCGTGCATTCAATGGGCGGGGCTTACTGCAACGCTCACCTGGTATCCACGGGGACGTCACTCAGCCTGTTCTGACCTCTGACAACCTCAAACCTCAACCTCCAGTCGAGTAGCCTTCCCTGGAGACTGGGCCTGAAACACAGTTTAACTCCCTATTATCTCTGTGTGCTTGAACCGCTTCTTCCCCGGGGTCCAACCCTTCCCTTTGATCCACAGCTCACCTTGTTTTCTTGGATAGTGTGCTCTCCATCCTGCTTTCAGTGCAGGGGCGCGTTGATTGATGCAGACTCGTTGCTGCCTAGTTACTTCACTGGCAAGAGTCCGACAGGTAAGTATAATGAGTCTTTTGAACAGTTCTCTAACTTCGTTCCTTTCCTTCCTTAGATGATGGCCGGTGTCCGGGGATGGCGGCGTGCTGTTGAGATGAGTAGCGCTGAAGGTGAGTGAGAGCGCGATGCGCGATGCACCCCTTTCGTATTTGTATTGAACTGAGTTCTTTTTCTGTGTCTTTTCGGTGCTGCAACGTTTTCAGCCTGGATGCCGGTTATGAAGAACAAATGCGGTGAGTAAGCTCAGTATGCGGCGCCTCTAGATGTTTCCATGCTAACCTGGAGTGTCTTTTCCCTCTTGCAGATGGATGAAAAGTTCCAGAGACAGAGTTCCCCCAGAGCAGCTGGGATTCAGGTAAGCGTTTGAAGCTCGTACAGTCTTTAAAAATAAGCGAAGATTTGCCGAATGCTTACTAATGCCTTTTTTTTGTTATTTTCCCTTTTCCTTAGGAAGAGGCGTGCCAGGAGGGGGAGACACAGCCGAAAATGCCCGCAGAAAAGGTGCGATGAATGATGGGCAGAAGCGCCGCAAGGTAAGGCTGTTCCTAACAGTGTTCTTGTTCTTGCAGGAGCTGAGCAGAAGAAAGATGGAGGCCTACTGGAGACCGATCCGAACACTGTGAGTGTCACGCTGCAGGTGCAGAAAACACAAAGCATGTTTCTCAGCCTGGGCGTGGTTTAAATAGTCTCTGGGTATCCCAGATGTCTCTGGGCTGAACCACACCCAAAAGACTAGACTGCACATGCAGTTCTGGGAACCGAAATATTTGGGGGCATCCATCTTGTCCCCATCAATGCACTACAAGTCCAATCCCCAATGTTATCCTATGGGAGTGAGTGAGTCTGGTGCCACAAGCACCAAGCCTGACTGCAAGTGGGTCTTTGGAGGGATGGAGAGGCCCTTGAGGGCCATGTAGGTGATCGTGGCCTGGCTCCAGCCTGACATCTTGGAGGGCTGGGGACATGAGGGGCAGGAATCATGACAGCACTCCCCCCCCAAGGACCCTCTCAAGGTGACTCTTCTGTCTGGTCCTGGTTTGTTTGGATGGTTTTGATGAAATTGTCTAAGCAAGCGAGGTGCATGGATGTACTCACAAGGCTCCCATGTCCTGTCTTGTGGACCACACCCCTTCCAATCTACTAAGTAATATAATTTGAATCTGACATATGTCATGGGTTTTGACCCATGTTGAATCAATAGACTGGGTAGATGTGGGGATGAGCTGTCGCCGCCCATTATTCTATCCCAGAACAAACTAAATCAATAGACTGGGTAGATGTGGGGATGAGCTGTCGCCGACCATTATTCTATCCCAGAACAAACTAAATCAATAGACTGGGTGGATGTGGGAATGAGCTATCGCCGCCCACATTCACGCCAGAATAGGAGAACTGCGCAGTTGGCACAAGACCACTCCAAAGATACAACCTTCTTGGGGGGGGGTTCCACATCACCACTCTACTGTGAGGATGCCATCAAAACAATGTTAAGCAAGGGTCCTATACTATCAAGCAAAAGACCACTCTATTGAAATGCAGTAGTTCAAGACAACTCAAAAAAATGCATGCAGTACCCGCTTTGGACTCAAGGCGGCGCTAGCGGTCTAAACTCTGACAGGAGAACTGCTACTTCAGAAGCTAATCAGCCTTCTGTGACAATTGGGACTTCAAAGCTTGTTAGGTAATGGAAGATCTAACCACCTGCTGTTCCCAGAGACAATCTGATTTGATTAACAGGCCAAAAGGCTGGGAAACCTTCTCACCTCAGAAAGCCCAGGATATCACATGGTCATGCTAACCAAATGCAAAGTGGCCCCCTGGTCTGTTGACCTCAGCTTGCTGGAGCCCACACAAAAGACCTTTTCCCTTGAATAGGATATGGTGATTTTGACTGTTTCCTGTCAACAAAGATCTGCCAGCCAGGAGAGACATGTGATCACTGTCATCCCCAAACTTTGGGGGCGGACTCAAACACTGCAGTACTTTGTATTGAAAGCAAATATATATTTTACAGAAATACTGATAACTCTTGGTAACCAGATGACAGAAATGTGAAATTTGGGGATCCTTAAAATGAAAACTTTGCCCACAATTCAAGCCCAAACTCCAATTTGTGTGATGTTCTGGGGCAAAACCCCGCTATTTATTGATACTACAGACTCTGTGTTTAAGCCAGACACATGGGAATTTACTGGAGTCTGTATGGACAGGCCGTGTATATGTGTATAATTTTTAATGAAAAACCAATGTTGCATAACCCACTAAAATAGAAAATAAGTTGCCATTTCTTTACCCAAGCTCCTAGAAACGCCAGAGTCGGACAGTGCCTACCTCATGTGAGATATGATGTGTGTAGGTGATGTAAAAGCAACTGTGTAGTTGGGAAAGATGTATTTGGATCAAATATAGATTTGTGTGTAAAGATGACAGGGGAGGGCCCTCTGGCCATAAAATCTACCTCATCACTCTGACTCACAACTCAGTTCCCCCAATCAAGGGAGAAAGGAAAGCTTGGCCAATGATAAATTGAGAGAGGGGCTGGCTTAGTGATGCTGCGAACACACCAACTTTCTAAACACATAAAAGCAAACAGTGCAGGACAAGTGGAGATCCCTTTTTCACTTTCCGCGGGACGCTCTGCCGGGAGACTTCAGACTTCAATCCATCAATCTTCAGAGACCAAGACTTTACTTCAGAATTTGTAAAGAACAGGCCTAACCCACAAGCTGAGTTCTCTTCAGCAGGCCTCAAAATCATTTGCAGACTATTCACAGCCGGGCTGAGCTGTTGATTCTGGCCTGAAACCCTGCGCCAGAAAGATCCAGAAGCAGTGCTGTACCCAGAGAAAGCAGAGACACCCAGAAAGCAGACCAGAGATCCAGAGAACCACAGGCCGCTGTATCCGGGGAGCTGACCCAGACGCTGTGAGCAGAACCGGTGCATGACAGACCCAGCAGAGCGGAGCTGACCCAGGCGCTGCGCGCAGAGTCCGTCCGTGGCGAGGGAACCGCAGCCAATCCTGACCCGATCCGTGGCGAGGTCCAGTCCTTTCAAAGCTAGGAGTGAGTACTTAGATCAGATTGTGACAGAAATAAGCTCTTAGTTAAAATAATTTAATCCAACTATTTTAATCTGATTAGAACTGTCTCCTAGAAATCGTGTCACCTGTCATTTTCAAAGCTGTCACCTGTCAATTTGAGTTACTTTAAATCCGAAAAACGACCTTTACAAAATCGCTCATATCTCTGGAACCGTTTGTCTTTGCTCCTTATACTTTTGCCGTAATCACGATTCACGCACTCGCGAATTTTGCCGCGATTTGCAATTTGGCCTGATTTCTTTACCTGTAAAAAGATAGCAGCTTTTTGCTTTCCTTTGCTAAAAATTTGTTTGCCTCTTATTTACCATCCCTGAATCATTGCTAAAGTGAGCCTGAGCTCATCCCAAGTATCTCTCACTCACCCTGAACCTCCAAAAGGGAATTAAAAGCATTTTCAGCATATTTCTCACTTCATTGCCACCACATTCAAAGCACTTGGGCCTGTGTTTTAAAACTCATACCTGTTTTCTCTAAGCTTGCTGGGGTGGGAATTGAATTTCGTATTGTATTTGATTGCATTCCTGAGAACTGTGTGTGTTACTTCCATCTCCTTGCATTGCATATAGGGGGGGGGGGGCGGTGAACTGCCACCAGGGGAAAAGTGAACATATGATATCTTGTGAAACCATATTAGTTAGCTTCTGTACTGCATTTTCATTCAACATTGCATCCATTTGAAACCATAAAAGTATTTTCGCTGCCTTATCCATCCTACACCAACTCCTCATTGATTATAAAGAAGTGTGCTAGTGTCAGATTACCCATTGTTGATTAACATTATATTTATAAGGGCGATATCGATTATTAATTTATTATAAAAGCGTGGTATCTATATTTTGTTTTATTTCTCAAATAAACCTTTTAAACTTGCAAAACAGAACTACTTCTTGGCTCAGTGGGGTCAGGGGGATTCTAAGAGAGGGGTGTTATATAGGGGTAGTCATCCAGAACTCATGAACTGGACATAAAGATATATCAATAAGGGTTTCCATTCAGTATCCCAGACTAGACATTGACTTAGCTGTAGTGTTGAATTGAATCCTCTTACAAATTGGGGGCTCATAGCCGGGGATTCCGGATTAGATCTATCACTTGTGCAGATTAATACAGTGTGCTAACTGACAAGATACATACATCCGGTCGGATCACCACGCTGTGTTACGCTGTAAAGCACTCCTCAAAAGGACGCTCTAAGGGAAAGGTCTGTTTTGCAAAAATAAAATACTAATTTCTGTAAGTCAGGACGGAAATCAATTTCTAGAATGAAGACCTTGGTAGACATGAAAATAGCGAGGGAGCACCTCTTACACAAGCTATTTGTGAGAGGTGAGTGGACTCATCAGGACCAAACGGTCTGGATGCAGGCATTCGCGCAACAGGTCACTGAAACAGGGTCAGATATATGAAGAGATCAGGGTCCCCTACATGTGGCCCTGAGTGAACTATATATGGCCCCTAAAGCCAAAGAGGAACACAACAAGATTGCCAGGATAGCGGCATACATGTACCTGTATATGGGTGTCATACAGAATAAATGTGCTGAAGGCCATGATCTGGCAAATAGGCAACAGATGGCGTTAGAGAAGGCCCAATCTGATCTGGTCTCTTCTGAGCAGAGGCTGCAGAGGAGCCAGGAGTCAGCAAATGAGAGCAGACAGTATCTCATTAGAATCAAAGAGGACATGTGTATCCTGCAACAGGAAAAGTCTGACCAGGATACCAGATTTCTGGCCTTGCAGAAGGAGTACCAAGAAGGTTTGGACTCCCTCCTGCAGAGGCAGAAAAAGCTGGAGCAACAACTAGACTTTAACAGGGCATGCACAGAGCAGGTAGCCACCCTGCAAAGTCATCTAGATAGAGTGAAGGCAGAGAGCAAAAAACTGATTCTGAAAGACCTGGATACCCAGGCAGAGTTTGATGAAGAGCGCCAGAAAGCTGGTGCCTTTCAAAGGCAGAGGGATGACCTGTCGTCACAAATTCAGGCTCTTGGTCAGGAAAGGGACACCTTAGGCCAGGAAGTCTGCAATTTAAAAAGAAAAATGGAAGAAAATCGCCTGGCCCTCCAGGGACTGGGTGACCACCGAAAAGAAAACCAGAACTTGATAGAGCACTCTAGGAGGGTGGAGGAGGCTCTGGCAAGAAAGGAGCAGGCCAGTAGGGAAGGGACTGAGGAGGTAACCCTCCTGCAGCAAAGACTGGCCCAGTACTCCAGGACCAACCAGGAGGCACAGAGAGAAAATGAGGCTCTCTGTCAGCACAATGATAGGCTCCAGAAACAGGTAGCCATGCAGGAGAGACTGATAGAGTCTAGTAAGGCCTTAACTGAGGAACTGAAGGCGCAGGCTCTTGCATTGTAATAGGGAGCAGGGGCTGATAGAGACGAGGTTCGCTGGGAAAGGGAAGTACTGGAACATAACCTCGGGAGCCCTAGTACCAGAGGCCTTCATCTCTCTCAGTCCCTGGACTCTGCCTCCCCCATGTCCCCTGGCGCACATGAGCACCGGGCCACAGGGATGGCAGATTACTATCCAGCCAAAAGCATGGGGCTCATAGGCCAGTACCTCCCAGGAATGGATGGGCGGGTATCCGGGTATGGGCACCCAAGCACAGTGCAATTTAGTGGGCAACCCCAGGAGAGTAGGCCCATTAAGGGCATCCTGAAAACCTCTGCCCAGTTAGGTCAGTGGGGGGGGGATACCCAGCAAATCCTGGTAGCAAGGAGGGGTCTGAAGACTCCTCTGAGTGTCACAGGACACAGGAGACCAGGTCCCCACATTCTGCCAGCCATTCCCAGGCTCGCAGAATCCGGGAAAACCTGGAAGATCAGAGGGGGACCTCTGGGAGCAGCGCTTCTGAGTCGGAGGATGAATGGACCAGGGTTACCTGAACCAAAAAGGCCAATAAGGCAAAAAGGGCCTTGCTTAAGGACCCATTGAAACAAATAAAGGCAATAAGGAGTGTCATCACGCCTTATCATAAGAACGCCAAGTATTCTGTTTGGGAACACTTGGAGCTCTATGAGCAAATGATGGAGACTTTCCATTTGAAGGACAGCCAAAGCTGTATTCAATATGTAAAGTGGACCTTCTCACCAGAATACTCCAGTTTCTTTGCGGGGCTGGAGGATCAAAACCATTCAAGGTGGTCCACATACAGGGCGGCCATCTTGAAACATTTTTCTGTGCACAGAAATCCTCAAGAGGCTCGCAAGGCAGCCTACAATTTGCAATGTGGGGAGGATCAGGCCCCACAAGAGTTTGTGCAAGAATTAAAGCGTGCTTTTGCGCAGACCACCAGAAGGGTGCGTACGGATAGCAGAGAATTTATCAATACGTTTTTCCATGCCTTACCCAAATACATAATGACCCAGCTCGTGAGAGATTTTCATGAGAAAAGATCTTTAGACTGTGTCATTGAACAGGCTACCCGGATCTATGAGGTGCAGAAGCCTATCGAAATAAAAATAACGCGCCGAAAAACCCCAAAACCAACAGCACCCCTGTTGCTGCCAAGGTAGCAGAGGTAAAGGTTGCCCCCGTTTTAGATTTGGAGATGGGGGGCCTAAAAACCTGCCTGCACCAAATAATTCACAGCCCAAAAGGCCCTCGGGCCAGTCACAGACAGGGAGTCGAGGAGGTAGTCCCACAAATGGGGTCCCCCGCTCCCCTGACTATGTAAGTCCCCTCTACAAGGGAAACCGACCAATCCTGGGTTATGTGTGGACTCCTCCAGCCCAAGCGGGGGGATCCAGCCAAGCACCTGACCCGGGGAACTTCCCTCCTAACTTCCCCCAGGAGGGCAGAAATTCACCAAATCCTGGGCAGAACTTTTTTCCCAGGTATCCACCCAATTTCCAACCCCAAAACCATCCATCCTTCTTTCCCCAATTCCCTGAGCCCAGACAACCTAATCCGGGAGAGGGGAGGCCAAGGGTAGAGGGGTACCCAAATCTTCCCAATCCGGGGTATTACCAGAGAAGGGATAGCTACCCTTCCCGGGATCAGCCCAGGCAAGAAAATAGAGCCCCGTATCAGCCTGAGCGGGTTTCACAACTTGAGCGCCAGGTCCAAAATATGGCACGGGATCTGGGTCACATACTGAGGGCTCAACAGAACCCTCAGATGAGCATGCCACCGCAGAATGCCCCAAACTCTGGACCTGGTGCTCCAGAACAATGACGGGGGCAGCACCCTGATAACCCACCGGTTCCCAGGGAGGAGGCACAAGGGGAAGGGGGGTGTAAAGCCTTGGAGGAAACTTCCTTCCCAACTTGTAAACAGCCCCTGGAAAACCAGGAACCGGAAACAAAATCTCCTGCCCCGGAAAATCTGCCTCCCAAGGAGCAGAGGGGGGTAGGAGAAACAAAGGACCCAAACAGACCCACTTTGTGGAGGAGGTACAGGTCTTCCAATTTGAGGGAGAGGGATCCTCAGAAGATCCTGGGAAAAGGATCTTCACCTTCAGAGATGGGGAACTCCTCCCAAGGAAAAATGGGTCCCAAGGGATGCCAATTCAGACTGGGGAGATGTGGAGACTGAGCTACCGCCGCCCATCATCTCATCCCAGAACCGACAATACCAAAATCCCCTGGTTCAAACCCATCCTGGTGACTGCCTCCAAAAAGGGGGGGTGGCCCAGAACCAAAACCAGGGGAACCCACAATGGCTCTGATCTCCAGTTGCCAACTTTTTCTTTCAGATTCACAAGGCTCTCCACAGAATTCTGCCCAAATCTCTTCGCTAGAAATGTCCAAAACCAGAAAGTTAGCCCACCAGTTGTCCAAAAATGTCCATTATCTGTGCCCCCTTGAGGAGAAGGAGGGAAGATACTATGCCCCGGTACAAGTACAGGGGCAGGGTACAATTTTGGCACTGGTGGACACTGGATCCCAAGCTACCCTTCTGTCCAAAAGGGCCTTTGAGGAACTAAATGCAGGAAGGGGGGAGAATTACCGAATTCCTCTCACCTCTCTTCCAGGACAACTGCAGAACTTTGACGGGAAGGAAATTCCCGTTGAGGGGACTGCAGACTTGGACATTAAAATTGGGCGACACAAGGTGAAACACCCGGTCATAGTAGTGACTCCAGAGGGCACCCCTTGTTTACTATAGAATGACCTCCTGAGAAGGTTGTCACCCCTAATAGATTGTGTAAACAAGGTCCTCTGGACCCAGACTAGCCGACCAATAAAATTAAAACAGAGTGTGAACCATGTTAGTTTAAACGGCACATGCCACATGGTTGAACAAAAATCTGACCAAGTAGAATTTCACTTCCAGAACAACCAAGTTCCAGACGTGACAGTAATAGCAGTAGGACAACAGACTGGTGATGGGGGGTCCTCTCTATTTCTGAAAATCAACCTTCCTTCCAGTTTAAGGTGGTATTCCACACTGGAAGGAAACACCCTGAAATTCTTTACTAATCCACAATCAGAAACTCCCACTCCTATAGTCCAGAAAGATGTGAAATCAGCTCTGAGCCTGGCTGATATTCAGCAAATTGGAGAGCAGTTGTTCATCCCTGTTCAGTTAAATAATGGGAATTACTCTGTTCTCGCTCGAGTGTGTGTGAACAACGGTAAGAGCTTCATCAGCGAAGACATGTTCCGCCAACTCCCAAAAGATCCAGCCATTCCCACATCCAAACTGATAGACAAATGGGAAATGGACCAGGAAGCACCTAATTCCAAACATCTCCTGCCAAGCAGGTGTATGCTCAAAATCTCCATTGGCTCCATAATTGTTGGGTCTTGCGAGATGTCACTGCCGCCTTTTACTTAGGCAGTGACATTCTCAATCGCTTTGCCATTAGTTTGGACCTAATAAACTTCAAAGCTTGGTCCCGATTAGCGGATAATCCCATGGGCTTTGATGATCCAGAAAAAGCATTTAGGTCAGCTCAACTGCTACCTTATGCAGTTGAAATTCAGATCAAAGAGGAAGTCACCATCCCAGAAAGGACCCGACAATTCTCCCTGGAAGTGAAAGTTAAAAGAGGACAAAAATTGAAAACCCTGATGCTTATATACATCTAAATGCTTCTTTCCAACAGCAAGGGTTGGGGGTAAACCCAACTCCATTAGTCAACATAGAACATGACACCATTCCAATAGAGGTGGATAACAGCGACTTAAAGAGTATTACTCTAGCCGCAGGCACCATTATTGGAATGGCGGTTGATGACCGACATTTCTCCATTGATTTAGGAAATTAACTGTTAGGACCGATCCCCAAGGACTGTTTTGACAGTGACAGTGAGGACAATACAACACCAGACAGGATTTTCACCCGGCATGGGGGTAACTTCCTGGTGTACACTTCTTGCCCTTATGGTAAGGAAGATGTGACTTGTGACTTCAGGAGGGATGAGGTGATTTTCCAGGTCCATGAGGGCTGCCTTTCCCACCTGAAGCATCCAGTCTAAATCAGCACTCTGAGCAGGGACTTCTCCACCCAGCTGGAGGAGGCCGCTGAGATAGCCAAACCAGAAGTCTTTCCCGGCTTCAGGCAGATGGTGGAAGAGAGAGTCAACCTATGTGACTCTGATGCCTGTGTGACTCTGGAACAGAAGCAAAAGTTTAAACAAGTTTTCTTGGATTTCCAAGATCTCTTTGTGGTAGACTCATATGACTGTGGTCGCACCGACATCCACACCACAACAATTCCCACGGACCCTGGAATGACTCCAGTGTTTGTGAAGCAATATCGTTTGCCTCTCGCATCCATGGAGTCCCTTACTGAAATAATTAAGAACCTTGAGTCCCGGGGAATAATACGTCCAGTAAACAGCACCTTCAATAATCCAGTGCTGGGAATATTGAAGCCAAACGGCCAGTGGAGACTCTGCGCCGACCTTAGGGAGCTCAACAAACGGGTCCATACTTCCCGATGGCCTCTGCCCTACATTGACCAAGGGCTGGCCCAGATTCAAGGGTCACAAGTATTCACTGCAATACACCTGACCAATGGATACTGGACCGTGCCTGTCAGTAGGGAGGACCAATACAAACTGGCTTTTACCTTTGGGGGCCAGCAGTACACATGGACCCGGACTCCCTTCGGAAACCTCAACTCCGGCAATGAATTCAACAATTTCCTACATAAGGCCATGCCCGACCTGGATGCGAGGTGTAACCTGGCTTATGTAGATGATGTCCTCATCAAAAGTTCATCTGTGGAGGAACACATAGCGGAGATTCGTTATGTTCTGACACAGTTGAGGGCCGCCGGAGCAAAACTTTCCTTTCAGAAAGCACAATGGTGTAGAACCCGTGTTAATTTCTTGGGGCATGAGATTACTCCTCAGGGTCTCTGTCCCCAAGAAAAGAAAGTTGAAGCACTCCAGAAACTGAAAGACCCCACAACTCTGCGGGAACTAAGGAGCCTCCTTGAACTAACTAATTACAGCAGAAAGTTCATTGAAGCTACGCAGAGATCACTGTCAGAAACAAGGAGTTCTTCCTGGAGACGGGGTTCTCTAATACGTGCTTGACGGCAGTATTATACCAAAAGCATGACAAGATCAATAAAGTAATCTCCTATGCGAGCAAAACTTTATCCTCTGTGGAGGAAAAATTCAACGATTGTGAGAAGGCACTCCTGGCAACGGTGTGGGCATTGAAGAATTACCACCCGTTTATCCAGGGGGAACACATCATAGTGGAGACTCCACACCAGCCTCTGCAATATCTCCAAAGTGACAGAATCCGGGCCGGAAATGTGAGTAATTCCTGAATTACTTCCTGGATTCTGTCAATGCAAGGCTTTCCTGTGGAGGTCAGATATGGCCAAAACAAGAAGAGTCCCCTCGCGCAAGGTCTGGCTGACTTGCATGATTGTGCCAGAGAAAACTGTCTCGAGGACGAAAGTCTAAAAATCAAGGACAACATGGAGGCATACCTTAATTCCCCACACAAAGTCTTTGAAGAAGACAAGTGTGAGGGAATGCCCACTGTCTATGTGGATGGATGCTCTTACCATGTTGACAACGACGGGGAGAAAGAACTGGTGGCTGGCGTAGGGAATGCATGGGTGAAGGAGTTCCCAGAACCCTCCGCTGGATACAAAATTGGTCCCCGAAGTAGTCAGGTGGCAGAATTGATGGCTGTGCATCAGGCCATCCTCACTGCTGTCCAACATCAACTCCACAAACTGGTCATAATCACAGATTCGGATTATGTACGGAACGGGTTCGTGGAGCACCTGGTTAACTGGAAAACCAGAGGCATGTTATGTGCTAATAACAAACCCCTGAAACATGGGAAGTTAATCCAAAATATTGATGATCTGGTCACTTCGAATGGGATGACCATCTACTGGAAAAAGATCAAGGGTCATTCCAAAGTAGAGGGACCAGACAAAACTGGAAATGACTTAGCTGATCAGCTGGCCAAAACCGGGGCCATCCAAGGGGATCTAATAGAAATAGAGTTCCTGTTGGGGGAAATCCAGGTCACTGCTTTCACTAGGTCCCAGACAAATGCTCACAATGATCTTTCAACTGCCCAATGGAGTAAGGAGACCCCCTGATGCTGATTTGATTACAGCTCAGAAGGGAGATCCAATTATTGGTAAGTTTTAACAACACCTTGAGGACCCTGAGAACTTTCCCCTGACGGATACCGATTACATTGGGAAAGAGGACCTAAGAGTGTTGATGAAATGTCCAAAAATGTTCCGAATCCAAGACGGTTTGCTGGTAAGGAAATCCAAAGCTGGCCACGATCAGTGGGTGGTTCCTATCTCATTCCGAAGCCTGATGTTAAGTCACGCCCATGATGCGGCCACCGCCGGTCATAGGGGGTTTCACACAACACTGGAAATCTTAAGAGAGGTTGCATACTGGCCACACATGGGGCAGGACCTCGACCAATACTTGAAGGGGTGTCATGTGTGTGCACAATTTCAGCCATCATCCCTCACACACCGTGCGCCTCTCCAAAAGAGGGGGATGACACTGCCATGGTCAGATTTGCAAATCGACTTTGTAGGCCCTGTGATTCGCTCGTCTAGAGGAAACAAGTACATGTTGACCGTTACATGCTTGTTTACCAAGTGGGTGGAATGTCTACCAGCCCCAAACTGCAAGGCAGAAACAGCAGCTGCCCTGATGATTAACCACATCTTTTCCCGTTTTGGTCTACCTCAAAGGATTGAGTCAGACAGAGGTAGCCACTTCACCAGTGAAGTAATGACAAAGATGTGGGAGATACTAGGGGTCAAAAGAAAGCTACATATTGCTTACAGGCCAGCTTCTTCTGGAGCAGTGGAGAGATATAACCGAACCATTGTGAGCATCTTAAAAAGGTTTGTGGCAGATTCTGGGCCAAGTTGGGATATCCGATTACCTCTGGTCCTAATGGCCATCAGATCTACCCCTTCATCTGCAACCAAAATGTCACCATTTGAGTTGATGACTGGACACAAGATGGTGCTTCCCCAGCATTTGCTCTACAGAACCCAAGAGCAAACGTTGATAAATGCCTCCACAACTCATGAGTATGTGGAGAATTTAAGGAAACACCTTCAGCATGCTTTTGCCTATGCTCAGCGGAATCTAGAAAGATCAGCCGAGAGCATGAAGACCCACTATGATTTAAAAACTACCCGAAAGGAATATAAGGTGGTTGATCGGGTCTATCGATACAATTTCCAAAGGAACCAGGCCAAACAGCGAGAATTCTTGCCTACATGGAAGGGATCATTTGAAATTATAGACAAGATCTCCCCTGTTGCCTATAAGATCTGCATCCTCAAAGGCAGTCTGGCGGAAGGGGAAGACAAGTGGGTCCTAGCTAAAGGACCCACTAAAGTGTTGCCATCCCAGGCACACTTTGCAGCAACTGGAGGAGTCCTCTACAATACCAGAGGGGCCCGCTCCAGAGTAATTCAGTTCCAACCCTAAAATATTCCACATATAGCATATAAAATTCTGTGATCCATATATATATATAGATGTTCTTGTCTCCTAATTTAAAAAAGAAAATGTATATGTTCATATCTTCTGATTCATAAAATGTATATGTTTGCCACACCATTAATAGTGGTGGAAAAATGTCTAGGAATGTGTATTGCCGCTTTGCTTTATCATCCTAGGAGAGATGAAACCATGGAGACTGACCAAGGAGGACGACCGGGGACCGGGAGCAGAGACCCGAGGGGCCCGGGATACCGCCCAATCCTCCCATCAGGACCGGCGAGGAGAACCGATCGATCCAACTGGGTGGAGGAAAAGATGCTGAACTGTGCCACCTACAGGATTGGAAGAAAATAATGGGGACATAAAAGCGCAAGGGCTCAAAACCTCCTCTGCACCCGACTTCCCCTCGACTTGAATCAAAGCGCAGTCGGGCGGGGGGATTTGTCATGGGTTTTGACCCATGTTGAATCAACAGACTGGGTAGATGTGGGGATGAGCTGTCGCCGCCCATTATTCTATCCCAGAACAAACTAAATCAATAGACTGGGTAGATGTGGGGATGAGCTGTCGCCGCCCATTATTCTATCCCAGAACAAACTAAATCAATAGACTGGGTGGATGTGGGGATGAGCTATCGCCGCCCACATTCACACCAGAATAGGAGAACTGCGCAGTTGGCACGAGACCACTCCAAAGATACAACCTTCTTGTGGGGGGTTCCACATCACCACTCTACTGTGAGGATGCCATCAAAACAATGTTAAGCAAGGGTCCTATACTATCAAGCAAAAGACCACTCTATTGAAATGCAGTAGTTCAAGACAACGCAAGAAAATGCATGCAGTACCCGCTTTGGACTCAAGGCGGCGCTAGCGGTCTAAACTCTGACAGGAGAACTGCTACTTCAGAAGCTAATCAGCCTTCTGTGACAATTGGGACTTCAAAGCTTGTTAAGTAATGGAAGATCTAACCACCTGCTGTTCCCAGAGACAATCTGATTTGATTAACAGGCCAAAAGACTGGGAAACCTTCTACCTCAGAAAGCCCAGGATATCACATGGTCATGCTAACCAAATGCAAAATGGCCCCCTGGTCTGTTGACCTCAGCTTGCTGGAGCCCACACAAAAGACCTTTTCCCTTGAATAGGATATAGTGATTTTGACTGTTTCCTGTCAACAAAGATCTGCCAGCCAGGAGAGACATGTGATCACTGTCATCCCCAAACTTTGGGGGCGGACTCAAACACTGCAGTACTTTGAATTGAAAGCAAATATATATTTTACAGAAATACTGATAACTCTTGGTAACCAGATGACAGAAATGTGAAATTTGGGGATCCTTAAAATGAAAGCTTTGCCCACAATTCAAGCCCAAACTCCAATTTGTGTGATGTTCTGGGGCAAAACCCCGCTATTTATTGATACTACAGACTCTGTGTTTAAGCCAGTGACATGGGAATTTACTGGAGTCTATATGGACAGGCCGTGTATATGTGTATAATTTTTAATGAAAAACCAAAGTTGCATAACCCACTAAAATCGAAAATAAGTTGCCATTTCTTTACCCAAGCTCCTAGAAACGCCAGAGTCGGAACAGTGCCTACCTCATGTGAGATATGATGTGTGTAGGTGATGTAAAAGCAACTGTGTAGTTGGGAAAGATGTATTTGGATCAAATATAGATTTGTGTGTAAAGATGACAGGGGAGGGCCCTCTGGCCACAAAATCTACCTCATCACTCTGACTCACAACTCAGTTCCCCCAATCAAGGGAGAAAGGAAAGCTTGGCCAATGATAAATTGAGAGAGGGGCTGGCTTAGTGATGCTGCGCACACACCCACTTTCTAAACACATAAAAGCAGACAGTGCAGGACAAGTGGAGATCCCTTTTTCACTTTCCGCGGGACGCTCTGCCGGGAGACTTTAGACTTCAATCCATCAATCTTCAGAGACCAAGACTTTACTTCAGAATTTTGTAAAGAACAGGCCTAACCCACAAGCTGAGTTCTCTTCAGCAGGCCTCAAAATCATTTGCAGACTATTCACAGCCGGGCTGAGCTGTTGATTCTGGCCTGAATCCCTGCGCCAGAAAGATCCAGAAGCAGTGCTGTACCCAGAGAAAGCAGAGACATCCAGAAAGCAGACCAGAGATCCAGAGAACCACAGGCCGCTGTATCCGGGGAGCTGACCCAGACGCTGTGAGCAGAACCGATGCATGACAGACCCAGCAGAGCAGAGCTGACCCAGGCGCTGCGCGCAGAGACCGTCCGTGGCGAGGGAACCGCAGCCAATCCTGACCCGATCCGTGGCGAGGTCCAGTCCTTTTCAAAGCTAGGAGTGAGTACTTAGATCAGATTGTGACAGAAATAAGCTCTTAGTTAAAATAATTTAATCCAACTATTTTAATCTTATTAGAACTGTCTCCTAGAAATCGTGTCACCTGTTCATATCTCTGGAACCGTTTGTCCTAGGAACTTGGTTTAACTTTCCCCTGAAAGCTTCGAATCTCAGCTTCCCAACGAACCTCGACTTGCTGCTCCTTATACTTTTGCCGAAATCGCGATTCACGCACTCGCGAATTTTGCCGTGATTTGCTATTTGGCCTGATTTCTTTACCTGTAAAAAGATAGCAGCTTTTTGCTTTCCTTTGCTAAAAATTTGTTTGCCTCTTAATAACCATCCCTGAATCATTGATAAAGTGAGCCTGAGCTCATCCCAAGTATCTCTCACTCACCCTGAACCTCCTAAAGGGAATTAAAAGCATTTTCAGCATATTTCTCACTTCATTGCCACCACATTCAAAGCACTTGGGCCTGTGTTTTAAAACTCATACCTGTTTTCTCTAAGCTTGCTGGGGTGGGAATTGAATTTCTTATTGTATTTGATTGCATTCCTGAGAAATTTGTGTGTTACTTCCATCTCCTTGCATTGCATATAGTGGGGGGGGGGATTGCCACCAGGGGAAAAGTGAACATATGATATCTTGTGAAACCATATTAGTTAGCTTCTGTACTGCATTTTCATTCAACATTGCATCCATTTGAAACCATAAAAGTATTTTCGCTGCCTTATCCATCCTACACCAACTCCTCATTGATTATAAAGAAGTGTGCTAGTGTCAGATTACCCATTGTTGATTAACATTATATTTATAAGGGCGATATCGATTATTAATTTATTATAAAAGCGTGGTATCTATATTTTGTTTTATTTCTCAAATAAACCTTTTAAACTTGCAAAACAGAACTACTTCTTGGCTCAGTGGGGTCAGGGGGATTCTAAGAGAGGGGTGTCATATAGGGGTAGTCATCCAGAACTCATGAACTGGACATAAAGATATATCAATAAGGGTTTCCATTCAGTATCCCAGACTAGGCATTGACTTAGCTGTAGTGTTGAATTGAATCCTCTTACACATACTTTGAATCTAGGATGTCCTTGACTACGAATTCTGGCTCCCCGGCGACTACTACTGGCTGCGGTGGCGTTGCTACCCGGGTCCCAGGTTGAACAGGTTTAAGGAGAGACACGTGGAACACAGGATGAATCTGCATGTTTGACGGCTAAGCTAGTCTGACCGCCACAGGTATCCAGGTATCTTGGACGGAAACTTCGGGTTCCTTTAATGGACACGTGTTTAGACGCCAGCCAGACTTTGTCTACCACTTGGTAGTTGGGGGCCTTTGCTCAGTGTTGATCAGCAAACTTCTTTTGGCGATTCTTAGCTTGAAGTAGGTATTCAGCTGCCCTTTTAAAGGTTTGAGAAATGGTCGTGTGCAAGGTTTTGACTGCTAGCATTTCCAGGGTTGTAGGAACGTCCAACTCAGAAGTACGTGGGTGCCTGCTATATATGGTATAAAAGGGTGTCTGCCCAGTGCTGGTGTGTAGGGAATTATTATAAGCATATTCAGCTATCCATAATAGGTTGAACAAGCTTCTTTCAGCTTGGTGTAACATGCAACGCAGATACTGCTCGAGCGTCTGATTTGTCCTCTCAGTTTGACCATCCGTTTGGGGATGGTGACTGGTGGATAGCCGGATGCCGATCTGGGCCATAAAGCAGCATTTTCTCCAGAAGTTACATACGAATTGAGTACCTCAGACCAAAACTGAAGGAAACCCATGGAGCCATACGATGCCTTCAAGAAATACCTTTGCCAGAGTGGAAGCATTTGGGAGCCCCTTAAGAGGAATGAAATGTGCCATTTTTGAAAATAGGTCCACGACCACAAGAATAGTGTTAAACCCTTGACTGGGTGGTAAGTCAGTAATAAAATTGAGGGACAACGTGTGCCAGGGTGCTGGTGGGATTGCCAATGGTTGTAATAGCCCAGCCGGTTTCTGCTTGGATGACTTGTTTTGAGCACACACTCCACAAGATAGGATGAATTGGACAATGTCTTTATGCCACGTGGGCCACCAATAATTTCCTTTTACCTTGGCTAGGGTTTTAGTGATTCCGGAGTGGCCCTCGATCAAGGAATCATGATAAACAGACATGAATTGTTCTCGTTGTTCTTGGTTTGGTAAGAATAAACGATTCCTGAAGTAGGGCAACTGATCTTTTATCATGTAATGTTCTCCTTGTGTAATTGCTCCAGACTCATCAGGTTTTGGATTTCTTCATGTAATTCTTTCTGAGTTATGGTTGCTGTGATTCCTAGGAGCTTGTCACTTGGGATGATTTCTATTGGCTCAGGGGTCTGATACCCTTGCTCTTCCACCCCCATACGGGAAAGGGCATCGGCCTTCCCGTTTTTCACCCCTGGTCGAAATGTAATCACGTAGTCATATTCAGCAAAGAAAAGAGCCCAACGTAGTTGTCGTGAGGATTGGGCCTTTGCCGTTTTTAGGTACTGGAGGTTCCGGTGGTCAGTTATTACGGTGATTGTGTGTCTGGCGCCTAAGAGGTATTGCCGCCATGCCTTAAAGGCTGACTTAATGGCCAGGAGTTCTTTGTCTGTGATAGCGTAATTGAGTTCAGGGGGTGTGAATTTACGCAACCAGAAGGCAACAGGGTGTAACTGGCCCGTTTCGGGGTCCTTTTGTGAGAGGACGGCTCCCATAGCCATGCTTGAGGCGTCCGTTTTCACCAGGTATGGGAGATCAGGGCGAGGGTGGCGTAAGATTGGGGCAGATGTGAATCTTGCTTTGAGTTCCTGGAAAGCCTCCTTCGCTTCTGTTGTCCACTGGAACTTTTTGTTGCTTTTCCTTAGTAATGACGTGATGGTATGTACGATTTGAAAAAATCCTGGGATGAACCGGCAGTAGAAGTTTGCAAAACCCAGCATACTTTCAACCCGCTTGAATGAATTTGGGGATGGCCAGTTGAAGATAGCATCTACCTTGTGTACATCCATTCGGATTCCATTCGGGCTGAGAATAAAGCCCAGGAATTCCACCTCAGAGACGTGGAATGAGCACTTTTCGAGCTTGGCGTAAAGCTGGTGTTGACAGAGTTTCTCCAATACGGATCCAACGTGTTTAACATGGTCCTGCTTTGATGCGGAATATACTAGGATATCGTCGATTTACACTAGAGCACAGACATCAATCAATTCCCGTAGGACATCGTTCATGAAGTATTGAAATGCAGCAAGCGCGTTTCAAAGGCCAAAGGGCATTACTTGATATTCGTACAAGCCGTATTTGGTGCAAAAAGTGGTTTTCCCTTCGTCCCCTTGTTTTGCGCGAACAAGGTGATATGCCCCTCTCAGGTCTAGTTTTGTGTAGATTTGGGCATCTTTGATTTGATCAAGCAATTCAGGGATCAGTGGCAGGGGGTAGCGGTTTTTTGTACGGTAATCTGGTTCAGTGCGCGATAGTCGATGCACGTTCTCAAGTTCTCCTCCTTTTTCAGTACGAAGAATAGAGGATTGGCTGCTGGAGACTTCGAGAGATGGATGAACCCGTTGGCCAGGTATTGGTCAAGATAGGCCTTCGGGTGCTGATTTTCTGGTTCTGCGAGTGCGTAAATTTACCCACAAGGGATTTGTGCGCTAGGTATCATGTCGATTTGGCAATTGTACGGTCTATGCGGTGGCAGGGTACTAGCCTGTTCTATCTGAAAGACATCTTGAAAGTCCTGGTATTCACTTGGTAGGGTGCCGATTGCCACAGTCGCAAGCGTGGAGGTTCTGGTGTCTATTGGTTGTTTCTCTTGGCGATAACATGTGTGGGCGCAAGTCTCGGGAAAGGCCAATTCTTTTGCTCGCCAACCGATTCGAGGATTGTGAGCTACCAACCATGGCATTCCCAAAATCAACCGGAACTGTGGTGCCTTAATGACGTCGAAAACGATAGATTCTTCGTGTCTATCCTGGCACAGAAGGGTTAAAGCTGCAGTGCATTGGGATACTGGACCAGAAGCTATTTCCGTGCCGTCGACAGTGGTAACAGTGTCGGTGGTTGATTTAGGGCGTAACGGAAGCGCCATCTTTGCCGCAAGATCCTGGTCGATGTAATTCCCAACGGCTCCACTGTCTATGTACGCTCTTACGTACATCCGAGGCGGTTGTTGGTGATTGATCAAGACCACAGATGGGAGGTCTGTAGTTCACTTTCTTCGCTCGACAAGTGGACCCCTACACTTGCCGGGCTGGGGAGTTTTCTGATTCCTTGATGGTATCTTCCTTGTCCATGGCCCCTACCGTCCTCCTCGGTGGCTTCACAGGGCACTCTTTAAGGAAATTACCTGACCTTCCACAGTACAGACATAACTGCTGCTGTCACCTTTTATCCCTTTCCGCTTTAGTCAAGGGCGATCTGACCCCCCCCGATTTGCATTGGTTCTTCTGAACCTTCCGTTGTTCGGGCAGTATTGTCCTTTGAACACACATACATAGGGCGAGGGTCCGGTCTGGTTCGATCTGCTCTTCTGTCCTGCAACCTATGATCCAGTTGAACAACAAGGTCAATGAATTCTGAGCAGTCTTTGAGGGGGTTCACTACTTGTGCGAGAACATCCTTGAGCTCCCCCCGCAACTCCTGATGAAATAACGTGGTTCTCTTCTCCACTGGCCATTCTGCTTCAACTACAAGTCTATTGAACGTGGCTATGTATGTTTATAGGTCTTGATTCCCTTGGCATAGGGACAGAAGTTTGTTGTCTAATGCCTGCCCATGAGTACGACGGGCGAACAGCTTTTCTATCTCCTGCTGAAAGCCCCTGAAGTCATGCAGCAAAGGATCGTCTTGGGCCACAAAGGGTACAGACCAGTCCGCGGCGCTACCACTCAGGTAGGATAGCACAAAAGCGACCCGTGATTGGTCATTCGGAAAGGCCCCTGGCCTACAAAGTAGGTGCAGGCGGCACTGGTTCATGAACGTTGCAAAATGCGGTGAGTAAGCGCGTTATGCAGCGCCTCTAGATGTTTCCACGCTAACCTGGAGTGTCTTTTCCCTCTTGCACATGGATGAGCAGTTCCGGAGACAGAGTTCCCCCAGAGCAGCTGGGATTCAGGTAAGCGTTTGAAGCTTGTACAGTCTTTAAGAATAAGCGAAGATTTCCTGAATGCTTACTAATGCCTTTTTTCTGTTCTTTTCCCTTTTCCTTAGGAAGCGGCGTGCCGGGATGGGAATGACACTGCCGAAGATGCCCGCAGAACAGAGGAAGCGATGAATGATGGGCAGAAGCGGTGCAAGGTAAGGCTGTTCCTAACGGTGTTCTTGTTCTTGCAGGAGCTGAGCGCAAAAGAAAGATGCAGGCCTACTGGAGAACGATCCGAACACGGGGAGTGTCATGCTGCAGGTGCAGAAAACACAAAGCATGTTTCTCAGCCTGAGCGTGGCTTAAATAGTCTCTGGGTATTCCAGGTGTCTCTGGGCTGAACCACACCCAAAAGGCTAGACTGCACATGCAGTTCTGGGAACCGAAATATGTGGGGGCATTCATCTTGTCCCCATCAACAATCCCCAATGTTATCCTATGGGAGTGAGTGAGTCTGGCCACAAGCGCCAGGTCTGACTCCAAGTGGGTCTTTGGAGGGATGGAGAGGCCCTTGAGGTGATGAGAAGTGATCGTGGCCCAGCTCCAGCCTGACATCTTGGAGGTCTGGGGACATGAGGGGCAGGAATCATGACACTTACGCGCACCCTGGTGTCGTCCGCCCGAGAGGGAGTCCTGTCCTGAAGCTGAAAGAGACCCAACTGATTTCTAGGTAACAAGAGAGGAGACAGGAAGATGAAGTGAAAGCACAAGAAAAGCACAAGTAGAATAGGGAAATATCGTAGTCCTAACGAACGAACTTACGAAGCGTCTGCTGGCTCCTACGAGAGTAGCAACGCGTCTTCCCTCTGGCGTTGCTGGGCAATAAGCGAGTGAACAGGAAGTGATCAGAGAGTCTTGCAGAGCCTTCTGGGGATGAACAACTATACTGCGCATTACGATATTGTTAGGTGCCAAAGTGGCTGCCATGTTGGAATCAGGAACAACTAGACTGCACAGGAAGTTATTGTTAAGTGTCGAAGCGGTGGCCATGTTGGAATTAGGCCGGGATGGGAAATCCGTGTTGATGACCATCACAATGGGTGCACGTGGGGAATGTTCTTGTTAACCTTACCGTGTGCTGAGATGGAGAAACTCCTATGGCTTAGCAGTAGAGTGAAACACTAAAAGTAAACCGAGGAATCACTGACAAGGCAAAGAGGCTTTACCCGCCGGCACACGTATGCCTAGTGGCCAGGAAGTCTTTGATGAAAACCGACAAAACGAGGATGATCCTCGATCACCCCTCAATGTACGCAGGAAGTCTCTAGTCTGTATGGGGCTGATGGCGAAGTGGAATGGCTTCTGGGCTTACTTAAATAGTGTTTCTAGATGAGGGGCAATGTACCGCTACGTGAGTGACAACCAGGATCCGAGAAAAGGGTAATCAGTGATACAGTCTGAGTTGGCAATGAAGCAGGCGTGTAGAAAATCCAAGGAGAGACAAAACAGTCTGTATAGAGTGCCGAGTTGGCAACGGGGCGGGTACGTAGAATCCAAGGGAGAGATAAGACATGCTGTGTAGAGTTCCAAGTTGGCAACAGGTGGACAGAATTGTTCCAAAAGGGGCAAGACTGTAATGCAGGTCGTAAATGGGTAAAGCAAGTTTGCAAGATAACTACTGGTGCAAATTCCAAGGTCACACTTAGCAGGCGAGGTGCAAGAGAATGGAATCCCAAAAAAATAGGCTAGAGATCAAGAAACCAGGTAAACAGCAATACGAAACCACAAGACAACACACTTCAGCAAATTCAGAAGCACTGATCAAGCAGCCAGGAGGTGCTAAAAAAGTAGTGTAATTACATGACTTGAAACGTGTGGGTGACGTGGAGATACACTAGCGTATATGCCCCGATTTCCATGGTAACTGCCACCTCTTACCATGGAATGTGTGATTCCTTGCAACTGTACGTGTCGTGTAACGAGTGCTTACACTCACCTGATAACCCCGGGGGCGTCTGGAAGGTTCTGAGATCTGGAACCCTGGATGCGTTGTTGCCCAGTGCTGAATAATGAATCTTAGTTATTTGTAGGGTGAGCTATCCGTCCTGCGTTTCTTGTGCAGGGGCGCTTGACGTTTGTTGGCGAGCTGCCCAAGTTGCTTCACTGGTGCAGTACGCCTTCCTTGGGCCCAGGCCTGCTGTGACCCCGAATCTGCTGGTAGACAGGTAGGTTTGTTAATTGTAAGTCTTTGTTCTGTTTATGGTGGGAATTTGTTAATGTCTTTATCTCCTTCTTCTCAGGTGCAAACGTCTTGTTGCTGGCGTGCCGGATGGAGAGGCACGTTTTCTAGGTAAGATAAAGCGTGAAGCACAGCGCCTTTATTGTCTTTTAAAGCTAACCTGTGTTTTCTTCTTCTTCTCCTCACAGGCTGCTGTGGTGCTGCGAGTGCATGAGAACGTGATGAGAAACAGGCCCCCGGAATCCGTTAAGGTAAGTACAGCACTGTGCGGTTGTTTAATATTTAAAGCGAACCTGAATATGTCTCTTTTCCTTTGTGGATTTGCTGTGGTCCTCCGGATGGAAGCGTGGCGTAGCGCGATGGAATTCAGGTAAGACTGATGGAATTCGATGTTTTGGAAGCGCGCATTCTAATATTGTTTTCCTTTTCTCGTTATTGCAGGTCGCAATGTTCGAACAGCAGCTGTGGTAGCGGTTCACCAGAAGTCCTTAAGCTAGTACTCACAGGTGAGTGATGTTTCTTCTTCTCTCGGTTTCCACAGATTGCAGCCGAGTTGAGATGCTGAGTGCTGGATGGTGTTTTCTCAGGTAAACCAGAATAATCTTGTTCTTGTTCTTTCAGGATTACAGGGAGATGCTGAAGACCAGGAGCTGGACACAGTGAGCGTCACGCTGCTGGTTGCAGAATAACACGAAGCGTGTTCTGCAGTCAGGGTGTGGTTTATATAGCCCAGGTAAAGTAGTACCAGGGAAAGTAGTTCCAGGCCTGCCACACCCAAAACACTAGACCTCATGGCTTGGTTCTTAAAACTGGGCTGTGTGGGTGCTTCCATGTTGGATTTAAAGGCCCATGTACATAAATGGGACCTAGTTTGAACAGCACTTCCTTCCTACATATGAGCCTGGTGTCAAAGGCGCCGGGACTGGCTCCAGGAACCCTTTTGCAGTGGTTTTAAGGCCCTCAGGGTTCTGGTGGGAGCCTGCTTGTTGACAGAGTGCTGCTTTGTGGTGAGAAAACCCTGATTCGATTGTGGAGAGATAGCAAGTATGGCTGTGCGTGTGTGGGTTTGGGACATATAACCGTTAGTCAGAGATGAATGTGATGTAGGACCAGGGAAACCGCCTGGATTTGTGACAGTCCACAGGACAAAGAGTCAGTCATAGAAGAGAACTGTGACAAGAAAACAAACTTTGGGAAAGTACCCCACACGCTTGAGAATGGAAGGTTCAATGCAATTGAACTAGTGAGATATTCCAGAGGGGAACAGTAGCTGTTGGCAAGTAACAAAGGTGGACTCTTGGATAGAGGATGACAACATATTCATTTATCTTTTTTACAAATATCGACAAATGATTAATTTCGTAGCTTTTCAATCTTTTTAAATACATTTCACCACTTTAGTGTAAAATATTTGAAACCATAAAATCTTAGATTCAAATGAGTGCCTGTCCTTAATCACGCAGTAGGTTGACACGTGTTTTGGTTGTATCCTTGGACTTAAATCAGTCCACTATGTACATCAACCATCTTCAGGACATAAACGGGAGAACTAATTGAGTCCCGTTAAATATTGTAGGGTGGATCACATGTCCTAAAAAACAAGGATCAAAACAATTGTAAAATCTATCCTAATGTCATCCTCACTTATTTATCAGAACACTGTTATTGTGATATAGCAAGTGTCTGCACAATAGACACAAAAAATCGTACCCACCTCTGTCTTGCAATGGCGGTGTGGGAAACGAAAGTAGTGGATTAATCCTGTCTGCAGTAGTATAAGTTTCCCCAATCAATGAAGACAAACCTACAAGGATGCAGCACATAACACTTCTTTAGATCATTTTTCTAACATTTATTTGCTCTTTGTTCAAATTTAACAAGTGAACACACTTACTTGAGAAACAACAGATAAAGCATCTATTGTAGTCTTCTGAATTGAGTCCTCCATTAGGCCATCTTTATTTCCCCTTGTTCAACCTCAATCTATTCCAAAGACCATGTATATTTGATGTCTGAGGTTTTAGGTCAGTTCCTATGGGTAACCATTATATATAATTTCCTTATAGATGGTCCCAGAGCCCCCTATGGTTACCGCTATTTCTTATTACCACTCCTCACTTACTTTTATATTCATCTTGTGTCTCTCGGATAATGAAGGCACAATAATCCTTTTCCGTATTTATTAAACGGTCAGCAATAGGTTAAATAAAATCCTATGGGTCTCGCCAAATTTACTATAAATAGATACAGAAAAATATATATGGCATCAGTGGTTTTTGCTGGTTTCTCTCTGCCACTCTTCATGCATTATACCTTGCTAATGTATCATCGCACCATCTATTCTCATGCAGTTCTTTTATCTACATGTTTACAATTGCAATACTGGCATTTTATTATATTGTGTAGTGCCTATGCCTCCTATAGACAAGAATGGCCGGCGCTTATTCCAGACGTATTGTGTACTTATGCTTTATTTATATACGCCATTTGTAATTTCTTAGGCTTCCCACTTATCTAGAATCAGCCGGGGCCATTGTACACGGTTACTTCAATAAATCACCTCTCTTTCTATTTTCATAATCCATTGTCTCTTATCTTAAACATTCCTTCTAAAACAAAACCTGTTCGCTTTCAGAACGCCAACAAGCTTACCTCATATCTGTAGGTGCTTGCCTTTGTCTGCTGTTTCCTTCTGCTGCTAGTTCCTGTGACCGCGGCAACTACATGCCCAATTATCACATGACCAGGACTTCGAATAAGTGAAATAGAAAGAGGACTAACTTTTTTCGTTACTCCCAGATAATTTCCTTTCGCAAATGTTATACATTCCCTTCATGCACGAAAAATGGATTTCTTTTTTGCCCATAGTTTCTTAATCACGAATTTTGGTGACACATTTTAATTACAAAAAAGTCCAAATTATCACATAACCGGGACTTCGAAAGATTACATTACTTCTAGATCATCACATTTGTGCACCTAAAAATGGATTTCTTTTTACACTTCTTTTCCCATAGTTTTTTAATTACGAATTTTGAAGACAAATTGTAATTACAAAACTGTCCTAGTATTTGTCATGATGTTTCTTATTTTTCAAGGGATCCATATTGTTGCGACCCTATTTTGCAAGCACTTAGTAAAAATACTTCAGATTTGTGTCACTGCTCGATCGTTCTATTTTGTTTGTATTGCACCTGATAAAGCCTGGATCGGAATCTCAAAATGCATCCCTTTCATCCTCTGTTCCACAGATGAAGGTATAGTTTCAGTCCTCCACCGCACCCATACTATTCAAAGATAATAGTTGCTGAATTTTACACCACGGTAGGACCGAAGGTTATTAGAAAATGGGTGTATTCCCACTGGATGAAAATCTCCATAGTTTTGTGGTTGAAACCACGCAGGCCCGGAAAGACCTTTTTTTTATTTATAAACCAGGGTCCTACCCTTATTTCGAAAATCAAGTTGACTTAATGGGTGATCAAGCTTTCCATTCCACCGATACATTTAATCCTCGTCTTACACTGTCCAGTGTATAGATCCACCGTTGTTCCATCCTGTGCAATACATTGGCCATATCTCCTCCTCTGCTTAAGGGGTTTATACTTTGAAGAACAAACCACTTAAGATCAGTGTCCTTATGTTTAAGGAGGACAACATTTTCTACTACTGGTTTTTCCACCACTTTATTACGTATGCAACTTCTATGTTCCCCAATATGCTGCCTGACTTCTTGTGTGGTCTTTCCTACATATAGGAGATTACAGGGACATATAATGACATATATTGCATTTTTTGCTCTGCAATTTGTGTACATTTTGAGTTGCCATTTTGATTTTCCGTAATTAAATTCTGTTCTAGTCTCAGTCAGCGGGCAAGACACTTAGCTGTGACACTTATGATGGCCCACAATGGGGGGCAAACCCCACTGGTTCAAAACTGTTTGGTCTTTCTTCCTTTCCTGATAGGTATGTACCAACCGTTGTTTTAAATTTTTGCTTTTTTTTTAAAGCAAACATTGTTTTTTTGCTCAAAACACCTGGTCGTTTTATTAAATCCCAGTTGCGGTTGATAGTTCTTTTTATATCATTACTGACTGGATTATAGGTAGTGACACACACTAACCTATCTTGTTTTTGTTTATTGCGAGGAGTCAAACATATTTCTCAATCAGTATTAGATGCCCTCTTCAGATTGTCTCTAACAAGTTTCCTGGGATAAACCCCCTCGGTCAGTCTGTCTTTTAGAAGTGTAGCATGTTTATCAAACTCTCACTTTTCGGAACAGTTCCTGCGGATCTGCAAAAATTGACCATATGGGAGATTCTGCCGTAGACCTACCGGATGAAAACTAGAATAATGTAGTAAAGTATTTCTATCGGTGGGCTTCCGATATAGAGTAGTGACCAAGGTATTTTCATCTTTCTGATCTTTAAATCCAAGCAGCTGACTTCTGTCTTGATCCATTCCATCCTGAAGTTGATGTCACGATTACAGGTATTCAACCAATCTCTAAACACTACAAGAGTGTCACTAGTTCCTCTCAATACGATGAATATATCATCGATATACCTGCACCAGGCCACAAGAGTCTGGCACAGGTCAATTTGTTGTTTAGGAAGACTATTAGGTCCTACAGGAAATTTTCCTCGTAATCAGCCAAAAACAGGTTAGCGACGTCCGGGACGAAGGTTGCCCCCATACTTACCCCGCTTCTCTGTTTGTACAGATTTTGTTTGTATAGAAAAAATCCTTTCAGTCATGGCAAGCCACGCACAATCTAGGATGAACCCAGTAGGTGGTAAATGGGGCTCAGAACGTCTATCCAGGTATTTCCCCAATACCGCCAAGCTCTGCATTTGGGGGATCAAAGTATATACGGTCTCAACATCCATTGTTGCCAGAATATCACAGGGTCTGATGTCAATTTCTTTGATAATCCGTATCATGTCGCCCGAGTCCTTCACATATGATGGCATTTGTTCCACATATGGTTTTAAGAAAAATTCTACATACACGGAAAGCGGTTCTAACAAGGAGTCAATGGCTGCCACAATCGGGCGCCCGGGTGGATGTTCTTTATTTTTGTGAATCTTAGGTAAGATATAAAAGGCTGCCCTCTTAGATTTAAATTGTCTGAGGAAACAGCCTTCTTCCTCGTTAATCTACTCTTGATCTTCTGCGTGGGCTGTGAGGCTTTGAATCTCCTCTTCCAACCTTTTGGTAGGGTCAATGTCTAGTTTAATGTATGATTTTTCATCACTCAAAAGTCATAGACACTCACTATCATAGTCCGTTGTTTGCCAAATGACGATCCCCCCTCCCTTATTGGCCATCTTAATAGTAATACCTTCAAGGTCACACAATTTTTTGAGATTCTCTCTCTCTGCCTTGGTAAGATTGTCAGGGGCAACATTTTTCTTGTCGTTTGCTTTCAGAACTTCTTGCGTTACCCTGTTCTCAAAAGTTTCAATTTCAGGAGGACATGAATGAGGTGGAGGACAGAATGTCAATTTTGGTTTTAAACCCGTAACATTAGGTCATGTATCTGCTGGTTCTCTCTCGTTGTCTATAATCCCTTTTTGACTAGGTAAAGAAACCTCAAAATAGTGTTTTAGACGTATGTTGCGGAAAAGTCTATGTAGATCAAGTTCTGTGGTGAACCGCTCAGCTCTTACCACCGGAACAAAGGAAAGCCCTTTGGAAAGTAAACTCAGTTGTTCTTTAGTTAATGCTGCTGTGGACAAATTGATGATAGGTATTTGGTCACTTGCTACTGATTCTGGTACCATTGCCGGGTACACATGCCAGGTCCCTGGCCTTGTCGTGGGCGTCCTCTCTGATTCCCATGGTAAAAACCCTGTTGCTGAATTTGCCCACCTCTGCCCCCTGTGCTAGGTCCAGCCTGTGTATTCAGAGATGGGTCAGACCCACTTGAGGAACCTGAAGTGTTCGAAAAAGACACATATCTGTTGTTTCTTCTGTACTTTTGTGCATTTACTTGATCAACAAAAAAAGCCCTCTCTTAAATAGGGATAAATCCTCTCCTCTTTATAATTTGAGATATTTTCTGTAATTTGGCAATTTTTAACGTACATAGTGGACTGATTTAAGTCCAAGGATACAACCGAAACATGTGTCGACCTACTGCGTGATTAAGGACAGGCAGTCATTTGAATCTAAGACTGAACTGAGAGAATCTATTTTTGTTCATGTTTAAAATTGAGGATTGTGACCTAAAAGATTAGGTTATTTTGTATTGTTGTGACTGATTGTATGAGAAAGAATAGTGTGAATGAATGGAATGTAGGGCTGAATGTTTGTGGATCCGAAGTGAGAATAAAATGTTTTATGGTTTAAAATATTTTACACTAAAGTGGTGAAATTTATTTTAAAAGATTGAAAAGCTATGAAATGAATAATTTGTCGATATTTGTCAAAAAAGATAAATGAATATGTTGTCATCCTCTATCCAAGGGTCTACCTTTGTTGTTTGATAAGTATTTAGCCTAAAGGACCCTGGATCTCACCTGGCAATCCCCTCTATTTTTGGAAAGCTGTGGGCAAGTAGCCAAGGGAAAGTGAGGAGAATCTGTATTTTTCTTCCTCAAAAGGATAAAGTTAACACCTTACTACATGAACTGATAAAACAGACTACTAGAGATTATCTGAAGGTTGTTTATTGAAGAGTGATTGAAGCTCAGTCAGGAAACATGAGAAGCAGAATCTTCCCTTCTATTTAAATTGTTAAGGACAGTGTTAGGGTCAGAAAGGTTGGAGTTGGACAGAGGGCGGTTCTTCATTTGTAGACCTTCATTGACTGATGAGCACCTAGGCTAGTTTTGTTGAGTAGGGAAACCTTCCAGAATAGGTGGAGATGAACTTTATCTTAATCTTAAATTAAATGAGTGGAATGTCTGATCAAGTATGTGTCCTTCGTCTGACCTACCACAGGTGTCTGGTTTCATTTTGTATTTTTGAGGGGTATCTGGTTTGGTAGGTTCTAGTAGTTGTCAGTATTTCTAGATTGTGATGAATCTCTTGAATTTGTCTCTTCCCCCCAAGGGGAGACACTCCCTTCCCCTGTGAGAGTAGGAAGGTGAACTTGCTCTGCATAACCCTGCCTAGGGGTCGATGCAAGAGGGACCTCACTTGTGGAGACTCCCCCTTTGGGTACAAGGACCCCTATTCTTGTGAAAAACTCCCTAAAAAACCTTCTAGTAATATATCTTCAAGCACGTCTAGGCAAGAAAATTGGACGAAACCACCAAAATGTGTTCCTATTGTCCAGAGGCTTTGTCCTCGTGTTAACCGGAACAAGACACGCTGCTGCAGGGATTTAACCCATGACCGAGAAAAAACACAATTATTTGAATCCAAACCAGAGATTAATATAAGAAATAGGAGATCTAAACAGAAACCATTAGCCCTGATTTGAAAAAGACGATGGGCCTCATTACGACCCTGGTGGAACGGGTTAAACGGCGAGGTCCCCTCGTGGGACATGTTAAGCACGCCTGGGAAAACCAGGCGTGCTTACCGGGTACCGCGAGGGGAAGAGGGAGCAAACAACGGGCATCTCGTTATGGCCCGTTGTTTGCTCCCTCTCCCATTCAGCCCTATGGGGGCTGAAATGGGAATGGGGAAGGACCGTGTCCGGGTCCTTGAGGGAGGAATTACTGGGCCATCCGAACTCAGAATGGCCCGGTAAGTCCTCATTCCGAGGACACGGATGCAATTTTGGCAGCAGCCATGCCGCCAATAGCGGCATGGCTACCGGCCGAACTCGTAATGAGGGCCCATGTGTTTGTCAAAAGACGTGTTATCACAAAGGGCATAGTAAAGAGTACTAATAAGTAAAGAGAACTAGAAAATGTTTAAATAAAAGATACTAATCTTTTACAAAACCAAGAGAAGGAGGGTCACTTGTTTTCTTCTTCTCGAACAACAAGGGCACATGAGAGAAATAGTAACCAAAAAGTTTATTGTTGTTATAACCACTACTTAAGTGTGGTGCACTAGGGGTCTCAGAAATAACGCTGATACCGCTCTACCTAATTTGAAGCTACCAGAGAGTTTGCTTGGACAGCGAACTGAGGGGAATACAATTGAGAAGTCACAGGAAGCCATTCTGACAAACTAGAGAGAAGGTTCCAGCCAAGCAATAAACCTATTCTTCCTGAAAACAGGTAACTAGGTAAATGGGTGGCAGGCAACAAATCCTTATTGGAACTCTCCTACTCGTCATAGTCGAGATAAAGTATTGCTGTGGAATGAAGTGAAAGAAAATTATTATTTGAACGTTCATGCTCGTCATAATCAAGATAAAACATTGATGCTAAATGAAGTGAAAGATAACCAATATTGGAACATTTATACTCTCTAAGAAGAGGGCCCATGTCCATGCCCGCATCTCTAGGGCCACCAATAACAACTCAGCAGAACCTTTCAAAATCTGTAGGGAACTGTCCAATCATACTGCAGTCTGTACTTCCCTTCTGCCCCCCCCCCCCCCAGGCCCTCTGCACGCACTTGCCACCCACTTCTCCTCCAAAACTCAGGACATTCTGTCCTGACTATCCTCACTCTCCTCTTCTCACCCCTGCACCAAATTTTTCCCTTGACCCCTCTCCTCTTCCCCCATACTCTCCCCTTTCTCTCCCACTGCACCGGATGAGGTCTCTAAAGTAATCCACTCTATGAAAGTCTCCTCTAAACAGGTGCTCCCTTGCTCTTCCAGAACCATCATGGACAACATCTCCTCTCTCGCCCCTGCCTTGGCTGACTTCTGTAATCACTCTTTTGCCACAGGCTCTTTTCCACTCCCCCTCATGCACACCCTTGTGCACCCTCTCCTAAAAAAGCACCCTCTCCTAAAAAAGCCATCTGCTGACCCTTCCTGCCCGGCTAACTATCGCCATCACCCCTTTCATGGGAAAACTCCTTGAGAAGTTGGTCATCCCCCAACTGATCCACCACACTGAATCTGTTGGCTGTCTTCATGACCACCAGTCTGGCTTCAGAGCATCCAGAGGCACATAAACTGCTCTCCTGAAAACCCTTTAAGACCTGCTCTCAAATATTGACTCCATCTCCCCCTCTGTGCTCACCCTGCTTGATCTTTCCTCTGACTTTGACACGGGCAACCATGCCACCCTCTTAAATCATCTCCATGATACACTTGGTATCACGGACCAGGCATTAGCTTGGCTGACCTCCTTCCTATCTAACTGTCCTTCCCAGGTTCAACTGGGCCTTTTCCTCTCTGCCACCTGTCTCTCTATCTGCAGCGTCCCTCAGGGCTCTGTCATATCACTTTGGTTCTTCATCAATTACCTTGGCCCTTTAGCCCACTTGATCTCAACTTTCTCTCCTCACTTCTATTGCTATGCTGATGACACAGAGCTCTCCTTCAAGTTACCCTCATCTTCCTCCCCCTCTCATACCTGACTGCTATCCAGGCATGGTGCACTGCCAATGATCCCTGCCTTAATGCCATTAAGACTGAGATCCACTTTTCCTCCCACTCTCTGGCCGCCCTCCTTGGGTCCTCTCTGCAGACCCTCTTGTAAGGCAAAAAACCTTGGTGTCATATTTGCCTCCTCTCTCTCCTTCACTCCTCACTTCACAGCCCTTGCCAACAAGACCAACTTTCAGCTCCACCTCCTCAGGGGCATTCTCCTTTTTCTCACCTACCTTCAGAAGCTCAATGTCTCCAGAGCTCTGGTCCTCTCTAGGCTGGACTACTGCAACAGCCTCTTTCTAAATCTGCCTTTGCCCTCTTCGCCCCCTCCAAATAATACAGAATAGGACTGCAAGACTTATCCTTGGCCTCAAGCCCAGGGACTGCATTTCGCCAGTCCTAATATCACCCCACTGGTTCCCAGTGGTTACAAATAGGAGATGGTTGAAGATGGTTGAACTTTCATGACAGAATGGAATCGAACTATAGCAAATGGAAATGTACAGGGGGATTTTCCACCGGCCATAACTTCCAGGTTCTACTGGGTCGACCATAGATTATCTATTTCTCTCTTTAGACATGTTTGCTATCTGCAATAGCTTTCAGATTTTGGAAGTTGATTGTAGTGACCACAAACCTCTGACTGGAAGCTTCTTATTGAAAAGATGTTGTGTAGGGAAGGTTTTATGCACTGATTTGTGGGTCAATATTGTCAGGAATAGAGTGGTGAAATATAGAAGAGGGGGCTTCGGTCTGAATTGAAATCTGCAGAGAAAAAGTGTATAAGATGTCTGATGGAGAGCGAAGGGTAGCCTGTAGCCCCCTGAATTTCCTGGAATTCCTGCGTGACTTCCACTCGCCACAATGAATTGTTTTATCAAGCCGGTTAATCCATAAACACTCTTTTGACGAGGAGACCTGGTTGAGGAAGCGTGAACTCAGAAATCCATTAGGCATTTAAAGGATGAGTCTATGGATTTAGGGGAATATGAGCGTAAAGTCCAGAGCTTGAGCAGTAAGTATAGAACTGGTCCATGCACATGGATACCTTTGTTACCAAAAAGATGGGGAGTCGATGTTGGCAGTACTGAGGAATAACAATTCCAGGAACTTCTGGTTGCTCATTAAACAACAGAAAATGAGTCAAGCTAGCTTGAGTAAAGCCCTTGCAAGACAAGGCCACGGTGTGGAGCGGCACAGGAGATGCTCCCGATTACACATAGCACGCAACTCTGCGTCCATGCTTCCGAGCCTGTAAGACCCTCTGTGGAAATGCCCTTGCAGGACAAGGCCACGGTGTTGAGCGACGCAGGTGTGCAGGAGAAGCACTTGCTCTCCCCTGCCTATGTGCGCTCCCTCGCAACATAGGCAGGTGTGCACTCCCTCGTAACTTAGGCCGCGTGTGTCCCACGTAACTTAGGCTGAGTGCGCTCCCTTGTTACTTAGGCCTTGTGCGCTCCTGGGTATCTTATGCCGTTTGCACTCCCTCATAACATAGGCCACATGTGCTCCCTCGTAACAGGCCATGTGCACTCCCTAGCAACCTTAGGCCACATGCGCTCCCTAGCAACTTAGGCCGCATGCGCTCCCTGCTCCCTCGAAGTTAGGCCACACACGCCTCCTCGCATTGTAGGTCGTTGCATTCTGTCCACGTCTCCCCTCCAAGCGTTCCCTACCTCCATCTCGCATCTTTGCCCCTTCGCTCTCTGACCTTTTGTTCTGTCTTGCCTGGCCATTCCACTTATTTGTTTCACAACTACCTTTTTATTGTCTGTATTCCTCCCCTTCCATGTTCTTCAATTTTGTACTTTTGCTTTGTCTGCATTCCTCCCCTTCTCGGTTCTTCAGTTGTGTACTGTGTCTGGTGGGTTTCGATTTCTGCACTGTACTTTGACAATGCCTTTGGTCTACTCTACTGTGCTGACATCGGGCCTCATTTCAAGTGTTGCCACAAATTGGGGGATGAGTTTTATGCCAACTGTAAAACTTTCCATGTGCCTGGTTTTTCTTACAATTCAGAAAGTGTTGCAGCGGGTGTGGGGCAGAAAAAAGGGGACATTTGACCCCAACCCCTTGTGAAAACAGTTACAATATTGCTCCACACTTTACAAGACTGCACCACACTTAAAGATGTTAGTGAGATGAAGTGTCTTTTATGGATAAAGGGCAATACAATAAAGACACTTCATCTCACTAACATCTTTAAGTGTGGCGCAGTCTTGTAAAGTGTGGAGCAATATTGTAACTTATTACGAGTGTGCCTTTCCGCCCGCCAGGGCACCCGCTCGCAGACCTTGACTGCTGCACCGGCTCCATTCATGAATGATGCCGGTGCATCCGCCCTCCCCATTCCCATTGAGTCCAATGGGACTCAAAAGGGAATTGGGAGTAATAGTTTCCGGCGCCCAGCAATGCCCCGGTAGGTCCCTATTGCTGGGTGCCAGAAAATAATGACTCCGGTATTTACAGGCACGGCTACGGCCGTACTCATAATGAGGCCCATTGTGTTGTTCTCTATGGTTTTGGCATTACTTTGCATTGCCTGAACTCTTTCTTCATGGTTCCATGTGTGTCTTGTGCTTTATGGATGGTCATTGCCTGAACTTTTTACTCCTAGATTCCTTTTTGTGTTGTGTGCTTTGTTGATGGTTCTGTATTGCGTCTGATTTTGTAGGCGCTGTGTTTCTTGTTCTGTGCTCCCAGCCCTTTTGTCTCCCTGTTGTTATCTCCCCTTCCTTGTCTTCCCCCAGCACCGCCCTGTCCCCCTGCTTGTGCTCCCCTATCCCTTCCCACCCCCCTCTTTTCACCCGCACCCTCTATGGTACTCTCTGTCTCACCTATCTTCTCTAACTGCTATTCTATCGACCATTGTATCCCTCTCACTAAGTCTGGCAGGAGGATGCTAACAAGGGACATCCTGGTCTCCAAACCAAGCCTCTCTATTGCTGATACCTTCACCAGTGCTTTCTCCAGACATACCCTTACCGGCATCATCTTTGTATTTGTATTTTTTGTATTTTTTATTATTATCTTTATTTGTTTTGGTTTAGAAAAACCTTTACAAAAATATTCATTTTCATTACAGAGAAATACAAAGTAAAAACAGCAAAATAGCAAAACAGAAACATATTCACATTTTCAAATAAGAGAACACAGTTCATCTCCTGTATCTAACATAATGACCCAATTACCAAGTCCATATCATAGATTTTCACACCATTACCTAACCAAGTCGCCAAATAACAATCCATAAATTCATCCTCATTGCTCTTACATAGTAAGAAGACCAAAACCAGATTAAAATAAATTAAAAAATAGAACAATGAAAGGAAATTTAAAACAGAGCACACACATTTCTCAGAAACGTTGCTACCCTGATATTCAAGTTGCCATTGCTGTTGTGTAGCATTTTATACCAAATAAATTCTCTATTTACTTCCGCAGTATTATGGACATATTGCGCAAAATATAGGAGTCTTTTTTCCCTCAGTGCCGGGCATACCAGAAGTATATGTTTCAGGTCCTCAACCATGCCTTCTATACCACAAAACCTACACCACGGCCATATTGGTTGAACCATTGATCTGATTGAGAGTATTTGGTTTGTGGGCAATACGTTGAATCTAAAACGCATAAAATCGTTACGGATTGTTTTATTTGGATACTTTGTTAGGTAACTTTCCATTACTGGAAACCATTCATTTAAAGCACACACTTGAGGGTAGAGTTTGGTACTCAGTATTGCATTTTTCGTATGGATCCAATCGAAACCCAGCACACTTTCCGTCACTCTTACCGGATTATTCCTAAGGGAAATCGTAGAGATACCCATTAAGTTCAAGTTTTTATTTATTTCTTCATTTAATTCCACTATGAAAGGATTACAAATATCCCAACCTGCATAGTAGTATAAAGTATTGGTCTCTAAGGAATTGCATTTTCTCCATAGCGTCATCCGTTTCCATGTCACTAGCGCCTGAAGTGAATTTAAACCCATTTCGTACTTGATTAAGTTGTACGAAATACATTTTGGTAAATAATACATTACCGATTTACAGATGTAACTTTCTGTCGAGGCCCACAGACCTTCACACGTTAAGGAATGGAATTCAGCCCCATATATTAAACGGGGAATTACTTTTTTCATATAGAATTCTCTCAAAGGAGACATAGAGAATTTCCCAAATTTTACGTCCAATGCCCGCATTTGAGAGATAGCAATGTCTGCCATGAGTTTCAATTGCATCCTAAGTAGGGGTCTGGACTGTGCCCCTGCTATTGAGAAGCCCAGATATTTCAACTCCGATTTTGCTTTAAGCCTGATGTTCCCAGTTACCCAAGATAACGTGTTCGATTTCTTATTCTTCCTCCCCAAGCGCACAATTACAGTTTTGTCCGGGTTAACCTTAAGAGCAATTGAGGTAGTAAATCCCTCAAATGCTCTGAGCATGCGTTGAAGTCCCACCTTAGTGGTGTCAATTAGGAGGAAATCGTCCGCATATGCCAACCAGGACATACATATGTTCGAAATTCTTGGTGGAACTAGTCCCCTATTTAATAAGGCCCGGTTTGCACTGCTTACATATAGGTTGAAGATTGTAGGAGCCAATCTACAGCCTTGGCGCAATCCATTGTAAATTGTAAATTGCTCCGAAAGGGTACCTGCAGAGTCAAGTCTTACTTTCACATTAGTCTGAGAGTATATTGCCCTTACTATGTCTAACAAAATTGGAGGCATGTTTAATGTTCGTAATCTTGACCATAGTGTGTTCCTGTCCACCATGTCAAAAGCGGAACTCAGGTCCATAGATGCTATAAAGACCGATGTATCTGCCTTTTTCATTGCTTCTGCTCTTAAACAATACAAGATTAGCCCCCATATTTTTCCTGAAACCGAAATGTCTCATATCCAAAATTTTGTTTTCATCAATCCATTTTTGGATGTCTCTTAGAACAAGTGAGGCAAAAAGCTTGGAATCCGGGTCGGCAATGGCTAATGGCCGGTAACTCTTGGGACATAATCGGGAGCCCTTCTTGAAGACAGGTACAATAATGGACACCCTCCAGGACAGGGGGAAAGACTTGGTCAATAAGATATTGGAAAACAAGGTAGACAATATTTTAGCCCATAATTCGGGATCAGACTTGAGAATTTTGTTGGACAAGTTATTAGGGCCCGGTGCTACCGAATATTTTGATTTTACAATTAGGTTTTTTATATCCCAAGTGGTGAAATTAAGGAGCCAATTTATTTCATGCTTCCTTAAATCCCCCTCCCCCTCCTTATTAGGAGCAAACGTGTTTGAAAAATGGCCCTGCCACATTGCTTCATTAATTGGGTTCACTAAATGTTCTTTCTGTGGTTTATTCCAATTATTGATTAAATGCCAGAAGTTTCTTGAATTTGGGCCTCTTAATGCACTTAGCATTTTTTCCCCCTCACTCTGACCTTTATTTATTCTTTGCTGTATGGACCAATTTTTGTAGCTTTGTTTAACTTTTTTTATCCTTACAGCTGTATTTTCTGAAGTAGAGTCCGATTTCTTAATTAGTCTGATCTCCTTTCTCATTTCCCTCTTTTTTTCTCTAATATCGATATCAAATTTATGGGATTTATCATTCTTCCCTCGGTTGTCCCTTATATTGGTGTTACCCAATTTTGCCACGGCACTACCGATATAATCGGTAAAATTGTTGGCGGCATATGTCTTTCTTTTCTCTAATTCTGAAAAGTTCTCAAAATCTGCTACCATGGAAGCAGTAAATTGTCTACTTTTTTTTCACGTCCATAGAATTCTATTCCCAATTGAATTGACATTTAGATCATAATTATATACAGTTTTAGGTTCGGTAAATACAATAATACATATTTCCAGTGACAAGATGCATTGATCGCTAAAGGAGGTCTCAATGCACTCGAAATTACCCGAACTATAAAACAAGTCACCAGAGCAAATAATATAATCAATTATTGAATGGCAGCCTCTAGCTTTCCATGTTGGGAGATTGTTTACCAGAATTTCCAAGCCCCATGTCTCTGCAAAGTGGGACCACAACCTCCCCCTGCAAATTGAGATATCCAGGCTTGGAGAAACATCCCCCAATCTACTAATCAAAACATCCCCCATGAATGAATCCCCGTGAATTACTGCATTGAGATCACCCGCGATCACTATCTGGCCACCTATGTTGATTAACAGCCAGTTCTGCAGGAGGGACCCTAAGTTGCATAGTTCCGCCCATAATTGCCTGTCCGAGAGTTCAGCCGGATTCCAATATGTATTAACCAACAAAAAAGGTGTGTCCCTATTATTGTACAAAAATGAAAGGTCCACTGCCAAGAAATGATTTGCAAAAGCCCATTCTCCCCTAATTTTCGGGTTTAGATGGTTTTTTGCAGCTATGAAAAGGCCACCTTTAGGGTGACCTCTTCCTCCCCATTGTGCCCCTAAAGAGGATACTGTGTAACCCTCCCAACATAAAGGGACCCTTGACCAAGTTTCTTGAAAGAAGAGCAAATCATATTGTGCCAAGTCCCTCATTAAATTCACATTATTTAGGAGATTAACCGAGCCTCTCGAGTTCCATGTTAACAATTTCCACTTGCCATTTACCTTAACTAAAGTGGTTTCCCTAGTTTCTTGAGGCTATCAATTGACACTCTCAGCGTCAATGCTAGCCATCTCCAGTCTTGACTCACATCCTTTTCCCTCTCCTCACCCCTCACTCCTTCCTCCTTATCTGAAGGATCTTCCTTCTGAAATCTACCTGTGTTACGTGTTAACTCAGTCCGATGGGAGTGAGCCTGAGCATACTCAAATATGTCAAAACCCCTTCGATGAAATTCTTCGGCTTCTTTCATCATTAGGTTTCTGACTAAAGGGGAAGGTATAAATAAACGGACATAATCCAGCCTCTGCCTATGTATATAATCAACCAGATAAATGTCCGTAGATTCAATCAGGCTTAAATTTGGAATCTGGCCCTGTAAGGACAGAATGTATGGTCGATTAAGAGAAGTATTGTTCTGATCTAAAAATAATGTAGTCAGAACGAGACCTGGTAAATCAGGTCTCACCTGGTCCTTCAGATCCAGAGCCTGGAAAGTGTGAAGCTGATCCTTCTCCTTCATCTCATTTCCCCTCTCCAGATTATTTTCCATCCTTCCCGTGCAGTATTCTTCATATGAATCTGTCCTCCCAAGGTTCTGTCGCAGTTCAGAAACATTTTTTGGAGCTTCCTGCTGCTGTTTGTCCCTAAGCACTCTAAGGATATTAAGATACAGAGCCTCATCATTTGCATTCTCCTGTGTTTTCCCTCCCGGAATCTGATTCTCCTGCTGATCTAAATTTCCCCTTGAAACCCCCCCATTATCCTCAGAATTCGGTTGACGTGGGTTATATACCCCCCAATCCGATCCCTGATGTAAGGTACGAGGATTTATAATGCCCCTGGTTAAATACGGGTTGGTTTCACTTTCATTCCTCTGAGGGATTTTCCAGTCACTGCGGCTCTCACCTTTATTATCCGCTAAGGGTATCATATTCCTTACCGGGTCCTTGTTATTTGGTATTTCATTTGTCCCCTTCTGCTTACTTTTAGTGATAAGTCCTTCCCTGCGTATTACGTGATTTTTCTCATTTGCATTTAAAGGCAACCCTATGGTAGACAACATTTCCTGCGGGGGCGCTGCATTAAAAATATCATATACCTCGTCCCTTTTTTTATTTTTCATTGCTTCACATAGTTGCTGACTTCCCTGTATATAATCACTTTGGGTAGCTTGATCCTTCCCCATGTTGGAGATCCCACCATTCTCCAGCAAGGAGATTTTACTCTGCGGTTGTACATTTAAACTGGATGGGGATTCATCATTAACTGACCCCTGGATTACGTTTCTCAGAAATGTTCTAGATGTTATGGCCATTCCGCCTTTTTTATTCACATTTTTTTTATTTTGTTTTGCCATTTTTTTTACCTGTCTTTTAGACAGTTTAAATTCCGTCATTTGACCATCTAACCCCATTGCCCCAGTACTCTCATCAAGACAAATTGGGTCGGAGTCCTCCACCGAAATATGACCCCCCGCCCCCCAATGAGTCAGGTGCATGTTCTTGTGATGGATATACCAAAATAATCTCTTCAGTAATTGGGGCCTTGGTAAGATCCACCAACCTATCCTCCCCTTCCTTATCCTATAATCTCTTCTGAGAGTTCAGCAGTACATCTGATAGTATGTCAACTAACGCTCTGAAATCCGCAGTTAAGTTAGTCAGAGCCTTAGTAAGACCCCCCAGCCTGTCAACCCCTTCCATCTCCTTTAGTCTCTTCTGTGAGTTAAACAGTGCCTCTGTTAGTATATGAGGTAGGGTTCTGAGATCAGAGGTTAAATTCGTCAGACACTCCGTTTGCTTATGCAATTCCGATAGAATAAGACGATTAAAAATTGTCGTCATTACAGTAAATTCTGAGGGGGCAGAATCAGTACTAGTTTTTGTGGAGTTCTCCTTAGCAAAAGAAGTGCCATTAGAAAAATCTAACAATTTATCATAGTTAGGGTTGTCATATCCCTCATTATCATCTGGTTTCTGAACATTCTTATACTATTTATTCAAATTGCTTCCCATCCCAATAGGTTGAACAGTGTTTACTATATCCTCGTCACCAAACAGCGATTGCAAAGTATCAATAGTGTCCTCACTCTGTTTTTCGAGGAGAGAACGTTCTTGGGCAATTTTTAAAAATTCAGCCTCTTGAGAGGGGTCAATAATATCATCCTGGTCTTTTCCCAACGAGGAAGCTATTTGAGCGCATTGTAGTAGATTTGCCTCCTCCTCGTTGGGCTCCGGCAGCGGTAAAGCAGCTGGCCGGGCCAAACTCGCCCTTCTAGTGCTTACCGCCATAAAGAAATCAGCATGCGCATCCTTGTGGAGCGGGAGTTTGGCTTTCCCCATTATTCAGTTGTTACAGACACCCAAAAGAGCCCCACAGGGAATTTTACCATACACAAGCAAACTAACTTCAGACTCCTTCACACCGTAGCCTAGTATCTTTTCTATCTACACCAGAATTAGATTCTACCCCCTCCCCCCTCCGCCAGCCGAACAGCTCAACAGCCGCACATCCCAGGCACCTCCGGATGCGCGCAATCAATTGCAGATGAGTGATGTAGATCAGAGAATATAGCAAAGTTTTTTAGAGGATTGTAAAGTCAATGGAAACAAGAAGGCTCTATCACAGAATCCACAAATATACCGTCTTAAGTCACCAAGGCCCACCAATTAGCTTGACTGCTCAAAAAATCAGAACCCAGCAGTCACAGACAAGCCTAACAATCCATGTGAAAGCTGTGTATGTAAGCGCGACTGTTCAAAGGGTCAGGCCCCGCAGTCACAGTCGCACAAATCAGATTAACGAGGTCCTGCTTCACAGTTGTCTTTTCTATTACTACAATAGATGTTGATGTCAATTGCGCGTTTTACTTATTCATGAAACACGCAGGAAACAGTACATCACACAGACCTGAGGTCGACCAGGCGGTGAGGTCTGGCTTCTATAATACACAAAGCGCACTGAGTCCACGCTAGAACCACTTTCCACGCCGCCAGAGCCAAACAGCAGCCTAACAGCTTCTCTTCCAAAGACGCCGCCCTTAGCACCACAGCCAGGCTTCACCATCAAGTATTAACCATTCACAATTATAAGTTCACATTTTACGGCACACTTCAAATGCTCAGGAAGTTTGCTTTAACTGACAATGAGGTCACTTAAAAAATCAGGTCGGCAGGCGACTCCCACACAGTTAACTGCCTCCACTTTGCAGTCCTTAACTCAGGCTTTGTCAACTACCTGATGACTGGCAGTTCACGTGAGGTGTATTCCCCTGTTTTTTTTTTTTTACTATAACACAAACTTTTGGAGATCCGGCAATAGAACTCACACAGTAATAGTGGGTGGCTTAAACAAACACTGTGCCGCTCGCCAGGATCAGGCAGAGCAACGCCGTGGCTTTTACACTGTATTCGGATGCACGGTATTAAAACCGGCCACAGCTTTACAAAACAGAACTTAATCAGAAAGCATACACAGGGGGATCAAAATAACGGCAGCTCCGCGGTCTCCCTCTGTGTCCAATCACTTAACACAGCCGCACACCGCTTTTCAAAAAACAAAACCAGCTCAGAAGGATTAAAGAGCCGCAGCTCCGCAGTCTCCCTCTGGGTGCAGCCACTCTGCACAGCCTCTCAAGGCTATTTGGAAGACAAGTCAAATCAGAAGGATCCAAGTGCCGCAGCTCTGCAGTCTCCCTCCGTATTTTTTGTATTTGTTTATTATTTGTGTCGAGCACCTAACCCTGAGGTAACTGGGCGCTGGAAAACTTAACATGTTATAGGAAGAATACTTACATAAATAGGCATACATAGGAACTCAGCAGATAGGTCGACCAGGGTTACAGAGAGGTCTGGCCTTCAGATAAATACAGTTAAGGACATAGCCATCATAACATTGAAGATACAATACAGATTCATTGGCAGCCAGAGGCTTCAATTATTAGACTTATCATTGAGCCAAGGTTTTGAAGGCACTGAAGGAAGGTTCCATTCTAATGGTAGGAGGTAAGGAGTTCCAATAGTTGGCGGCTTGGACGGGGAAGTTGTCTCACCCTGCAGTTTTTAGGTTAAACCTGGGGACTGAGAGGAGGTGTTTTTGGGAGGATCTTGTGGGTCGGGCTGGTTGGTTTTTGGGAGAACTTGTCTGAAAAGATATTTAGGTGCAGAGTTTGAAATACATTTGTGGGTGATTGCCAGAGTGCAAAGTGAGATTCTATCGTGCACTGGGAGCCAGTTAGTTTTCTGTCTATGGCTGGATATATGGCTGAATCTAGGAATGTTTAGGAGTTGTTTTGTAAGACTTGGAGTCTGTTGAGATTCTGTTCAGAGGTTCCCAGGAAGAGCGTGTTGCAGTAATCTAATATAGAGAGCGCTAGAGCTCTAGCTAGCGTCATACAACTAATGGGGGTTAAGTATAATCTACAGGCATTGATTAGCTTGTTTGTGTATGCTGTTGATGAAGCAATGGAGCTCACTTGTTTCTTTAGGGATAGTGTAGAGTCAAGATAAACACCTAGTGTTTTTATCTCCTTCGCAACTTTGATCGGGTTCCCATCAATGTTGAAGGACATATACCGCAGGTCAAGCTTGTTAACGTGAGCCTGGGTGCCGACAACAAGAGCTCTGTTTTTTCATCATTGAGGCAGAGGCTGTGGGCAGCCTTCCATGCCTGTATTTCCAAGTAGATATCGTTAATTAGTTTAGAGTCATCATCGAATCATCCTGACAGCGTGATGAGAACCTGGGTGTCATCTGCGTAGTTTGTGTAGATTACACCCATGTTGTCAAGACGGTCAAAGAGGAGCTTCGTGAATATGTTGTATAGCATTGGTGAAATGCATGAGCCTTGGGGCACCTCACAGTGGATGGGGTTCGGTGCTGCAGAGGCAGATGGAGAGAAGACTCTGGTGATGCAGTTGGATAAGAATGATTTCATCCAATTGGATGCGTTGGTAGAGAAGGCCGCTGCAGTGGTTAAATGTTCAGTGATAATCTGATGGTCAACCAGATCAAATGCAGCTGAGAGGTCTAACAAGAGGAGGATGGCCAGTTTGCCTTTGTTTCTAGTCTCATCCATCTGTATTTTCAAGTCCAGGAGGGCGGTCTCAGTGCAATGTCTGGCCCGAAATCCAGATTGTCGGAGACCAAGTAGATTATTGCCCTCCAGGTGTTTCTGGGTTTGCAGGTATGCAACTCTGTCCAGTATTTGTAAGAGGAAGGGGATAGTTGTGATTGGCCTGTAGTTTATTGGTATGTTCGGGTCTAAATTGTTTTTTTTTAAGAGAGGCATGACCCAGGCCTCCTTGAGGTTGTTGAGGACGAAACTGCCCTTGAAAGAGGAGTTTATCATTGTGGCGATAAATGGAGACAGTTCTTTAGCACATTCCTTGATGATAGGAGATGGGCACGTGTCTCCTTGACATCTTGAAGGCTTAAGGCCTCCGATGATGTCTTCCACTTCCTTGGACGTGACCGGGGAGAATGTAAACGGCAGGCACTGAGGGAGTTAAATCTTGGGAGAGTGTTTATCAGATGAGCTGCTCAATAGGCTGTTCTTTTTGGCTTCTATTTTGGTTTGGGTGAAGCTATTTTGTCCGCTAGGGCTTGCTGTATTTTGGTACACCAGGCGGCATCCTTTGTGCAGTCCGCTGATGGTGGAGCTGGGGATTCCAATTCCCTTAGGATGCTAAATAGCTCCTTGGTACTAGATTTAGCATTAAGGATTCTGTTGTTATAGATTTCTCTTTTTGTGGCGAGGATGGAAGATTTGTAGGATTCTGCTGCTGTGGTGAACAGTGCCTTGTTGTGATTGGTGGTTGTTTTACGCCAGGCAGATTCTGTTACTCTTTTTTCATTACTCAGGATTCTTTATTCTGGTGTGAACCAGTTATTGAGGTGGGCAACTGTTTTAGCTTTTTTGAGTTTGACTGGAGCGATACTGTTCAAGGCTGACTCTAAGGTATTATTGTAGAGGTCGACCAGGTTAGTGGGATCTAGGTTTTTGTAATTAGTATCGTCCAGGATGTTGCTGGCTAGGGGGTGTAAATTGGGCAGAGTCATGTTGCGGCGTTAATGGAAAGAGATGGGGGGGCAATGATAGGACTCGGGGGTGTGGTTCCCTGAATGGCAAAGGATATGTAGTGGTGAACTGTCCATGCAATGGGTTCATTCTGAAGAACTTTGATGGAGCAATTTAGGTCAGACAGCCAATCTAGGTTGTGCCCCTTGGCGTGTGTGGGCTCCGTGATTCGATGTTTGAAGCTGAGCTGGGATAATGAGTTTTTGAGAGCTAGAGCATTGGTGTCATTAGGGCCCTGGAACCCAAGGTTAAGGTCTCCAAGAAGTATGATTTGAGACGCTAGTTTTACATTCGATGTTACGAGGCCTTTGATGTCTTCCTCAAAGGAGGTGATGGGGCCTGGTGGTCGGAAGACGAGGTGTAGGAGGATAGTTTGGGTGGCTGTTAATGGGGATTTAACTGATAGGAGTTCAGCAGATGGTAGGCTGGTGAGGGTGGTATCTCTGAGGCCCAGATAGGTTTTTGCTATAAGGGCCAGACCTCCTCCTCTGCCTGAGTTTCTGTCAGCTCTGATAATGGTGTAGCCCTCTGGGAGGGCTAGCGAGAGTGCAGGTCCTGCCGCTTGATGGAGCCAGGTTTCTGCAATGGCAAGAAAATCCAGGGCGTTTTCAGAGATGAGGTCTGCAATATTGGGTGCATGGGCAACTAGAGACCATGCATTGATCAATGCACCTTTAATGGTAGGTAGTATTGCCACAGGGCAAGGACCGTGCAGGCTTCTTGAGGCAATAGGTGATGGGGCCAACTACTCTTTGTTGTTCCCTCTCCAGGCCTATGGACCCCCCCCATAAGGGCTCTGTTCTCTCTCCTTTTCCTCTTCTCCCATTAATGGTGGCACCCAGTGGGAGGCCCTCCTGGCCCCCTTCCATTCCTCTAAGACCATCATTAATGTCCACTTAAATGGCACCATCTTGGTCCAGAGCCCTCGGGCCAATCTCCTTCTTTTTGATAGACGCTTCCCGCGCCTTCTCAACTTACTTCCTTCTCCTTCCTTCTCCTGCTATCCCGACTTACCCCTCTCTGGCTCCTCTGCCACCGCCTTCCTCCGCCACCTCTCTGGTACCTTCTGTTGCTTCTTTGGTCACCCTGCTACCTCCTTCTGCCACCCCTTCTCTGGAACTCTCCTCTTCATCTCCAACTACCCTGCCTTCTCTTCCGTCCTCCTCTGCCCATCCTTGGGCACTTCCAGCACTCCTGCAGGGCATACATCGTGCCTGTACCCATCCACAGAAGTTCTTCAAAGGTGGAAACCTGTTCCACATCGCTATTCAACTCTCGCTGTGCTGTCAAACACTCCTCTGACATCTGCTGTCTCCTGGAAGAGCATGAGTACTCTTATGACATCTGCTGTCTCCTGGAAGAGCATGAGTACTCCTCTGACATCTGCTGTCTCCTGGAAGAGCATGAGTTGGATGTACTCGCTCTCACTGAGACTTGGTTCACCGCCAGCTATGTCACGAGTTTTGACACTCTCTGTCCTGATGGCTACAAGATCCTCTCTGAACCCAGAACCAACCGTCCTGACGGGGGTGTAGCCTTGATTTTCCCAGAGTGGATCCCTGCTTCTGTCATTCCAACGCAGGACTACTCCTCCTTTGAATGCCTGGTCTACCATCTCTCCTGGCCTCTCTCTCACTCTGACCACTATCAATAGGCCGCCTGGCCGGGCTGCCCTCTATCACTCTGAGTGGGCTGACCTCTCCTCCTCCCTCCTTGCCTTTACCTCTCAACTTCTCCTCCTCGGGGACCTAAACATCCACCTGGATGCTACTAGCCCTTCTTCAGAGCTCTTTCGCAACCTCTGCGACTGTCTCTCTCTTTCTCTATTCTTCCCTCTTTCATGACTCACTCTGCAGGGTCTGGATGTTCTGATCTCCTCAGACCTCCCCCTATCTACCCCTCTCACCACTCCTCTCTCTTGGAGTGACAACTTTCTCCTTTCCTCCCATCTCTCTCTCTCTCTACCCCTCAGGTCAAGCCAATGCCAGCACTGCCACTCACCTTCTCGGTCAGTTGAGGCTTTTGCCGCTACTTTCTCGCCTTCTCCTACACCTTTGGCTGACTCACACTCTGACACAGCCCTCTCAAACCTATATCTCTCTATCTCTAAAACTCATGATGTCCTTGCCCCAGTCATAAGGATCCGCACACTTGTGCAATCTGAATGACACAAGGCCTAGTAAGATTGTTGTTTTGTACTCCTTCTGTTTCCCCATCCTTGTCTTGTCATGCCTAGAAACACTTGTGTACAGGCACATTACAAAGGACATATATCATATCATATAAATGTGGTAACGGAGACTGCTTGGTGTGAGTATTTTAATTCCCAGTATGGTAAATCCCAGATGGGTTACCGTAATTGGGAATGGAATACCACTTGGAAGTTGACATTTACGCAAGAAATTATTGCAGACCTCATCCGTCGTTCATCATCAAGGGCAGCGGGACCTAATGGTTTCACTAATCAAGCATTGAAGGGAGATATTTATGGTCCAAAATTCTGTCAATGCTATTTAAGGTAATCCTGCAAAATAGGTGTTTTCCTGTCTCCTGGAAACGTCAATACTTGTTCCCATTTACAAGAGTAGCGATCGAACGGATCCAGCAAACTATCGTCCAATTGCCCTGTTGAATGTGAATAGTAAAATCTTTACACAAATCATACTAAGGGACTGGAAACCTAGACCAGTTATTATAACATTCTATCGAAACATCAAATAGGATTCAGAAGAGACCTCTCCACATCACTGAATGGTTTGATTATGAACTTAGTGTGTGAATGTTTGTGGGTGAAGGGTGGTCAGGTCTTACACAGTGCATGGATAGACCTCTCTAACGCCTTTGATATGGTCAATGGAGAGAGTCTTTGGGTGAAGTTGGCACCATAGGGACTCCGAAGGTCCTTATTGGCAATTCTAGTCTCCCGTCACAAGAATAATAGTCTACAGGTTAGATTAAATGTGCAGGGCCACTTGTCGTCTGGGATTCCGGTAAAGAGGGTAGTGAGAGAGGGCAGTATAATCGCTCCCTTTCTGTTTAATCTATATTTGGCATATTTAGAGGAGTACTTGGTGCCACATGCCCTGGGAAGTTCCAGGATTGCGGATCGTCCAATGATGTGTTTAGCGTACGCCGCCGATTTGGTACTTATGGACTATACTGCAGTCGGCCTTCAGCACCTTTTAAAACTCTTGGGGACTATGCCAGAATAAGTGACCTACAAATTAATCCAAGGAAATCTAAAACCGTGCCGTTCAGAAGACCTGGAAAACTTGTTTCACAGTTTAAATGGTCATTAGAAGAGCGTGAGATTCCAGTGGAGAATGAAGTGATCTATTTGGATTTTGACTGCAAGCATTCCTGACATTGGCACAGCTTGAGCTGGGTCTGAGTGGGAAAGTGCTTCAACTCTCATGCCAGATGTCCATGCTAATGAGTAAATACAGGAAGTTTTAGTTTACTAGGTTAATCACATTTTATACAAAGGTTTTGCTGGCTCTCCTTTATGGTGTTGATGTAAGGCCGTTATCTGAGAAAGCAAATTGGACTAGGATTGAGGGTGCAATTTGGAAGAGGCTGCTGAGGCTCCCTCAGAGTTTGCCAATGGCTAGCCTGAGATATGAACTAGGCATCCATACTATGCAGATGCAAGTGGAGTGGTGTCTTGTCTCGCTTTATATGTTGATAATGGTCCTGCAAGAAAAAAATCCTTGTATGATGATGTAGGGTGCTTGATGGGCAGGGAGATAAGTCTATTCCTCTTAAATTTAAAGAACTTGGTGATTAGTCTTATGTGAGTGCTATCGTATGGTGTAAGACCGTATTTCTATCCCAATGGGTGTGAAGAAGACCTTGGGAAGAATGGATTGGATTCGCACAATTGCTAATATGCGTAAGTTAATGCTGGCAAAATATCTCACCATATATGACAAACCGAGAGAACTTTCGGCTAGGTATTTAAGACATTTTCCAAATTCTAGGTATAGACAGGAATTTGTAAGATTCCGCCTAAACTTGATTAACACGGGAGAGATTATGTGTAGTAGTAATAAGAACATACAAGCTGCCTGTTAGGCAAGATTGTGGGCCTCATTACAACCCTGGAGTTGGACCATGGTGCTTTTAGCACCATGGTCCATGCCGGATTCCGCCATGGTGGATGGCGGATCTACCGCCCCATTCCAAGGTTGGCGGGGCGGTAAATCCCCATTCACCATGGCCCCTTCCCCATTCCCATTTTTGGCCCATAGGGCTCACTGGGAATGGGGAAGGCGCTAATTACGGCACCGTAAATTACGGTGCCGTAATTAGCACCAAGGTCCCTTAGCGGGTTGGACTTTAACGCCTGCAAAAAGCAGGCGTTAAAGTGTGAATCTGGCGTTAAGGGTTTAACGGCGCCGCAGCCTTTTACGGTGCTGTTAACCCTTTAACGCCAGGGTTGTAATGAGGCTCTGTATGTAGTAACCCTGTGGGATACTACACCAGCCTTGTCCTCTTGGCAATAGGTAACCCAACCTTTGGTATAGGCCTGTACTACACAAGTTGCAGTGTGACTGAGCAGTCAGGCTTATCTCAAGAGGGGTCAAAGGGAGCTGTAGGGTTGTAACATAGAGGTTCATAGTGACAATTATTCACATAACACTTATGCTCAAGGTTTCTTGATCAAATAATGATTTATTCATTTAACAGTCAGTTTGTTTCAAAATAAGCTTTCTTTAGAAGGGAGAAATTGGCAACGATAAAAATACACTTCAAAATACACTCCCTCAGGTCAATACAGTAAGTAGATAGCCTTTTCAGATGGCACACAGATTTCCTACATCCTGAGGTGCCTTCAACAGCTAGGACACTGTGGACATTAATATATCACTTTTCACACTTATCTGGTAATACGGTAGTTGTGGCAAAAAGGAAAAGGAATCAATGGTTAACAAGTTTCTTAAACAGGTAAGCACTTTTGAGCCTCCCCGCCCCCAATGCAATCCAGGTTAACCCTTTCCCAGCTATGCAAGTAAAGTATGTATGACTTTTTATTTTTTATTTACTTGTGTATAATCAAAAGAAATTATTTTTACAAGAAGAAAGCTGAAATTAAGATCACTCTCCCGATGAATCTCACAGTTTCATATTGTGTTTTTGCGTGCTTATTTAAAGCAGAAAGTCGCTGTCAAGTTGCCATCCATTGTAGGGGAAGAACAAAGGTTTATTCTAAGGTGCTAAACGGGGGGGAAAATCCAGAATCCAGAAGAGGGATTGTCGACTGTAGCTTAGGTTTGGCTTGCGGGTTGTTGTTGTTTGGGGTCGGTGGCGTTTATTTTTGCAAAGGCTGTTTCCATGAGTTTGGCTGTTGCCACCGCCCAGCGGGCTTTTTCACCCAAAATCAGTCGTCAACGCCATGTTTCTTCTTCTACAAGCACTGAGTTGACCCACAGGGGAGCCAAGAAAGCTGTGCGCTCTGGACTTAGGGTGGGACAATTTAACAGCAGGTGGCGAACTGTTTCTTGATTATCATTAGAGTTTTGCAGAGTCTGCAGGTTGTAAGACTAGCTTGGCTTCTTATCGCTAGGATCTCTCTGGTGTGAAGAAGATTAAGCGGTGCTCTTAGGAAGATATTTCTGAGCTTTTTGTCTGGAAATTTTATACAATAAGCTAGAGGACTTTTTAACTTACTGTATGTTGGAGGAAGATGTTTCAGAAGCTTGATTGCCACTGCTTGTTCGCCTGTAATTATCCAGTCTTGGTTTTTCAGCTTTTGGATCACTCTTTGTGGATTTACTATCAAGTCATCTGTTGTGCATGCTAGGTTTTCCAATTTGTCTTTTTAGTGGTCAGTCCAATTTCGGAGTGCTTGGCATTTGGTTGACATGAGCTCATTGCCAATGATGCTGAAAATCAGGATACCATCTTGTATCATTGTCTTCCTGTAGATTGACAATGAGGACATACTGACAGTTGCTTCCAGCGACAGCAGTCCCATCTCTCTTCTCACCGCCGATATAGGCATTGAGTTTGGCAGACCCAGGACCGTTTTCCAGATGTATCCCTCCAGTTTCTTCCAGACAAAATTCAGCATGGTGATTGTGGCATCCATGCCATATGTTAATGCTGGAACTATTTTGCCTTTGTAAAAGTTAATAGCTGGTAGCAGCGAGAATTTGCCAAACTTTCAGTCGATCAGCCTTAGTTGCGAGGTCAAGGTCAAGTTTTTCACTTTGTCCCAGAGATATTGTTGCATTTTGGCCTCCTGTAGATATGATATGATATGATAGGTTATTTATAACGCGCTTAATACCCAGAGGTTTCTAAGCGCGGACCCGGGGATCGAACCCGTGTTGCTCCGTGTTGTCTTGTTTCCAAGACAAGCACGTTGCCACTGAGCTATCCTCCCGAGACCCATCGATGATGACACCAAGGTACTTGAAGTGGGAAACAACTTCAATTTGCGTTCTGTTTACTGACCAGGTTTTGGGCGTTTTCTGAGGCTGTCGATTCTTGGCAAAAATCATGATTTTGGTCTTGCTGTTGTTTATTGAGAGGTTGTTGGTTGCCATGTATTTGGCCAGGTTGTCCAGCTGTCGTTGGAGGCCTACTGGCGTCTGGTCAAGAAGTATCATGTCATCTGCATATAAGATTTGTGATACCCCGGTATTGCCTATTTTCGGGGGAAAGGAACGGACATCTGCTTCCGAGTCTTTAAAGGCATGATCTAGTAAAAAATGTTATTTAAAAAATAGATAGGCAACATAAAAAAAAATACTAGCATTCTCTTTTTTAAAACTTCCTATGTAAAATTTTGAGCTATTCAAGCTCAAAATTCGCAAAAGCAAGCACATGGGCGCATCCATTTTGTGAAATGGATGCCCTCCTGTGCTGGCTTTTGCTTTTGCGGCACTAATGAAGGAAAAGCCAGCCAGCTGTAGTAAACAAAAGCTACCGCTGGGTGGCTTTCCCTTCATTAGTGCTGTACGCGGAGGACGGGGACCGGAGTCCAGAGCAGGAAAGTTGCAGCTGAATCTCGGTAAGTGCTATTTATTTTAAAAAAAAATAAGCACTAGCTGGGGTTTTTTTCTAAGTTTTCCGGGCTGGAGGAGCCCAGAAAACTTAGAAATAAAACCGCAGCTTTAAAAACGTTGTCAGAGGAGCCTGAAAAACTTGGAAAGAAAAACCGCAGCGTTTTCCAACACAATAACGTTGTATTTATGTTTGCGGTCGCTTCAAAAGCAAACATAAATATAACGTTTTTGAAGCTGCGGTTTTATTTCTAAGTTTTGCGGGCTCCTCCAGCCCGGAAAACTTAGAAAAAAAACCCAGCTAGTGCTTATTTATTTTTTTAAATAAATAGCACTTACCGAGATTCAGCTGCAGCTTTCCTGCTCTGGTCTCCGGTCCCCGTCCTCCGCGTACAGCAATAATGAAGAGAAAGCCACCCAGCGGTAGCTTTTGTTTACTACAGCTGGCTGGCTTTTCCTTCATTAGTGCCGCAAAAGCAAAAGCCAGCACAGGAGGGCATCCATTTCACAAAATGGATGCGCCCATGTGCTTGCTTTTGCGAATTTTGAGCTTGAATAGCTCAAAATTTTACATAGGAAGTTTTAAAAAAGAGAATGCTAGTATTTTTTTTATGTTGCCTATCTATTTTTTAAATAAAAGAATTTACTAGACCATGCCTTTAAAGTCCCCAAGGACGGCCACAAATAGGGCTAGAGCCAAGGTGCAACCTTGCTTGACTCCTCTTTCTGCTTGGATTTCTTTCGAGAGTGTGCCTTGTCTGTTCAGACGTATGCAAAGAGAAGTCTTGGTATGGAGCGCTTTTATAGGATTAAGAATTTCTTCAGGGCAGCTCCAAAGTTTTAACTTTCTCCAAAGGAGCATTCTGTCCACTTTATCAAACGCCTGAGACAGGTCTATAAATGCAGCGTAGACGGTTGGTGATCCCTGTTTTATTTTTGCCTTTAGAATGTTTAGTAGGAGGATGTTCACTGAAGTACTGCTTTTCTTCTTAAAGCCTGTCTGGAAGTGATCGGTGCAGGGAGCCGTTTTCACCCAGTGTTGAAAATGTTGTAGAAGGAGGGCTGCAAACAGTTTTACCATAATGTCCATGCTATGGGATGGTAGTTTGCAGGGTCTTCCCTGCTTCCTTTCTTAAAGATCGGAACGACCGTTGCTTTGGTCCATGACGCTGGGATTTGTCTACTGTCTCTGCAATGGTTGAACAGAAGGCTGATGAAGTCTGTCCATTAATTTATGTATCTTTTTAGATCAATGTTGGTGAGACCATCGGGACCCTGAGCTCTAGATGTTTTAAGCTTTAGGATGGATAAGCTTATGTCCGATTTTGAGGACAGATCAATCCAGGGAGACAAATATGTCTCGGGGAAGGGGGACTCGGTTGTCGATGGGCTGACAAAGAGATCTGTGAAAAATTTGACCCAGGCAGATTCCGTGACTGAATTTATCATATTGGCTCCTGGGATTCTTTGTGAGGTGTTAATTAGGGCCCAGAAGTCTCCTGATCTTTTAGCTGAGAAGTTTCTCAGCATTGTTTCTGCGTCAATTTGATATAGCTCGGCTCTGCGTGATCTGAGCCATGATTTGTAGTTTTTTTGTTTGCTCTTTGGACAACGTGTCCCACGACAGTTTGGTATTTTCAACTTTGGCTTTGCGTTTTAATTTTCTCAATGCCCTTTTTTTATCTGCTATTAGTTTGTCGTAGATGTGATTAAAGGTGATTGAAGGTTCCTTGGATTCTTTCTGTTTGGTCTTATACTTGATCAAGATTGGAATATAGTTCGGCCTTGGTGTAAGCTCGGAGCTTGTCAAAGCGTCCCCTGTTGTAGTGTATTCATGTGTCATAGTTCTCACACTACCTGCTGTCAGGCGCAGCCGAGTTTGTTGAGGGTTGGACTCGACCGAGGCTGAGTAGGATTTGGTTTGGAGGGAGTTGGAGGACCATGCCATAGAAAGCATATTGTGGTCACTTTCCTTTGTTGTAACCACCTGGAAATGATCGATTTCTGGAAGCATGGCTTTCAAAATAAAGATGTAGTCCAGGGTTGCTGATGCTGCTCCCCTTTCCCAGGTGGGGATCTGTGTGTGCCAGTCCTTGATCCAAGCAGCATTGTGTAGGTTTCTAGACGTCATCAGGTTCATCCATGCTCGTCCTCTTACTTCAGTTTGCGTCGGGGGGGCAATTGATACACATCGTTTTTTTGGGTGAACGTAGTTTGAATACAGGTCCCCGCTGATTATTATGAATGTGGTGTTCCATTCAATTACAATTGTGTCAATAGTTTCGTCCATTATTTGGCAGAAGTCTGTAATCGACGTTCTTTGAGGATTCCAATAGGTAGTGATTACTGCAAGAGGTGTCGATCTCCAAGATCTTGTAGTTTTTGAAAAATGATTCCATTGTATAAGGATAGCCAAGACCCCGTAAGATTTTGCAATCGTCTTGACAAACTTCAGGTCCTGACCTGTCCGAACTGCGATTAGTAGGCCTGAAGAAGGATGGTCCATCAGACCTCTTACAGCTGGTGAGGTCTCAATTTCAAAGCCGTTCATTGGAGACAGAGAATGTCAAATTGACCTAGATCCTCGCTGCTGGGTTCGGTTAAATGGGCATGGCCTCTGGTCTCCCATGATGCTAACGTCAGCACCTTTTGATGATAGGGTTTGTAATCTTCACTCAGTGATTGCTCTCTTTTGCAATTTGGATTTAGGGCCTGGACCAGGTTCTTTCTTTAGGCTCTCGATAGAAGAATACATCCGTTGAGTCGGCCGAATGTTTGCGATGATGATTCTTATCTGTTGACTCCCCAAAGTGGGCCTTCAATTCTGCTCTTCAGGAAATATGGTGGTCTGTAGAAGTGGGTTCGTGATTTCTCATAGTTGTGGCCTGTTCATCTTGTTCCACTTTTTTTTGTCTAAGGCTTGGGCTTATTATTTCGGATAGGAGAAAGCCGGCTAGTTTTAACTCTTTTCCAGCCTCCCGAGTCAGATCTTGAATTGCAGTTGCCCTAATGTGCAGATATGCTTTAGCCTTGCTGTCTCTATGATACGGCTCGATCAGCTTAAAGTCTTCAGTTTATTTAGGCCAGTTATAGTTGCTGTAATTTTCAGCACTGATCTCCGGTTCAGGATCATGTATTTGTCTTTACTTGAGGCCTGCTCTAATTTGAAAAGGCAGGTGGTTTTGTCCATAGTCGGAGCAGCCTCTGTTTTTTCTGATGGTCTGTTTGTGGTTCGGTGATGCCTGATCGGGGTGACCTGGCCCGATTGCCTTACTGGAGCTTCTGACAAGGATTCGAATGATGTTAGTGATCCTGTTGCAGGAATGGACTTTTTATGTTGGCTATAGTCGTTGACAAGTCGTTGCGAGGGAGATCCAGATGTTGGCTGACAGGGAGCGGATGGCGGGGCAGTTGTTTTATAGATGTCCTTGGGGGTCTTCTGAACTTCTTTTGTCCCACTGTCCCTTATATGCAGATGCTGAGTATTGGCCGCTGGCTCCCGCTCAAGGTTTTGAGACAAATTTGTTATGAGACTTGAATCCATAAATTCACTCGCTGATTTGGGTGACTGACTAAGGTCAATTGATGCCTCTACTTTGTTTGTTGTTGGACTAAGACCAGTAGTCGTTTTAGTCGATTGAACGTCGAGAGTTTTAGAGTCAACTATGGATTGTGATGGAAATTGACTCACAGTTTCTGTTTGGTCTTTCGCTGATAATATTAGAGCTTTCTTTCCTGATCCCGACCCGTGTTGGGCTCCAATGGTCTGGGTGGACAATGGGTTTGTCTTCAATTGTTTTTTGGTCAAAGTTGCTGCTGATTTAGGTTTGTTATTAAATATTGGTGCAATTTCCTCGTTGCATTTACTCTAAGTCGTCTGTGTGGATTTTTGCTCAGATGGTCCAGCTGCTACATCTTTTTGTCTTAAGGGAGCCAAGCCGTTATCAAACTCAGCCTCATTCATGTCCCTTTTTCTTTGTGATATGTAATATTTTAGATCTTTAGCTGTTATGAAGCCTTCCAGTAAGGTTAACTTAGACTGAATGAGTGGCAGTGTGTTGGTGTTGTCTCTTGAGGCTTCACTTATGTTCTCATAAAGTTTACAGAAGGGGGCCATTGCGATTGGTATTGCTGACATGATCGTAGTCATGTCTCTTTTGTTATTCAGTGATTCTTTTTGCATGTTTGATTGGTGTTCGCTCAGCCTTCTGTTTTTCAGTGGTGTGACTCTACAGTCTGCGGATTGTAAGTTTGTGACTGGTTGCTGTATTCTATCTGAGGTTGGGCCGACCTCAGCTGGGTTGCATGGCCTTGGTGAAGAGTTCCAGGGGCCAGTGTCGACACGTCCTTGAGGAAACTGGTCTGTTATTAGTGCTTGAGAAATTGGTGGGGGGTTTAAGGAGGGGAGATGGGCTTTTGTCCATGGTCGTGGACTCATTGCACGTTGTGGCGGATAGGCTTTTGGCTGTAGTAGCTCAAGTATCTCTGACATGCCATGTGGCTGTGCCCGAGCATTTATTGCTGGGATTTGTTTACTGTTGTCTGTTGTCAGCAGTTCTGGTTGAATGGCTGTCCCTATATCAGTGATGTTTGCCTGCCTGTGCGGGCGTCGGGTTGCTTCCGTCGCCACAGTGTCAGAATTTTCCTCTTGCGCGGCTAGTGTTTTTCTAAATTTGGACAGTGGCGGAGTTTCATCCAGAGCTTCCAAAATCTCTGCATCCGAAAGTTTAGAGTCATTGGATAATTTCCGTTTTCCTTGGGTCTTGAAGAAGTTGAGCAGGGCATTCGAGATCAAAGGGGTAGGTAAGGTGTTTTTCCCAGTGCCCCATTTTTTGTTGGTTGTTTGGTGGCCAGTGCTTTTGTTCACTCCATTTTCTTTCATATTGGTTCCGTCTTTTTTTTGTGTGGATATAATTTCATTGTTGCCTTTAGTCGAGAGGATTTTAGGTTTGGCCTTGCCTCTTTTTTTGTATGGAATTTTTTTCCTATTTATCGGAAATTTATGATTTGGATTTCTGTTGTCAGACAAAATTGATTGTTGATCAAGGTCTAAATCAGCATTTTGTGCATCTGGTTGACTTAGATTTATTTGCCCCATGGTTGAGTCTTGACCAGGTAGAGGGTTCTTTTCGGTCAGTGGGTCTTGTGACTGCCTCAGTGACTCAGGTGAGGGCTGAGAGGGCTCAGGGTGGAGATTGCATCATTGGAAGTGAGTAGTGCTGCAGGCGGCTCCGGTGTTTTTGCTGGCTTTTTCTGACACGTTGATTTTGACAAGTGCCTCCTCTGCAGATACGTGTACAAGCGCCATTGTAGTCGACGTGGGAGATGTTCCCCTGTGAAATTGATGCAAGTCGGAATTAATGGGCCGATTGTTGTACTGTTCCGGGATCAAGTCCACCGGGGGCGGGCGTGCCACTGGGGTGCTTTCCGGCATCATAGGTCTCGGAGTAGGGAGCTGCGTATCACATCTCTCTGTGCTGGGAGCGCTGGGTGAATCTAGTTGAAGTGCTAGGTCAGTCCCCTTAGCCTGAGCGCCTCCCCAAGACCCCCTGCGTGGGGTCCTCTGACCCACTCGCAGTTAGGGCCGCTCGCTGAGGCAGTAGGGGGATGGTCGGCACTGGCGATCTAGTCGCAAAGCACTTGCTTTGATGATGCGAGGGCTCCTCCCACCGAGCCCGCCGAGGGGAGCGACGTGGAAGGCATCGAAGAGGGGTGCAGTAATGGCAGCGGGCTGCTGCCTGTTGACATTGAGTGCCTTGATTTCTTATCTGAGGTCGGTTGGGAAGTTAGTGTCATTTGTCCCATGTTGCTAATTTTTTGCAGGGGTTGGGGGAGAGCCAGGGGAGCAGGGGGATCGGATGGGCTACCCACCATAGGTATGGAGGTGGGTGTACTCTGATTAGTAAGTTGTTTCAGGGTCGTGTTTTTTTTTTGACATGACTCCTAAGGCAACGTTGATCGAGGTCTTCCTCCATTTCTACGGGCCGCGGGCCGTGGGTGTTATGGATCTAACAGTGTACGTTGGTACTGGTGCTGATTTTCATGCCCTGGCCCAGGCAGTATTATGGAATTAGAGTAGGGGGCGTGTACATAGAAGTGTGTTAAGGCAGGAGTTTTGCAAGTACATTCGAAAAGGTCACAGTTTCACAGTTCTGAGTGTTCAACAGAATACACACGACAGTGACTGAAGAGTCTGTCGCCCACCTCAGTGTCGGGAGCTCGGGATACAGCGCGGGATTCAGAAGCAGAGCGGAGCCCCCCAGCCCCCTGCAGCGAACTGATGCAGACTGGTACTCTGCACGATGCTCAGCGCGCGCTCAACGCTCACGGGGGCTTTTTAAAGGAAGTAGTCCTTGTTTTCCCTTAAAGCCACAAACCACAATCCTCAAGGTAGGAGCAGCATAACACAACGAAGCACGCCGATTCTGGCAGCAGGTCCTTTCACTGTGGAGACTGATGTAGACTGATACTCTGCACGATACTCCGCGCACGCTCCGCGCTCACAGGGCTTTTAAAAAGAAATTAGTCCTTGTTTTCCCTTTAAGCCACAATCCACAATCCTCAAGGTAGGAGTAGCAAAACACAACGAAGTACGCCGATTCTGGCAGCAGGTCCTTTCACTGTGGAGACTGATGCAGACTGATACTCTGCACGATACTCTGCTATGACTTTTTCGAGGGACAGTTAAACACAAATCCGAGGTTAGAAGAGTCTTCAGTGAGCCAGGACAGCCAATGTCAATTGAGCAAAGTCTAGGGGAGCTGAGACACTTCTTAAAGTTAGGTAAAAAGTCTTGCACAATGTTATAGGGAATTCTGTTGTAAAAGAAATCACTGTTGGGCCACAAGCTGGGAGGCCTGTGAAGGCAAAGCTGTAAGCAACTCTGCAAAAGGCAGCAACTGCAAGTCTCAACTGGGACCAAACAAGCTATACAAGCAAGAGGTAAGTACCCCTCTGTTCACAGTACCTTAGGTCTGAAGAAATGGTTCCAGCTGGCTTCTGTTCCTGTTGTAGTTCCTGTAGACACTGTGTTCCTGGGCCTCAGTCATGGGGACAAGAGGGAGGATGTCTGGGGACTCCTGCACTACGATTCGAAGGTCGGCGGCAGCAATGGGTGCAATTTAGATGAGCGGAACTTTGCGGTTTCAGCTACTTGCAAATAGCACCACCACGGTTGTTGGACACCTTGTGGACTTTCCTTGCTTCTGGGGCCCAGCACTCTGTTCAAGTGGCTCAGGCTTGGTCAGCCCTGCTTCAAGGGAGTTATTCCTGGAGCTCTGGTTCGACTTAAAAATGATTCACTTAATTCTGGTGTTCCTGTCCTCTGGCACTCAGTTCCTGCAGCAGCAATGAAGTACAGCCAGCAGAGAGAGGGATTTCAGTCAAGTTCGTCGTGGGGCCGATTGGTCCCACCAACCCAAGGGGAGAAGTCGTCCTTTTTTGGGCTTCTTTAGTCGATGTCAAAATAGGAGCTTCAGCACTACAGCAGGGCTTCATGGGACAAACCAACGTTCGAGGAGGTGCAGCAAGCTTCTCTTCCAGTTTCTTTCTTCGGTTCTTTCGTGCAGTGGTCAACTCTGCCTTCCTTGCAAAAGACCTTGCCTCTTATGCAAGTCATTCCCATTCATTCGCAGCCTAGCTGTCACTCACACAGCGGGGTGGCTGTTCTCCAAGGACAGACAGCCGGCCAATCACCTTTGAGTGCATTCCCGTAAACAAGGAGACTAAGCACATGAAGTTTTGGCACCTCCCTCGCTTCCTGCCCTGCCAGCCACGCTGGAGCCAGAGGCGGGCTTCACCAGTGCACCCCGCCAAAGACAAAATGAACAAACCTGGTTTGACGCGCAGAGTAAATTTCAAGAAGGACCTTTCCAACAAGAAATAGCGAAAAAAGAAGACCAGGGGCATTTTGACAAAACGGGCACCCATGGGTGCTATACTGCAGCTGTGAACGCAGCCCGCGGCAAAAACACACAATGGTAGGAAAAAGTAAACCACTGCCACCAGCCATTAATGTTACACAAGACGTTAGACAAAGGAGAAACTAAGTAACGCCTCTAGAACCCTATTGTAAGATAGTGTGTGCTGGGTCTGTAAAGAGGAAAATGTAAGTAAAGTCAATTTCACTTTATTACTCTTGGAAACTTAGCAGAAATCCAAAGGATTTCTCTGTGAAACTGCACTGAGGGTGCTGTGTGTTACACTGTAAAAAGATGATGCCTATGGAGTTTGTCAGACTCCAAAACCAAAAGAAACACACAGGCCGATTCATGGAATAAATGTGCGCCGAAAATCCCGGCGCTGAGGGGCCAATACGTGCGCTGCGCCGAAAATAAGCGAAAAGCGCAGGGAAACCAGCGCACGTCGATTCATGGAAGTCCGTGCGCAAGAAAAGCAGAGGACTTGCGCTGAAAAAGCGCGCGGCGCAGGCCGGCGCACAGGTCAACCAACGTCGTGCGCCACGGCCACTGCGCTATCACTCCGAGCGCAGCGCACAGCTCTAAAGTAGGCGGAACACAGGGCGGGACACTCGGAATGGGGAATAAAATAGGGCACAACACTCGGAATGGGGAAGAATGTGGGCGGCACGGGGAAAGTATAGGAGGCAAGTGCGCGGAACGCCCACACGCTCGCATACAACACGTATTCATGGAATAGAATAGGGCAAAAAAGCGCACGCTCAAAGCAGCGCACAGGCACAAACAGGCACAAACACGACCGCCACAAGAAAGCAGGCGGTAGCGTCTCTGCGCCTGCAAGAAATGTGCGCTAAAAGGTGCGCCAACAAATAGCACCTATATACAGACATGATCAATGTCCAATACTGTGGCCCTCCAGGACAAATGACGTACAAAGGGGTACCCACAAACACAGACACGGGCTGAGAGAAAAAATAAACGTGTGCGTGCATACCGGGGTGCGCGGGAAGTTGCACACGCGATATGGCCGGGTACGTGGATTACAGGGGTGCGCGGGAAGTTCCACACGCGATTAGTCAGGGTACGTGGATTGCAGGGGTGCGCGGGAAGTACCACACGCGATATGGCAGGGTACGTGGATTGCAGGGGTGCGCGGGAAGTTCCACACGCGATATGGCCGGGTACGTTGATTTCAGGGGTGCGCGGGAAGTTCCACACGCGATATGGCCGGGTACGTGGATTTCAGGGGTGCGCGGGAAGTTCCACACGCGATATGGCCGGGTACGTGGATTTCAGGGGTGCGCGGGAAGTTCCACACGCGATATGGCCGGGTACGTTGATTTCAGGGGTGCGCGGGAAGTTCCACACGCGATATGGCCGGGTACGTGGATTGCAGGGGTGCGCGGGAAGTTCCACACGCGATATGGCCGGGTACGTGGATTTCAGGGGTGCGCGGGAAGTTCCACACGCGATATGGCCGGGTACGTGGATTTCAGGGGTGCGCGGGAAGTTCCACACGCGATATGGCCGGGTACGTGGATTTCAGGGGTGCGCGGGAAGTTCCACACGCGATATGGCCGGGTACGTTGATTTCAGGGGTGCGCGGGAAGTTCCACACGCGATATGGCCGGGTACGTGGATTTCAGGGGTGCGCGGGAAGTTCCACACGCGATATGGCCGGGTACGTGGATTGCAGGGGTGCGCGGGAAGTTCCACACGCGATATGGCCGGGTACGTTGATTTCAGGGGTGCGCGGGAAGTTCCACACGCGATATGGCCGGGTACGTGGATTTCAGGGGTGCGCGGGAAGTTCCACACGCGATATGGCCGGGTACGTGGATTGCAGGGGTGCGCGGGAAGTTCCACACGCGATTAGTCAGGGTACGTGGATTTCAGGGGTGCGCGGGAAGTACCACACGCGATATGGCAGGGTACGTGGATTGCAGGGGTGCGCGGGAAGTTCCACACGCGATATGGCCGGGTACGTGGATTTCAGGGGTGCGCGGGAAGTACCACACGCGATATGGCCGGGTACGTGGATTTCAAGGGTGCGCGGGAAGTTCCACACGCGATATGGCCGGGTACGTGGATTTCAGGGGTGCGCGGGAAGTTCCACATGCGATATGGCCGGGTACGTGGATTTTAAGGGGTGCGCGGGAAGTACCACATGCGATATGGCCGGGTACGTGGATTTCAGGGGTGCGCGGGAAGTTCCACACGCGATATGGCCGGGTACATGGATTTCAGGGGTGCGCGGGAAGTTCCACACGCGATATGGCCGGGTACGTGGATTGCAGGGGTGCGCGGGAAGTTCCACACGCGATTAGTCAGGGTACGTGGATTTCAGGGGTGCGCGGGAAGTTCCACACGCGATATGGCCGTGTACGTGGATTTCAGGGGTGCGCGGGAAGTTCCACACGCGATATGGCTGTGTGCTCCCAGGCATTACCTGTACACCCTCCACGGCCCCTGCAGGCAGCACACACCACAGGGAACTACCCTGCACACCTGCTCATGTCTCCCACCACCCCCACCCCCCATCCACCAGGGACACCCTCCACCAGGCCCCCACCCATGTCTCCCACCACCCCCACCCCCCATCCACCAGGGACACCCTCCACCAGGCCCCCAACCATGTCTCCCACCACCCCCAGCACTGTGGGGAACCTGCCAGCAGGCCCCCACCCATGTCCAACCCATGTCTCCCACCACCCCCACCCCAGCACTGTGGGGAACCTGCCAGCAGGCCCCCACCCATGTCCAACCCATGTCTCCCACCACCCCCACCCCCAGCACTGTGGGGAACCTGCCAGCAGGCCCCCACCCATGTCCAACCCATGTCTCCCACCACCCCCACCCCCCATCCACCAGGGACACCCTCTACCAGGCCCCCACCCATGTCTCCCACCACCCCCAGCACTGTGGGGAACCTGCCAGCAGGCCCCCACCCATGTCCAACCCATGTCTCCCACCACCCCCACCCCCCATCCACCAGGGACACCCTCCACCAGGCCCCCACCCATGTCTCCCACCACCCCCAGCACTGTGGGGAACCTGCCAGCAGGCCCCCACCCATGTCCCCCTGGCCCCAGGTCCTGACGATACACAATCATGGCAGTAATGGCCAGCATACCCAGCACAAACACCCAGGCAAGGATTGCATGCACCCACATAGTGAATGCAATCACATGACACAACCCCAAAGGCAAGTATGCAAAAGAACACATGTCTGTCACACACACATACACAATGGGTGCAAGTGAATGTCAAAACCCATATCATGACATGTAAGAAACCAAAGAGAAAATAACACAAGTGTAAGATAATATAAAAATGTATTAAAAACACAAATCAAGTAAACCAATAAAACATACAACTATGTGGCAAAGTAAATAAAAGGTCCATGTCCGATAACAAAAATGATAAACCAAAAAACAAAGGATTAAAAAATCAATATAATTTGTCCAAAGCAAAACCATGTAGTAGGAAATCAAAGAAAAACCATTACGTCATGGTGTAAACAATAAAAAAATCAAAAAATGTATCTCCCAAAATAAAACAATATATACAGGAATGTTCCAGGGTCCATGAGCCCAACAGCACAAATGAAACCTAATACTAACTAATAAAATAAATATGTACAAAAAAGTGGCCATTGTCCGAGCGGTCCAAAATAATAAAAATAAATAAAGGAAACCTAGCACTAACTAACTAAAAAACTATATACAAAGGCAGCGGGCTAGTCCTGCGGCTCACTTGGTGATGCTGGCCAGGGCATCCTCGAACTCCATGTCAATGTCCTGGAGGCGGGACTCTGTCCTGGCCCCGAGGTCTCGCAGGGACAACCCCATGTGCTCACCAAAATCCCTGCGAGCCTCCTCGAGGCACTCAGCCCGCCTCAATGCCCGATGCATGGAGATCTCCGCCCTGGCCATGGCGAGCCGCTCCTCTTCCGCCCGCTGCCGCTCCGCACCTATCCGCTGGCCAAACTCCTCCCACACGGAACACACCGCCATGCCAGGGTTGCCCTGCCCTCCGGCCGATGCCTGCCCCTCTGATCTTGATGGCCCTGAGCCATGATGCCTCCCACGTCGAGCCCGCTGCTGCCTCCGACGCCACTGCCTCTGCCAGCACGACGGCATCCAGGCTGATGGTAACCACCGACGCCGTCGTGCACGTGCCCTGCCCGATGATGCCGGCACATCTTCCATCTGCTGGGGTCCACTTGCTGTGTCGTCCACCCCTGCTGGACCTCCGACTCCCAACTGTGGCAGGGATGGGATCCCCACCGAGCTGGCTGCATTGGTCGGGGCAGGTCCACAGGGGGCCATGGTGGCATCTGGGCCGGAAGACGGCAAGGAGAACGACCGTTGGATAGCCTGCACAGAGGAGGAGAGGGCCGTCAGATTGGCCAACACATGCAGGAACCCCCCGAACATGGCCGATCCCAATTGGGCCACGTCGGCACGGTGCACTTCGTGATGACGTGCGTGCTCCTCCCGGGAAGCACGCACGTCATCACGAATCACAGCCGTGCGCATCGCGACCCCAATCAGGACCTGCTCCACGCGGCCAGGGGTTCCCACGGCCGCAGGTGGAGGGGAGTCAGTTGACATGGACATCCCCACTACCTGCGGACGGGCCTGGGACGGGGCATCCCTGCTGGTGCATGGTGGTGCACTCACAGGGTCAGGGACAGCGACATGCACAGGCACCTCCACGGTGACCTGTGCTGCCTCCTGCCCCTGGCCCTGGACTGCACCACTTGCACCAGCAGGGATGCTCCCACCAGGCCCCATGTGTGCACCAGTGTCGGCCTCCTCCTCCTCTGTGCAAACCACCAACCTGGATGGCTCCTCACCGTCTCCCGCCGTAGCAGGCCCCTGTGGGGGCTCACCCACCCCTTCCGCTGCAGCCGTGGGGGCATCCCCGCCGCCTTGCTCCACAGCGCCGTCTCCGCCCTCTTCTTCACTAGCCGCTGCGTAGAGGGAGACAAAGGACACAAGCATCAGGCTACTGTAAAATGGTCCCCTAGACAGGAAGCAATAGCAGATGAGCACCCCTGTCAAAGTACACTTCCATCATGTCCCTCCACAACACATGGGTCAGTCCAGGCAAAACACACACAGTAACAGGCATGGTGCATGCCATGCACATTTCCATGCATGTCCAATTGACTCTTGAAACATTCAATGATATGTGACTCACATGCATCATGGCTCATGCATATCACATGCACACACTTCACCTCAGTCACATCCATCTGGCCCCAAACACAACGAACACAGGCGAAACAAGGGTTAGTTGGGTGCGTCACAGAATCTGTGCATTGTCACACACATGTGTCATGCATCCATGGCATGCACAAGTCACAGACACGCAGGTCAGGCACACAGACATGGCTACCATATATGTACCTGGCATCAGCACCCATCCTTCACCCCCATCCATGTCCAGGTACAGAGACTGGCATGCTCTCATGTCCTAAATCTGCATAGGGCTCCCCATGCCACATTTCAACACATGCAACAACCATGTGGGTCACACATCACTGGTCGCACATGCATTACCATGATGTCCCTGCACACATACATGCATACATGGCCCATGGCACACATACAGGCAAGTATCATAGAACCAGCACACCGCAACATGCCCTGTCTCACACAGTAATGCTTGCACACTTACCGCTCAACTCCAGACGGGCCTCCCTCTCAAGGACCTGGGCGTGGAGCGCTGGGCGTACGCGTTCCAGGACCCTCTTCTGGATGGAACTCATGCGGCCCCGGCCCCCCTCCACGAGGCGCCGGGCCTTCACAAGGGTCCTGGACCTCAAGTCCTCCCAGCGCTTCTTGATCTTCTGGACGTTGCGGGTTGCCACCCCCTCCGCGTTGATGGCAACCACACAGTCGGCCCAGATCCTCTCCCGTCCTTCCTTGCTGGCGCGGGACGGTCCAAAGAGGGCATCATACTGCCCCAGGACATGCTCCACCAGGACACCAACTTCGGTGGCAGTGAAGCTGGTGCCCCTCTGCCCCTCTGGCCTGGGGTTGCCACTGGTGCCAGATGTCGAAGTGCCCGACATGGCAACCCCAGAGGCAGGTGTGGGTGGGCAACTGGGTCCTGGGGCTGGGCTGTGGAGCGATGTAATCCCAGTTGGGAGTCTTCAGTTCCAGCAGGGGTGGACACAGCAACTGGACCCCTGCAGATGGCTGATGTGCAGGCACCAAATGGCAGGGCACGGTGGCAGCAGGCAGGCAGGCAGGCAGCAGCAGATAGCACGTGGGAGGCTGCTCAGGGCACTGGGGGGGCAGTAACTCGGCCTTCTGGGCAGGAGCGTGGTGTTCCGTGTGTTTTCGGGTGGCCAGCTTGATACGGAGTGATTTGGCACGTGAAATTCCTGCACGTCAGCGTGAAATCCGAGGAAAGGCCCTTAGCGCGTAAGTGCATCAGCACGCATACGCGATTCTATTGGACCAGAGTCCCTCACCGCGTAAGCGCGTCTGACGTGATCCGCACGGGCGTTCCCCACTCACCACGTGATGACGGAGCACACGTGGAAATACTGCACGTCAGAGTGTCATCGCGTGTAATTGGCCAAAAGTGCGCGTACACGCGATTGGCCAATGTACGTGTATTACATCGCGTGTAATTGGCCAAAAGTGCGCGTACACGCGATTGGCCAATGTACGTGTATTACATCGTGTGTAATTGGCCAAAAGTGCGCGTACACGCGATTGGCCTATGTACGTGTATTACATCGCGTGTAATTGGCCAAAAGTGCGCGTACACGCGATTGGCCTATGTACGTGTATTACAGGGGTGCGCGGGCACTTACACACGCAAGTACGTCAGCGCACCTGTATGCCTGCTGCGTGGGAATTTCCACACGCTATTGGAGTGGGAACTAGATTCCAGGGGTGCGAGGGTCACACGCTCGCCTAGAACACGCGCAAGGCATTAATTTGCGCACTTATCAATAAACAAGCCAGATGCCAGGATGAACATACCGTTCCTAGCAGCAGTGGCAGTGGGCTACCAAAGGAGGAGGAGGAGGAGAGTCAGGGCCAGAATATTCACACCCAGAACCAGCCTATTCGGGATGCCTGATGACCAGGTGTATGGGAGGTACAGGTTTCCAGCACACATCATACTGGACCTGGTCAGTGAGTGGGAGGATGACCTCACATCACCCACCCTGTGCTCCCAAGCACTCAGCCCCCTGCAGAAGGTCCTGAATGTACTGCACTTCTTGGCCACTGGATCCTTTCAGCGGACAAGTGCCATAGTGGGTGGTGTGTCACAGGCCACGCAGTCACGCTGCCTACACCAGGTCTTGAACATCATCACTGCACGGCCATCAGTCCGCAGGCACATATATCTCCCCAGGACTCATGCAGAAAGGCGGACGTGCATCCAGGAATTCTATGGTGTGGCTCAATTCCCCAAAGTGCTTGGTGCAATTGACTGCACACATGTGGCTCTACGTCCACCCAGGGCAACAGAGCACATCTATAGAAACCGCAAGCACTGGCATTCCATCAACGTGCAAGTTGTATGCAATGCCAAGGGAATAATCACATCAGTATATGCCAACTATCCCGGGTCCACCCACGACAGCTTCATCTACAGAATGTCTACACTATGCCGGGACCTGGAGGCTGGCCAGCATGGAGATACATGGCTGCTTGGTGAGCATGAATGCCACTGCACATGCATGCATGTCAGATACTGGGTCATGACACAACACCACTAATGATACCCATCACCACCTCCGCAGGGGACAATGCCTACCCTATCAGCCCCCACATGATGACCCCAATCCGGAACCCCACCACGCCACCCGAGGTAAGGTACAACACAGCCCACATTGCAACACGGGGCATAGTGGAGCGCACATTCGGAGTGCTGAAGTCACGCTTTCGCTCCCTTGACCGTTCTGGCGGGCAGCTGTTATATGCTCCCCGAATAGTGTGCAGGATCATAGTGGCAGCATGTGTCCTGCACAACGTTGCAACACGCCGGGGCCTGCCCGTGGACATGGTGGTGCCCCCACATCCACAACCACATGCACGCCCGCTGCGCATGGGAGGGGAAAGGGCACGGGGGGTGGCAGCCCGTACGCAACTGGTGGCCAACTTCTTCACCTAGGAATCACAGTGCTGGCTAGTGCACACTGCTCTGGCACATACCATCTGACAATCAATGATGACACTACCTGACAATGTCACAAAATTACTCGACAATAAACTGTCAGATACACATCAGCCTGAGATTGTTAACATGGAAGTGTCACTATGTGTGCACCCCTACCTACACATACACTAGCAATGCATCACAACGAGAAGACACAACTCCATCAATCAAATATGCATTGCCACAGGCGATTCACTACATGACAACATTGCCATGTCACCCATTCCCTTCACAGTCCCGCCACTGAGGACACCATGTCATGGTATGTGAGAGCAAACAAACTGGCCATCACAACATGACACCGGTGTCACAAATAGCAGTGCCCCAAATGGAACATAGCCGCACTTGAACAGCTAACCGCGCTGGAGCCACTACTACACACCTGTGTAAGAGTAATTTCAATCAAATTACACACCAACCCACCTTGAAGCCCACCCAAACAAGACACAATGCATGTAATCAATGGTAGTCTCATTACCTGATTCTGCTGGTATGTCCTCACCGTCCAGATGTACAGTGATGGCGCCACGCAAAAGTGTCAGTGCACATCTACCGACATGTAGTCTGACTCCAGAGAGTATGCCCGTGTGAAGAACTGTGTGAAATACCTGCAAAACATGAGCAACATATGTAAGTAGAGGCACATATCAAACCATCATGCATAGTTAGGTGCAACAACAATGTACACTATGAATGTCTACACAGTATTGACTATGGACTGGCCAACAGCTCATGGGAGTCCAATGTCACCGTGTAATTTGCTGTCACTTGGGCACACCCTTTGCAAGCCCATGTAAACGGAAGCAGGAGGGGTGTGGATGTCTGCTACCCAAGCATCTAAACCAAACTCAGGACAAGCCTGCATGTGCCCAGCCACAATACAGTGTATGCCCAGGTACCCACACAAGGCAACACTCTTGGAAAAGGAAAAAGAAAATTGAGAAAAAATGGCCATGAAAGGGCCGGCGGGGGGGGGGGGGGGCACCTATGAGGTCCGAGGACAGGATGCACGCCACAATCCACCTGTGTGGATCATGGGAAACTAAAACACCCCATAGGCTCGTGGCCCACACGGCTACTCTGTTGTGGGAGATGAGTCGCTATCGCTCTGGCCAGACCCTGCAGCTGACTCAGGAGGTGGGGGAGCTGCCTCAGAAGATGGTGTGACAATGGGAGGCAGCCCACGCAAAGCACGAGTTTGCTCCTCCATGGCTGCAAGCAGGCGGGTCTGGTAGTTCTGGTTCTGGGTTATAATCATGCGGAGGTCCCCATGCAGTAACTCCCGGGATGACCTGACCTCCGCACGAGTTGCCTGCATCTCGGCCGAGAGCGTCCGTGTCAGACGCTCCAGCTGCTCCTCTGTCCTTCTATGGGATGAAGCCTCAAGCTCTAACAGGGTCGACCTGAGGTGACGGAATTCTTCCCTCAGGCCTTCCCTGTGGCGCTGGGACTCCATGGAAAGTGATTCCCGCAGAGTCGCCAGTGCCGCCCGCCTGTCCTTGTTGGACGCCAACATATCCTCCCTGTGTGCCTGGCTGATGGACTCTGTAGCCTGCTCCAGTCGCTCCATCAGCCTTTCTGGGGGGACAATGGAAGTGGCCACCCTATCCATGGCCTGTGCAATCATCTCGGATGATGCTGCCTGTTGGTTGGCCATACCGTAGATGGATTGCTCCCAAGCGGTATTGCCAGGTGGCATACGGCCACCACGTTGACGGGCACCACACCTGCCTGGGGCAAGGCGGACTGCGCCTTGCTGTGCCGGCAAGGCCTCAGGCTGCAGGACTGCATTCCCTCTCTGATCTGCAGCCCCAGGAACAGGATCAGAGATTGTGTGGTGTGGCCCTGCATCCGTAACCACCGGAGGCTGAGCTGCCGACACTGACATCCCCATTGAGGGCAATGGCCCGGCTGCAGGTGGGTCGGACAGAGGAGATTCTCTCCCAAGAACACTCACCTGCGACTGCACATAGGTGTCATCCTCCGAGTCTACACCTGAATACTGCTCGGGGGAGGAACCCCCAGAGACACCCCTCGACAGCACGACCTGCAGCACTTGTGGGTTTTCACCCACAAACACACCACGTCCCTCACTTGTGGAAGGTCGGCCCGGGTTGCCCTCCTGGGACGGCTCAACCACCACATCCCCAGCATCAACAAGTGCTTCGTCCCCTGCAAAGACATGAAAGAGAAAAATGGAAACAGGCATTAGCACCATGGCATGCAACAAGGGCTGATGAACAACAGAGGCAGTAGTTCTACGACACATGTCCCACATGACTGGGAGACCTCCTATGCATTCACCATCACTGGGTCTGTAGGGGAGGCTCAGGGCATACAATGTACAGATTGGAGAGCAACGCCTGCTCACCATGCTGCCTAGCACTGCCATCACACATTGGCCGGTGATTGCCATGTCAAAGGCACATGCCATCACACACATGGCATGTGACATAGCCACCAAGTGAAGAGGGAGAGGAGGGCAACTTTTTTGGATTTCTACCACTCTGGTCCTGACATTGCATCATCACATCAATAAGTTGACATGTTGTACATGGATCTGCTAGTCCAAATTGGCCACGATGCACAGTGCCTTGTCTACATCAACAAAATGCAGTAAACAATGAGATTCCACCTCCCCATCACCTGTAAAGGAATCATATAGCATTCGTGAAGCACCGGTCCAGAAATGTATGAAGGTACAGCGGAGCACTGAGGGGTGGTGGGGCAGTAGGGGATGCCAGTCAACAATCCTACTGGTGCTGGTGTCATTCATGTCACGCAAGTGCAGGGGTGGGTGGCACAATGATGTGCAAGGGGAAGTGGCGGCTGGAAGTGCTGTACAAGGTAAGTAGGACTTAACGTCAAGGGCAGATGGTGTTAGGCGCAGACAAGTGCTGGGGGGGGTGGCCTATAGGGGTACAGAGACAATCATGCAGTGCTGTGGGCTCGGAGGGGACAGGGGAGGTACACACTGCATCTGGCTCGGCAAGGTCCTTGCAGATTTCTATCTGTCCTGCAGAGTTGTCACATGCCGCAGATATGTGCCCTTGGATTGGGGATCTCATCTTGGTGAGAAGGGTGAGGCGCTATTGCCTTTGGAGCATGTGGCAGGCCAGTTTGCCAGAGGATGAGCATGATGCAGGACATTCCCTCTCTGCCACCCGGCACCTGTGGTCTGGGTTCACATGATCCGAGTCATGCCAGGACTCTGCATTGGCATGGGGCTTCAGACAGGTGGTCATGACCGTGGCAAAGACATCCAGTGTACCTGACATAGAGTGGAGCATGGAGTGGGCCCTGTCAGGATGGGAGTGAGCCTAAGGGGGAGCTGGATGGGGGGGAGATTTTGGCAGCATGAGCCTCGACTGACACACACTTCATGGGTTGGAATACCAAGAAGGTGTGTGACAGTGGTGAGGGTGGCTTTGCCTGTGGTGTGGTGAGGGTGAGCTGGGAGGAGAGGAGAATGTGATCACTCCAGGAGAGAGGAGTGCAGAGATGGACGGAGAGGGGAAAGTCAGATGAGATCAGAGCATCAAGAGTGTGCCCTGCAGAATGAGTAGGGACAGACGGGAGTCTAGAGGGTGAGAGGGAGTTGCTGAGGTCACAGAAAGGTCACGTGGGGGGGTCAACAAGCATGCAGGTGGATGCGTACAGCAACAAGGAAGAGGATTTCTGTGTCTGGGGACATGAGTGAGGAGGAGAGGTGAGGACACTCAGAAAGGAAGTAGTACATTTGACCAGTTTTCCCAGACACAGTACGCACAGTTTGTGAATGTCAAGGTGTGGTAGAGAGAGACGTCACACAAGCCATTCCAGAGTGGAGTAGGTCTAAGTAGGAGTGACAGTGGCAGGAATACCCTCAGGGAAGCCAAGGGCACACCCCCCCTGCACAGTAGTGGCGGGCAAAGGAGAGGGTCTCCTGAACATCAGGTAGGAGTGTGTGAAGGATGCAGACAGAGCTGGCCGTCAGACATGTTTCCATGAGACCAAGGATGTCAAGGTGCATAACCTCATGTAAGTGACAGATATCGGAGGAATGCCTGATGCAGCCGCAGTGAAAGGAGTGTAATTGTGGAGGAGGTTGACAGCCTTGGAGGACTTACGGGGAGTGCTAGAGATCAGAGGTGCAGCATGTGTAGGAGTTGGAGTGGGAGGCGGAGAAGGATCATGGGAGGGTGCAGGGAGGCAGTGCAGGATTGATGAGGAGAGAGGAGGGGGGACAGCAGGAGAGGTAAGGAAGTTGATGAGATGTGGCTAGCATTTCTCAAGGAGAATGAGGTTGGCCTAAGGGCCTTGGACTGAGATGCTCCCATTACCATGCACATCAATTGTGGCCTCTGAGGGTTGGAAGGTGGCCAGGAGTACACCCCAACGGGTCCCACCATTGATGGTGGAAGAGGAGCAAGGAGAGAGGACAGGGACCATGTGAAGGGTCTATGGGACAGGCAAAGGCATGTATGAGCAGATGTCAGTGAGAGTTGGCTTTGAGTAGGCTCAGATGCACTTGTCAGCAATAGGGTGGGTCGCATTGGAGGGCAGGGTGCCCTCATTTGACTGTTAGCAAGCAGGTGTCGTGAGTAGGGCACGATGGTCTGAACTGTAGAAGTCAGGGAAGATAGACCATGAAGAGCAGCATGGAGTGTGAGGGAATGGGGCTCGAAACCAGACGGTACCAAAGCACACAGGTAGGAGGTGGATGTCAAGGCAACATCCACAGTATGACAGCATGTTGGTAGGCATTTATATACAGAGGACGCATTAGCATGTGGTATCATTGCATGTCAGGCATGTGAAGATGAAACTTGATTGGCTGGGGGAAAGTATAGGAATGGTATGTAAGACATCAGATGAATAGACAGGGGAGTATGAGCAACAATGTAGTGACAAAATGACAATTCAAGGGCAACTTCCATGGTGTAGGGCCATATGTGCACTGTTGCCAGTTGGGATAGTGCTGTGGGCAGATGGTGTTGCACTGAACATACTGGATGAGGCACATGGGTGCCACTATCTACTCTGCCACACACCCCCTTGACAGGCACCCAACATGAATGCTTCACACACACACCATGCACATGGATAATACACACATGCATGTGCACTCACCGGATGATGCCTCGTAATCAGGGAGATCTCCCACACCTTGGAGTTGTCCCTCGGTGACGTAGGATCCAGCTACGGACTCGTGTGGTGTGAGTTCTATTTCCTGTGCTGGGGACCCACCTCCAGTCACCAAGGTTGCGGCATGACTTGAGGCCAGCTTATCCTTTGCCCTGCGCTTAAGGTCATTCCAGCGCTTCTGGCAATCACTAGCTGTGCGCCTCACTACTCCAAGGGCACTTATTCTGTCAGCAATGGTCTGCCAGTGTGCCTGGCGTCTGGCATGTGTGGTCTTGGACCCTGCAACGATGACCATTTCCCTATCATGATCTGACACATACTGAACAAGTGCATTCAGTTCGGCGTCTGTGAAGCTTGGCTTCCTTGATGGGCCGGACTGTGCAGCCGTGCCTGGGGTATCAGCCTGTGCCGGACGTGCACTCTTCCTCTTGCGCTTGGAAGGGGGTGGGGATCCAGAGTGTCCTACGCCGCTGTGGACACTAGGGGCAGGAGCCGTGGTGGACTCAGTACTGGGTGTGTGGGATTGCACACTCAGCATGGGAGTAGGTGCAGGCATTGGGGGTAGTGGGATGGGGTCAGGCCTGATCTGAGGTGCATGAACTAGGACCGACACAGTCTTGGCAGGGTGTATGAGAGGTGGGGTGGATGGAGCCACACCCTGGCTACGGGGGCCAGCAGATGACCTATCTGGCATAGATGCGCGTGCCCTGATGACACCAATGTGCACCGGTGCACGTGCAGTGGACCTGCTGACCTGGATGTCAGCGATGGGATCACCCTCGGACAGGTCTGCTGCCACAATGGGCTGGTCCAACAAGGGCTGATCAGGGTTGGTATCAGCCACATGACCCTCAACTGGGGGGGGGGGGCATGGGTGTCCCTGACTGGTCCTCCAGACTGGGGGGGACAGGGGCACCCTGCAAGTCACAACCACGTCCCCTAGTGGATCCTCCACGGCCACCACGTGTGGCTCGGCCACCTTTGCCACCCTTACGGCTTGCACGCCTCCCAACCATGGCACTGATGTTATTGTGCGTATGGGAGTCGGTGTGCACAATTGTCCTGGGCAATTGGGTGTCAAAGGGGTTGGGTACCAGATGGTATTCGTACCCTAGTGCAGTGGCAAGGCTATATGACACCCCTGGGGAAAGATGACGGGTCACGCAACGCACAGGCACCCCAGAAAAGTTAAGGAACGTGCACAATACCCCTCCTAGACCACGTGTGCTGATGGAAAACCCTGCACTACGCTGTGGCATCCAGTAACACAATGAACGTATGCGTGTCACACGCAGCCTAGAATGACCTCTGAAGGGGTAGGCTACACACGGGGCAAGCACAGAAGTTAGATACGTGCGTGACTCACCGTCTGCCAGGTAAAAGAGCGTGAAAAATGAGCGCGTTTGGTTGGCAACACCCCCGCCAAAAGAAGATGTGTACGCTGTCTGAGGAGACAGGACAACAGTAGAAGGGGACACTGTTTGAGGGAACAGGCCCAGGTAAACCAGTACAAGAGGAAAAAGAGAAAAAGCTGTCAGAGGTAACAGGGAGTACGAACTGGAAACGCCGTGAAGTAAATCGCGTGTGAAACGACAAGAAGTACAGAATTCACCCACTCGCTCTCCACGAAAAGCACGTACAAGGAAATGGTGTTCAACACTACCTTATATACAGGCCCACACGTACAGCGTCACTTACGGCGTGTACGTGCTTGGCCCATGTTCACCAATCACACGCTTTGTCACTTCTGCGTGTGGATCCTTTTTCACCAATCACACGCTTTGACACTCCTGCGTGTAGCTCACTTTTCACCAATCACACGCTTTGTCACTCCTGCGTGTAGATCCATTTTCACCAATCACACGCTTTGTCACTCATGCGTGTAGATCCATTTTCACCAATCACATGCTTTGACACTGCACGTGCAGGTAACTATAGACGCACATATGCTGGTGACGGGTTTTCGCGCGATTCGCTGAGTGTGGGGTTTTCACGTGCAGATTCACTCCCTATCAGGCTGTCCACGCGTTCAAACACGAAAGACCACGCTCCTGGCCAGGAGGCAAAATTACAGTCCCCCAGAGCCCTGAGCACGCTCCCACCTGCCATCTGCTGCTGCCTGACTGCCTGCTGGCCACGTGCCCCACAGTGCTGGTGGGTGGGGGGGGTGGGAGACATGGGTGGGGGCCTGGTGGAGGGTGCCCCTGGTGGATGGGGGGTGGGGGTGGTGGGAGACATGGGTGGGGGCCTGGTGGAGGGTGCCCCTGGTGGATGGGGGTGCAGGGGGACATGATCAGGTGTGCAGGGTAGTCCCCTGTTTTGTGGGCTGCCTGCAGGGGCCGTGGAGGGTGTACAGGGTACACCTGTGAGGGCCCACCCAGCCTAATCGCGTGTGTAACTTCCCACGCACCCCTGTAATACACGTACCAAGCCAATTCGCGTGTGAGAATTCCCACGCACCCCTGAAATACACGTACCCTGCTGAAGTCGCGTGTAAAACTTCCCGCGCACCCCTGTAATACACGCGCCCAGCCTATTCGCGTGTGGAATTTCCCGCGCACCCCTGAAATACACGCGCACAGGCTATTCGCGTGTGAGAATTCCCGCGCACCCCTGAAATACACGCGCCCAGGCTATTCGCGTGTGGAAATTCCCGCGCACCCCTGAAATACACGCGCCCAGGCTATTCGCGTGTGGAACTTCCCGCGCACCCCTGAAATACAAGTACCCTGCTGTAATCGCGTGTGGGACTTCCCGCGCACCCCTGAAATACACGCGCCCAGGCTATTCGCGTGTGGGACTTCCCACGCACCCCTGAAATACACGCGGCCAGGCTATTCGCGTGTGGAACTTCCCGTGCACCCCTGAAATGGACGTAGCCTGGGATTTGACGTGTGAAACTTCCCGCGCACCCTTGAAAATCGCATGGGCCGCTTGCCGTGATGGTCCAGTGTTAGCGCAGCCCCTTGCGCTGGTTTGTGATTTTTATGAGATTTCACAGCGCAAGGGGCGTTCCTGGGGGCGTAACTGGCGCTGCAGCGAGTCGCTGCGCCACTGTGCACCACGGCTGCCTGGGGAAGCTAAAATCCATGAATACGCTGTGCGCCGGATTCGGTTTTGGCGCACGCGGCTGGCGCAGACTATCGCAGGCGCACGCTGTGCGCCAGCCGCGTGCGCTACTTGTGCGCTGGATTCTATGAATTACCCTGACAGTGTTCAAATCAAATAAAAATGCATGAGAGAGTGGGAAAAAGGTCTCACTCTCTCCAGAATAAAAATGAAAAGTCCTAAAGTCCAGCAAAAGAGCTGGGGGTCTCTAAGGTAGACAGGAATTAGCACATTTCTGAGAATTCTGCCAAACATTGCCCCCCACCTGTGAGTGTAAAAGCTCACGGGAGATGAGAGTAAGGTTTTTGAGGTGTTTTGTGGAGCAAGATGATTGTTTATCCTCACAGGTTTTGAGAGAGGCTGATTACGGGGCACAGAGTCCAACTGTGTCATAAAGGTGCTAGAACCATTGGGCTTCATAAAATGTAAATTATTATTTAATTAATGTGCTTGATTTGACTGATATGAAATGTGATTTATGACTGATTTTATATTGTTTTAATTTTGACTGCAAATGTATGGTGAAGTTGAATTGAAATGAATTGTAATATAAATTTTATGTCATTGATTTGTGAAAAGTCGACAATTTGGCCATAAAGACCTCATATGGAAACTAAGGCACAATAACCATATACTATAATGACACGTCAGACGCGAGGTTCGTTTTCCAAACAAGTCTTTTTATTCAGAGTTTCTCAGTAGGCCAACTGGGTCCCAACGCCTCACAAAGTGTGTTCCCAGACACCGTGAGAAGCGAGAGCCAAACAGCGCTCAAGCAGCAATATATATACATCATACATTATCTTTTGTTAAGGTAATTCGACCCGCCCTCATGCATGTTATACAGGCTAGGGTTCAGTGATTGACAATTATGACACGTTATGACAAGTTTTCATTCAGCCTAAACATAGTTATTCTAGTAAAGGGAGCAGAGACAACTTTCTGTTATGGGGAACATGGAGCTCTGGCTCGGTAAGGATATCTTATTCTTAGCAGAGAAACATTCCATACTATGTTATCTGTGTGTTATGGCTCATGAGCTAAGGATCAGATAGTTCTGAAGCAGGGAATACCATTCTCTGTGAAGAAGCACCGCTAGGAGAATATTATTCATGCTGAATTGTCTTTTACAACAGTGCTTTCAAGACAAACTGGCACCTGGACTACTGATTAGATGCGGCTTCTGCTCGACTTCAAGGACTTAGTGAGAGAGAAAAACAATGTATTTCTGCACAGTTTGACATTCCAGTCTGCGTTAGCATTTCAGCGTTCAAGCCGTGGCCTCGCACCGTGTGCGGATCTAAAGCATAGAATATATTTGCAAAGCGTTTAACAAAAAAGAAAAAGCAAATGGCCGACATTTCACAAAATGGACTCCCTTTGGTTACATTGACGTTTCTTGGATTGCGATGTCTGTCACATGATGCGATTCGCTTCTGGCATACTATACGATCATTCGACTAGGGGATTACTTTTCTGGTCTAACAAACCCTCCTTTTGGTCTTAAGCCAATAGCATCATCCAAACATTGCGTCTTCATCGGACCACATCAATTCTAAACTACCCTCGTCGCTATCATCATCATCAGAAATATTAATTGCCATAAATTCATTAATTATTTTGTTTTCGTGTTTTGTACCATCACTTATCATACTAGGAGGAGGTTTTGTATTGATTGCATATAGACACTCATTTGTAATTTGGGAGCAGAGGACTGGCAGGCATTGTATGCAAGAACAGCAAAATATGAGTATCCCAAATATCATAACCAGGATTGCAATTTGTTTCCATCCCCATGATCGTAGCAGTTCCCAAAACCATTAACTTATATTCAGATTTCAACCACCTGTTGGGACTTCAATTTTGGAGTTAGGACATGCAATTTCTTAGTTGCTTCCAATATCGTAGGGGAGGAGTCACTTTCAAATACACAGCACGCTGATCCCACTAATTTGCATACACCTCCACGATCAGCCAAAATAATAACAAGCACCATTCTGTTTTGAAGTGCAACTAGTCTAATTGGTTTTTGTTCCAGTGTCATATTATAGCGTATATCAGCTGTTCCATTTATCGTTTTCTCTAACACCCTGGAAAGTTTTCATATATTCCATGAGTGTATTGCTTGTCCCCAAAATGGTATAAATGATTTCGCTATATCCCCAGCAATCTGCCCTGCAGTATCATCTCGTCATTGCCGAGATCTAGATATTTTTGTTATTTGAGAAGTTTTGGCAAGAAATACACCAGGTAAAAGTATCGCTAAGTAACAGGTCCCTTCCCAGGTTCTAGGTAACCATGGATAGGCCTGATCTCCACATATGAAATAGACAGAACCTCCTATATATAATGGCTTTTCTTCTTGTTCGAGCACAGCAATATTCGTACATCTGGTAAATGTTCCCACTGGGAGGATTCCCTTTTTCCGTAAGCAAAATGGGACAGAATGTGGACTATGATTAATAGTATAGGAGGGACGCACAGCATCTTTGTTTCCAACCAGATCCATTTTAAAAGTGATTAGGGACTGGTAAGGCCTCGAGAGTCTATCTACTGGACTTGTTGTTACTGGTTTTATTTTGCTTCTGCTTGTAAATACGGAACAACCCAACGGTTCTAATACCAATCTTTCAAATTCATTTATATTTGTTCCATCAAATTGTCCGGTGATACTATCATTCCATTTTCCGAAGAATAGTGCTATTAATGATGCATAACAGGCAGTATTAAGCCACAAGGGATGTACATACCAACCCATTCCTCTTTCCCCGTGCTGGGGTAAATGGGAACAAACCCAACAATTGGATTGATTCAAGATAGCATGGGTCATATTCATAATCAACATTCAAGTGTTATTATCATATCCTTTTCTATGTTTCACTTCTTGTGATGGAAGAATATTAGAGAGCACATATACTGGGCTGCTCATAGTAGGAGCATTGGTAGCAGACAAGAGAGAGTTTAAGGGATGCATAGTCTCCAGATACCAAAACATTGGGATCAGTGTCATCAAAATGGAAAGTGGTATCATAATCAAAAGCATATTATTCTTTCTAAACCAAGTCTCTTTCTTGGAGTAGGCTAAATGTCAATCTTTATATCATCAACAGCATTGGTGCAGGCGGGAGCAGGAGCGAATATAGGCATTATCTATAATGTTTATTTCAGGAAATGTTTTTCAGCGTCCATCGGAAAAGTTCTCCACAGCAACACATGTTAGCAACAAAAGTTTAGGCCATTCCGGGTTAGCCTGCTTACAGATAAAAGCAAGCTGATGTTTTACCTTCACAGAGCTCCAAAAAGGCAGGAGCAAGTATCAATTTTAAAGTGTCGGTACCATTTGCCCCTGCTTGTCCACGCCAGGTTGCAAAGACCTTCACTTTTAATGGTAGCACCGGGAAACCGTGTGTCAGAGCTCTCAACTGATACAGCTCATAGGCTCCTTTTACCTATTCCTCCATTCCCAGTTCCATCTGTGAGCTAGAAACAAAGGCAAAATAAAAACTGTTCACTTCCTATTTCATGAACGTAGATTGTACCTTACAGCTCCAGCTACAGTATGATCGATCAACAATGCACTCTCATTTCCAGATGCAGGATCAATGCCAATTCATGATGCAATGAGTAATAATGAGGCAGCAGGCAATGTTGAGGCAACTCTGGCCTTTCGATTTTTGTTGCAATCTCCCAAGGCCCTTTCTCGGGCTTAGGAAGTACTTCTGAAGGGGATTCGGGCGATGACATCTTTGTGATCAGGTACAGCTGTCTTGCTTTTGACGTCAGGATCATCAACCTCTTTCTCATGTGGCAAAGGAAACAGAACTCTTTTCGTGTGTGTTGCGTGGATCCAATGTTTCCGGCCATTCACTCGGACTGCAGTCTGCACGGCCATTAGTACCTGGAAAGGTCCCGTCCAGCGCGGTGCAAGTGAAGACTTTCTTTCAAAAATGTTCACCAGAGTCCAGTCACCTCGCTGCAGACAATGTCCTGGGCCTGTATATCTGACAGGAAGAGCTTCCTGCACCTGCTGATGAATCAAACATAAGTTCTGAGTCAACTGCTTACAGTAATCAATAAGTAATGGATACTCAACATCCCTCAAATGTTTCGGACTGGGCACATTCCTGACATTGGCTGGTCTCCCCATAACAATTTCATATGGAGAGAGGCCAGTCCTTGCCTGCACAGCTGTTCGTATGCACAGTAAAGCTAGAGGCAATGCATCGGCCATTTCAGATTGCTCCCTGCGCAAATCTTGCTCAGCTTGTTTTTCAAGAAACCGTTTTTGTGTTCTACCAAACCGGCACTCATTGGGTGTCTGGCCGAATGGAATTGCTTATCAATTTGGAGACCTGCGCAAATTTGCAATATCACGGCCGCAATAAAATGTGGTCCATTATCTGACCATATCACACGGGGTAGTCCAAATCAGGGAAAGTATTCTTTTAGCATGGTTTTAGCTGTGGACATAGATGTACAATCTTTCAGGGGATAGGCCTCTACCCATTTGCTAAATGCACAGACCACTACGAGGACTTACTTATAGTTTTGGCACCTCTCCATTTATATGAAATCAAAATGGATGACTTCAAATGGCATAGACAGTGGGCCAAAACTTCCTACTGGTATCACTGTTCCCTTCCCAATGTAATGTTGTAAACAAGTCATGCAATTCTGAACCAATCTTTCAGCAGTTTTTCTGATGTGCGTATTCTGCCATACAGAATCCAGGTGCTGAATCATTTTTTTGCACATATGTGTGTCGGACTGTGAGCCATAGTAACCATTGCCATTACACAGGCATTTGGCAACATCCCTCGGTTATTTTGTTTGTCCACCCAACAACCCTCAGAATCTAATTCTGCTGGACCCTCAGACCATTTTTTTATATCATCTAGAGTAGCTTTTGCTTGTATCTCTTTAACTGTTTAAATTCCATTTTCTATCATGCAGGACACTCATTACAAGTTACTTTTTCATGCGCTTCACATTTCATTATTGCTAATCGATTGGAAAGCACAGTGCTGACAACAGTCTCACTATCAAAGTGCCATGTTGGATTTTGGTTCCATGTGATGTCAGGAAACCCCTATCAACCCATAATCGACCAAAATTGTGTACCATCCGAAAGGCATAATGACTGTCAGTATATATGTTTACATTGAGGTTTGCAGAAATTTCACATGCTCTTGTTAACACTATTATTTCCACAGCTTGTGCTTGGGATTTGTTTGCTCTCTATTATAGTTTTCAGTGTTGTGATGGCATAAGCAGCAGTTGATATGCCATCTGGTAATTTAAAACAAGAACCATCACAAAACAATTCTCAATCTGGCTCTTTCTGTGGTGTGTCAGTTAGATCAATTCTTCCTTTTGTCTCTTGTTCAGTAACCATTAAGCAATCATGTGAGAATTGTTTTTTACCCCCTCTTTCACTGGGAGAAGGCATTAACTCGGCCGGATTTAAAGCGCAACATCTCTTAATTTGAACATGCAGTGCAAATAGGACAATTTCAAGCCTTGTTAGTCTGGCTGATGTAAAATGTTGCGTCTGCGTTCTATTTAAAAGAATGTCTACTGAATGAGGTACCATTATGTTTAAAGCGTGACCTAAAACCATTCCCTCGGTTTGTTTTACTGATGCGGCAGCTGCAGCAACAGCTCACAAGCAACGCAGCAAAGCATGTGCAACAGGATCCAACGTGGAGGAGAAGTAACCGCATGGTCTATCTCTCCCCCGTGTTCCTGAGTCAAAAGAGCCAAAGCACATCCATTGTTTTCATGCACAAATAACTTAAAACTCTTGTTGTAATTTGGCATGCCCAAAACTGGAGCTGAACACAATGCAGCCTTGAGCAGGTCAAATGCTTCTTGACATTCCATATTCCGTGGCAAAGGTAAGGTAACATCCTTCCTTGTCAATGCCACTATTGGTTTCACAATCATTGAGAAGTTAGCGGTCCACTGCCTACAATATGAAGCCATGCCAATTAAAGCCCTGACTTCTTTCTGCGTGTTTGGAATAGGCATATCAGAGGTGCTTTCTATTCTTTCTGGTGTCAATCTTCTTCCCTCCTTCAAAAGGAGGTAGGCCAAATAGGCCACTTCCTTTCGACAATACTGGAACTTTTTTAGTGAAACTTTGTGTCAATGTGCCGCTAAATGTGTCAATAATGCAACAGTGGTTTCTTTACAAATATCTTCTGAGTCTGCTGCTATTAGCAGGTCATCAATATATTGTAACAATACGCACCCTGTCGGTAATTCAAGCATGTCTAGTTGTTCTTTCAATGCTCTGCTATAAATACTTGGACTTTAAGTGCATCCTTGTGGAATACATGTGAATGTAAATGAACATCCTCCTAGCGTAAAAGCAAACAAATATCTACTATTTGGATGCACTTGGATACTAAAAAATTCGTATTTCAAATCAATCTCACTAAAATACGATGCAGAGTGCGGAATCATAGTCAAAACTGTTGTCACATCCGGGACTAATGGAAATTGCGGATCAACCACTTTATTCACTCCGCGTAAATCAATTATAAATCGATAAGTTATATCATTACCTCCTTTCTTGTAAACTGGACGAATCGGACTGTTGCACATACTACCAGAAGTTTCTTCAATTATATTTCTCATAATCAAATCTGGTACAATGCACTTCAACGCTCTTTCTCCCTCAGCCGAAATGTTGCATTGCGGAATACGCGGTAATGTAATTCCTTCTTTCAAAACAATTTTTACTGGTTCTACTTTCAAATAACCAACATCATTGTCGTTCACTGCCCATATACAAGCCGGTACTTCACTCAATTCAGTCAGTAGTGGCATAGATACAAATTGTGAAACAGTCTTTTATGGCGAAATTGTCAAATACACTCCAACAGGAGAACAATAAATGGCCACATTCAATTATTTCAACAAATTTAATCCCAACAAATTTTCACTGCTATTTTTTGCCAAATTAAATGGGCAAGACACTGTAAATGGACCTAGTGTTATAGGTACAGGTTGTGAAACTGGACTGATTACTAGCGTACCTGAGAACCCTACTGAGACATTTCTATGCCCTGACAATGGTATTTCTGGAACCCGCTGATGGTCAATTGAACATTTTTGTGCACCTGTGTCCACTAAAAAAATGTGCTTCCTATTCCCAACCTTCATTTCTACATTGGGCCCTTTCTGGTCAACAGGAATAGGTACTGGTTCCAACCCCTGTTTCGGGCTGTCCTAGTAGAACAGTACATCATCAGATGTAAAATCGCCAGAGTAATATGCATTGGACTGATTATCAAAAACATTTCCACCATTCATGTTGTTTCGTTGTTGATTCTGATTACCCTGAGTATCCTGAAATTGTGGCACCTTATGTTTCGATTCTGCCCTAGTATCCCTGGATAACCTCTATTCTGTTTTCTTGGAATAGTCCCATTTCTACTCTGTATATGTGGGCACTGTGCTCACCAATGGCCCTCTTGTCTACAATAGGCACATTGATTAATCCCTATTGGACCCCCTTGCATGTTGGACATTAATGCAAATTGGACTCTGCATGGTGCGTTCCCACCACCTCTATTATTGTTCGCTACTTGTAACAACACTCTTGTTTTTAAATCCCTTAGTTCCTTATCCTTCTCTGAATTTACTCTGTTCTCATAATATTGGGCCATATGTAATACTTCACTTTGTGATTTTCTTGCCATAAACTTTCAGATGTCATTATTAAAGTATGAATTTTTGGTAACAACCCGCATACAAGCCGATCAACAAACAATCTCTTTCTAGGTTCGGTACTTAGATCTTGACCACTAAAATCTGCAAATACCTCTTCAAACCGATCGCTCCTTCCGATTTGTAAACAAGCAGTCAATTTATCCCAAACTATTCTTTTTTCGGGCACTAAAGTTTTCAATTTCTCTACTACTTGCGATGGTAACGCCAACATTACTTGCAGTGTCTTTTCTCCAGCCTTTCTCTCACTATCAATTCTAGTCAAATTCTCCCATGTATCGCCTAACATCGGCCCGTCATTTATATTTCTGACCTGTTTCCATCACAGGAAACAGTAAATCAATGTTACTCAGTGTAAAAACAGATGCATTTAAAATAGATTCAATTACCTTATAGAATCCTGCTGGGTTTTTCCTAATGTCAGGGACCGTCTGCTTTATAGTATTTACTTCTTGCTTAGAAAAAGGGACATGTATAAACTGTGCAATATAATGAGCTTCTATCTTTCACGCTAGAATCGCTCCATCAGCAGCAATCTCTACTTTCGGGACAAACGTGGGAGGCACCTCCATCATCGGTAATTGCAAACTAGGGGATTCTACATTCGTTCGTCTATTAAGCAACAAAGCTAGATCAAGTGAAAAAGCAGCTGTTCTGGTTTCAGGCGAAAATGCTCTTTTATAAATTGTCATTAAATCAGAGGGACAACACGTCTTATTCTTCATACATTCATCCTGTAAATATTCCACCATAACTTGCAACACCTTTCTCTGCATTTCTGGTGTATACTGACTAAACGTATCATGCACTTCAATTGGAGAAATGGCGGCATCCGTAATCCATCTAAGCGCATCTCGCGTACAAATTTGCATCTCTTCAGTAACAGGTTTCAACAGCGGTAAAAACCATTTCTGAATGTATGTTATATGCGGTTTATCTTTTTTCAATATTTCTTTATGCAATCGATTAAGTTCTGCTTAAACACAAATATTCTGCCTATGTGTTCTCGTACTTACGCCGCATTATCTCGCAAGTTTGAAAGAACAACCAAATCACCCAACTCTTGCGGTACCACTTTATCAGTCAAATCACTCCATATTTTAACAAGATAATCCCCCATACATTCTAACAATACCTGTTATTCACCAAGGCCTCTATGATCAGATATGGAACTTTGCACAGCCACTTCATTGTCATCATCAATATAAGTTTTGGCCCATTCTTTCAGTTCTTCTTTCCTTCTTTTACTAATCATACTACGAGTCTGTCTAATACTTTCTTGTGCATGCCCCTTTTCTGTAGAACTGCCTGCTAACGCGGCCAACTCATGCTCTGAAGGCGGTGGAGGAAATTATGTCACAGGCATAGAGGGAGAGGGAATGCTTACTGCAGGTGTGGATGGAATCACAGGAATAGGAGGTACATAAGGAGGAGGTGCAACTGGGTCAGTACTTTGATGTTCACTTCTTCGCTCATTTAATATTTTGTTTATTAGTTCATCCGATGTATGCAAATCTTGTGATGGATATATTTTCTGTACATCTAATTGGAAGACCCTATCCATGTTCCTAATGGCTTCTGTTTGCTGATGCTTATCATGCTCTAGCGCTTTCTCTACATTTGTTTTATGTCTTTTACAATGTCGAACGCTGCAGGTCTGGCCTTTTTCCGTAGCAATACTGATTCTAAGTGTTCTATACGTGCTAATTCAAAGCTCGCATTATTAGGCCACTGAAGGTCTGATACCCGTCTGGTCTACCTATGTCAAACCGCATTGAACACTATTGCCCCTATTCCATACTTTATGTACATTTCATGTGCCGGCAACCCTTCCGGTGGCGCGATCTGGGCAGTTTCCAAAGATTGTCTACTGCAGTGAAAAAATCTCACTAAACAGGATGACAATTTCCCAGGCATGGTTAATTCTTACCCTTTTCTTACCCTGGGCGTTTGAACTTGCAAGTGCAACACTTGACCAATATCAGGACGTTTAAGAATCGGGGCACGACTCACCTGATCAACCGAATCGTCACTTAGGACGCAATTCGCCTGTATACAGACGCAACTAAGAATCGTCACGACCGCGTGTCTGGCTCAATTTGCCTCGTTTCCAGGACCCTTGCCTTGATGCTCTCTGGGCACTGCTTGGCGATCAGGGATCGGTTGTGTACAGATCTGCAGAGGAGTCTCTCATCACTTCTACAGGGGTGCCCCGAACACCTTCCGATCCTGGTCCGACGGCTTTGTCCTCGGCTCGTTCTTGCCTTCCTTCAACTTCAACGTATGCGATGGAGCATTAATGAAAGCGTCCCTATTAGGGCGCCATCTTTTCTAGGCCATAAAGACCACATATGTAAACTAAGGCACAATAACCGTATACTATAATGACACGTCAGACGCGAGGTTCGTTTTCCAAACAAGTCTGGTTTTATTCAGAGTTTCTCAGTCGGCCGACTGGGTCTCAACACCTCACGACGTGTGTTCCCAGACACCGTGAGATGCGAGAGAGCAAACAGCGCTCAAGCAGCAATAAATATACATCATACATTATCTTTTGTTAAGGTAATCCGACCCTCCCTCATACATGTCATACAGGCTAGGGTTCAGTGATTGACAATTATGACACGTTATGACATGTCTTCATTCAGCCTAAAAATAGTTATTCTAGCAAAGGCAGCAGAGATAGCTTTCTGTTATGGGAAACATGGTTTATAGTTACTTTTTCGACAGTCATTGTGTCAAAATACAAGAGTCTCAACTCAAAGACATAAAAAAAAAAATATTGTCGAATGCATGTTTTTTTTTTTGGGGGGGGGTCACCCCACAAACCCCAGGTTTTTTGGGAAAAATCACTAATTATACTATACAAAACTAAAAAAAAACATTGACATAAAAACAAATGCATTAGAAGAAACATTTTTCGATGCTTTTGTTTCGAAACTATTGTATTTCGAAACTATTTTTTTGAAACTGACGGGACACCGGAGAACATGGAGCTCTTGCTGGGTAAGGATGTCTTGTTCTTAGCAGAGAAACATTCAATACTACGTTATCTGTGTGTTACGGCTCATGAGCTAAGGGTCAGGTAGTTCTGTAGTAGCGAATACCATTCTCAGTGAAGAAGCACTGCTAGGAGAATATAATTCATGTTTAACTGCCTTTTGCAACAGTGCTTGCAAGACAAACCGGCACCTGGACTACTGATTAGATGTGGCTTCTGCTCGACTTGAAGGACTTAGTGAAAGAGAAAAACAATGTATTTCTGCACAGTTCGACATTCCTGTGTGCGTTAGCATTTCAGCGTTCAAGCCGTGGCCTCGCACCATGTGGGGATCTAAAGCATAGAATATATTTGCCAAGAATTTAACAAAAAAGAAAAAGCAAATGGCCGCCATTTCACAAAATGGACTCCCTTTGGTTACATTGGATTGCGATGTTTGTCACATGACACGATTCGCTTCTGGCCAACATACTATATGTATCATTCGACTAGGGGATTACTTTTCTGGTCTAACACATTTGCTCCAGGTGGCTGCAAGGATTAAATTCAAGACCCTCTGCATCATCCACAAGGCTTTCTGGGGCCTGGGACCACGCTACTTTCAACTCCCTCTCCCTAAATACCACCCGGCTATAGCACTTCGGTCCTCTAGCTCCAACTCTCTGCAGATCTGTCGTTTCTCCAAGCAGAGAGTGGGAGGTAGATCCCTTGCTTTGGCAGGAGCATCCCTCTGGAATGGCCTCCCTCAGACTTGAGCCTGATCTCGTTCCTCCTTCCCTCTCGCCCTCCTGTGCTAATCCTACCATCTATCTGCTGTGACTGGCGGCCTGGTCCCCTGTGAGTCCTACAAGGCATCAGGCTCCCCTCACCCATTCTCCCTCAGCACCATCCCAATTTAGCACTTCCCTTACCATGCCCCCTCCCTGACCAGCCTGAGGTTTGGCACGCCCTCCTGTCTCTGGTCCACCCTCCATCCCATGCACTAGATGGGGGATCCCTGTCATCCCTCAGCACTTGCCCTACTGGGCTCACCATAGTACTCACACCCCTGGGCTCCCCATTGCACTGCCCAACCCTGCCACACCCCGGGTCCGGTCCCGCCCCACTCCACCTTTCCCCCCACACACTTCTTGCTACTGCAACTGCATGATCTGAGTGTCACAAGGCCTAGCAGGACTGTTATTGTTGTTTTTTAATCCCTTGTTCCCCCAACCCTTTTGTCTTGTGGTGCCTGGAAACACATTGGGCCTCATTATGAGACCGGTGATAGCCGTGCTGGTGAAACCCGGCACGGCTGCGACCTGGTTCATTTTTTTCAGTGCCTGGGAATGGGCAATTACCGGGGCATTACGGCCCAGGCTGATCCAGTAATTGCCAGTACGGGCGCCGGAAAATATTGCACCGGATGCACCGGCACCATTCGTGAATGGTGCCGGTGCATCCGACATGGTCTGCTCGCAGGTGCTGGTCCGCCCGCCAGGTCACACCTGGTAGGAGAAAAGTTACCCGCGCACATAACTCATAGTTAGCCGGTCCAGTAACAACGGTACCGACAAGCTTACTTGTACCGTTGTTACTGGACCGGCAAACCTATAATGAGGCCCATTGTGTATAGATGCCATATGAATATATAAATCCTCATCATAATAGCGATAAAGCATTAAGCCTGAATGAACTGATGGAGAATCATTATTGGGCACTTGTACTCGTCCCAGTCAAGATAGCAGAGGCAATGAATCCCAAACTCACAATGTTCTGCATAAAAAAGTCATACCAAGAAGGTCTAACTAAAGAAGAGAGATACCTTAAGAAAGGAAACCTAGAAGAGAAATTGGAAAGAGGGTCGGTCAAATCCAAAAAGGAACACAAAATTGTGAACTGTATGAAAAAGGTCTGATATTCAGAGGGGAGAGCCCTAAACAACAAAGAAAGTTACCTTGGAAGAATAGAAGGATAAATACAAATGAGATAAGCCAAGAAAAGTACAAAAGAGAATCGATATATGGGAGAGAAAAGAAAAGTTGAACCAAACTATAAATTTAAGAATCAACTTCTGAAGTGAACTGTCTGGAAACGCCTGTGTTCAGGATATGGGAGACATTCTCCTGGTTTTAGTTGTTCTAATAGTGGTAGGGTTAGGATAGGTCAGTTTGGACGTGGGACATTCTAATTTGGAATTTCACTGACAAGCAACTAAGTTAGTTTTGTTAGGTAAGGAATCCCATAGCATAGGGAAAGATAGGCATTTCTTCTTTATGCATGGATATTTGAAATTACGGCCACACCAGTTAACACGGTTTATCTGGGGCAGTATTAATTAAGAGAATTACTATGGGTGGTCCTGGATCAAGTGCAGTTCCCCCTCATACGTACAGCAGTGCATACACATTATTAGTTGGAGTTATATGCATCTTCTCTTCTATTTGAAATGGTATTTGCACATGCACTTAATACTTGCCTAATGTTTACATTCAGACCGTGTAATTTTTACAGGGCACTTGGTTTACTTATGCACTA